>NW_008347188.1:542079-550889 GCF_000622305.1 Nannospalax galili
TTTGAGACAGGGTCTCCCTGTAGCCCCAGCTGTCCTGGAACTATGTAGACCAGGTTGGCCTTGAACTCACAGAGATCTGCCTGCCTCTGCCTCCTGAGTGCTGGGACTAAAGGTGTGCACCACCACACCTGGATCTGGCACTGTTTCTTGTTACATAGCCTTTAGCTATACACATGCACTCATGTGCAGATATTGTATGCATATTTTTCTGTAGGATTTTGGATTAATACAGTTCCCTCTGGTTTTTCATACCAGCTGAGCATTATTTTATCTTTCCCCTTTTCTCCCTGTCTAGCCCTCCCTTCTACTTCCCCAGTTAAATTCCCCCCATTTTCACATTTCCCTATTGATAATATTTGTCTCCTATCTTTCCACATTAAAAAAATATTTTGAGTTTTTATACATTTCATAAAATAGTTCTTAATAAAATTTAAACCCTCCTCCCCCAATACACTATCTCTTGAGCCCCTCCTTCCCCTTTGCCTCCGTGATTTCTTATATGACCCTGCCTCTTCCCCTCCCATGGAAATGCCCTCATTTTATTCTTTTCACCCTTGGTAACACCTGTTTCCTACTGTTCCTGTCTCTCAGGCTCCTTCTTTCCCTTTATTTCCAGGGTTTCTTTCCATTTTCCTGGCTCCTGAAATTCCATTAGGATATATACTCCACGATTGGTCTCACACAGAGAATATGTATCTGCCAAACCCTAAGTGGTATATCTACAACGGAGCCTCTACACCGAAGGCTCATAGAACATAGTGGAACAAGAGGTAGAGAGGATACTAATGCTTATCTCAACTCTTATCAGTGAAGATTCTTCATGCAACAGAGGGAAATGAACACAAAAAGCCACAGTTGACCAAAGTGTAGTGAATAAGAGACTGCAGAATATGGTTCCCTGGACAGGACTCTTGTATTAAACTTTACCTACCCAGGGTCAGGGAACATTGCAGAAGAGGGGTTGGAAAGATTGTAAGAGCCAGGGGAGGAAATGCCTGACCAATATGGACATAGAATCTTATAGGTTCTTGGGACCTTGAGCATATGAGCTGATACCAATGGTGACAGCACAAGACCCATACAAACTTGATCAGACAAAAACCAGCATAGAACTGTGGAAATGGGTAGGAGGCTACTCCTAATAGGAGGAATTATTGGCAGCTGATCATGGCTGAGTGAGGGAACTTATTTTCTTTAAGGGAGTGATGCTAGATAAGCTGAACAGGCTCCAGTGGATGAACTCACACTGAGGGACATCTGGGTACATAAACTTGACTCAATATATAAGACAAAAATGCATGAAGTCCTGTGGGTGGGCTATAGGGGCGCAGATAGGGAATAGAAGGCTAAATATGATTAAGATGTATTATATTAGTCCTACATATATTCAATGAAACATATTAAGAAACAAATAGAAATGTAAATGAAATCAATGAATCAAGCAAAATTGTAGTATAAAACGTCACTGGTAGACTTGAAGAAAGAATAAGTGGGATGGAGAACAAATGTAAGAGAGTTCTACACTGGAACATTGGTAAGTATGGAATCAATAAACAAGAATGACCAAAAAGTTCAAGAAATCTGGGCTAAGACCAGCAAACCAAATCTATGCATTCATGGGATAAAAGGAGCTGAGATTAAAACTAAAAGCATAGAAAATCTATAGCAAAAAAATTTCCAATCTAGAAAAACTAAACATGAGAAGCATTTGAAACCTCAAGTAAATATGCCTGAAGAAGAAAGTTTCCATGATACAGAGTCAAGATGTAAAATATATGAACAAAGGAACGTTATGAAAAACCATTGTGGAAAAACACCAATTTGCCTATGTGATGGTTTGAATGAAAAATGTCCCACACAGGTACCATGCATTTAAACACTCTGTCCCTAATTGGTGATGCTATTTTGGGAGGTTTAGGCATTCTGCCTTGCAGGAGGAAGCACGTCACTGGAGTTGGGCGTTGAGAGGTCATAGCCTGGCCTCAATTCTAGTTTCTGTCTGTGCTTCCTACCTATGCTTGAAAAGGTGAGCTCTTAGCTTTGAAGCACGTCACTGGAGTTGGGTGTTGAGAGGTCATAGCCTGGCCTCAATTCTAGTTTCTGTCTGTGCTTCCTACCTATGCTTGAAAAGGTGAGCTCTTAGCTTTCTGCTCCAGCTGCCCCCTGCCATAATGGTCCTTATCCCTTTGGAACCATAAGTCCAAATAAACTCTTCTTTCTATAAGTTGTTTTGGTCATGGTATTTTGCTACAGGAACAGAAAAGTAACGAATACAGAAGTTGGTACCAGAGTGTGGGTTGTTATTGTAAAGAATGTAATAGTGTTATTTTTTGCAGGAATGTGGAAGACTTTGGAAGTTTGGACTAGAAAAGCAGTTGAATGCTGTAAGCAGAGCTTAATGGATCATTCTAGAATCAGTCTGGAAGAAAGTAGTGTTGAAAGCAATGCAGTTTCAGATGGAGACAGGGGCTTAAAACAGTAACTGTGATATTTTGGCAAAGTCTCTGGCTTCCACCTGCCTGTGGCCTAAGAACTTGCCTGAGGCTAAATTGAAAAGTAATGGACTAATTTCTTTGGCAGAGGACATTTCAAGACAGCTTAATGTTGAATCTGTGATTTAGTTATTAATGATTAATATTATGCAGGAATCTACAATGAAAAAGAACAAATGGGTAGAAAGAAAGATTGTACTTGAACAATGGAAAGAGAATCCTCAGGGCAAGACCCCACACAGCTAAGTCTCAAACTTGTGAAAGACAAAGGCCTAAGGAGTATTCTATTCTTAGAAAACCACAACCTGCAAAGCTGCTGTTAATGTGGATAGAGAGAGCAAAGGTCCACCCCAAGCTGACAGCTTAACTTGTCAGTGTTGATCAGGTGGCACTGACTTTAGAGGCATAAATGACGCAAGAGTTAAGGGGTCATTGATTCTTATGGTTTCAGAGAGCCCCTGAGGCCAGGCAGCATGTAGCAGCAAAGTCCCTGTGTAAAGAAGGCCCTGGGAGGCCAAGAGGTCCTGATAGATCATTGCATGAAGCTGTAAAAGCAAAGGGTTATGGTGGAGTCCCAAGATGTTGGAGATACTAGGGCCACCTGCCAAGGAGAGTTGCATACAGGAAGTGGAACCAACCCAAGAGAGAGATGCATGCTACAACAAGCAAAGCTGGAGGGTCAGAACCCTTTAGAAACTAGAGACCCAGACACCAGACATGGAGCCGCAGGATTTAATGTTTGCCTGCTGGTTCTATGATCTCATTTGGTCTAATATTTTGTTGTTATTCTTCCATTTCTTGTTTTGGAATAAGAATGTGTTTTCTGTGATACTGTGTGTTGGAAGTATGCAATTTGCTTTTTCTTTTTGTGGGGATTTTAGTTGAGATTATTTTGAGTCTCGGAAGCCTGGGTGTTTGAATAGTGTTGAGACTGTTAAAGAGTATGAAACTTTTGAGGTTGGACTAAATGTGTTTTGCATTACAATATGGCCAATAGGCTCCAAGTATTTGAACACTCTGTCCCCAGTTGGTGGTATTATTTTGGAAGGTTCAGGAGGTTTGGGCTTCCTGGAGGAAGAATGTCACTGGGGATGGGGTCTGAGCATTCACAGCCTTGACCCACTCCCAGTTGCTCTCTCTGCTTCCTATGCATACTTGAAGATGGGAGCTCTCAGCTTTCAACTTTGGCTTCCTCCTGCCAAGCCTCTTCACCATGATGGGCTCTTATCCCTCTGGAACTGTAATCCAAAGACATTCTCTCCAGCAAATTACATATGTATTTTTCACATAGCAAGAAATTACATGAGTCTAGAGATGTGACAGTCTTGGGGTTTTCTCTAAGATCTATACCTCTCCAGCCATGTGTATTTGGTTATATTTACAGTACCACCCTTGAGTTTCCTCCCATTGAATGAGCTTTTAGTCCAATTAAGTAGCTGTTGATTACCCCCAAGATAAAAGTGCCACTACTGCACCAGTGTGGTTATTTGGTCTCAAAGCTGGTGTGCTCTCCAAAGCTATGAAGCTAGACTTCAGGGGAAATAGTTTCAGGTCAGTTCCAACTCTATTGCTCCAAAGCCTGTGCCTGAAGTATGTTCTGTCCTCAGTAGTAGGGTCTTGCCTTCAAATTCTGGGAGGCCACCAAGGGTTGTGGCAATAGCCTATGTAATTTTGGGAGTCTCTTGGACCACCCTGACCAACAACTGATGGAAGGTTTCTCCTGTCTGGCACTGTTTCCTGGTATGTACCCTTTAGCTATACACATGGACTCATGTAGAGATGCTGTATGTGTAATTTGTCATTAGACTGTTGGACTAATACAGATTCAGAAAAACAAATGATGTATGTTCTTCCTCATATATGGATCCCAGCACTAAATCCTTACATGTTAGGTAAAGGGAAAGAAAAAACCTGAGAGAGAAGAACAGAACGAGACAGGCATTCCTAAGGGAGAAACAGATAAAAATGGAGTTATTTAAATGGGGCGGGGGGAAGGAGGGTTATATAAAGAACCTTGAGGATAAAGAAGAAGAAGGAGCTCAAGAGAGGTGGGACCATAGGAGACTGCTATTATCAAGGGAGAAATGGGGAAAATTGGGGCACTTTAAATGGGGAAACCATGGTGGAGGGGTTAAACAGGGAGAGAGAGAGGAGAGATAAATAATTCCTATCTAATTTTTTTTTTTAAAAGGGAGAATCTTAATACTTCAGTTCAAATTCTACTACAGAACCCCTGGTGTAATCCTGGCACAAAAATAGACATAGATTGACATAGTCAAATATAGGACCCAGAAATACATTCACACAACTATAGCTACCTAATCGTTGACAAAGATGTTAAAAATATGCATTAGAAAAGTCTCTACTTCAACTAGAAAAATTGAATCAGAGATGAAGCATTGAGGCCCTTGACCACAGGAGGGAATTCATTTTTCCCCTCATATTGTGAAATGATGACATATTAAAGTTTGAGAGACTCTGTATAAAGGTGTCAAAAATATGTGGCATTTGAATAAGCCCTTAAAATTTTTGAGAAATTATTTTTGTTAAGAAAAGCTTCAAACAGTGCAAAAGAGACTTTTGTGCAGCATTCCCATGTACCCCAACATGGTTGGAACGATCATCATGATTAGCAAAACTTGCTTTATCTATCTTCTTCCTTCTTTACTGAAATATTTAAAGGCAACCATATGACTTACACTTTAAAAATATCAGCTAACTGGATATACAACAACAAAATAATAGGGGGTAGAAATGTTATTACAAGATAAGAATGCTTGGATTTTGTTTGCATAGATACTGAGATGGAAAGTGATATATTTATATTTTGCAGTAATAATAGATTCTTGATTTAAAATTAGAGTGTCCTTGGGGACTTCGGAATTACTAATCTTTGCATTTGTTGCTATTTAATTGCACTCTCAGAATCTTAAATTTTATTTGAGCTACATAAAACTCTAAAAGCTTCAGCCATATCTAGTCTAAAGTGTAAAAATTATAATGGTTTAGCTTTATTTTTGTACTATAATACAATATTATAAATAAGAACAGAAATTGGATTTTCTTCAAAAGATTTATTTCTAATTATGAGCATGTCTCATGGTATATCACATGAGTGATGTACTCATGGAGACCAGAGGTCTCATACCACCTGAGGGAGTGCTGGCATTTGAATTTGGGTCCTCCAGAAGAGCAGTACACTCTTAACCACTGAGCCATCTTTCCAGTCCTGGCTTTGATTCTTTTAATTTATCATTTGACCTTATGAAATGGTCTCAGTTCTCAGACAAACTTTCTCCAGATCTTTAAAGAATAGTTAAATTCTTTGTTCCATCTAGAGGCAGAAATTAACAAAATATATTTTATGGTCAACAAAATGCTGTTTGGGGAATAATATTGGTGAAGGTAATTTATTATGAGAAGCATGGATAATGGATCTACTCATATTTATTCAGGTTACCCCAATCTGGTTAAAAAATAGGGCCACGTTTGCAGAAATCACCAAGAATTTGAAAACAACTGTTAATGTAGGATCACAGCTCCTCACCAAGCCTGGCAGCTTAGTGCATTAACAATTTCTTCATGATCTAGTTGGACTCACCATCACAGGGTACATGCCAAACACCCCTGCTGTTTCTGCTGGGCCCCCTCTGCAGTCGCTGTTCTGCCTGGGCTACTATCTGCAGTCAGCACTGCTGCTGGCTTCCCTGAGAGGCTGCCTGTCTGCCAGGAGTTTTTACAGATTCTCGGGAGTGACTCAAAGCCTGCCATGCCTGCTGTGGGCCACCATCATCGACTAAGCTTTCTGTCCAATTCTACCCCTTGGTATTTATTTTAAAGAATGTTTCATTACATTTTATTACATATTTAACATGTACACAAGTGCAATAATTAGTTCAGTCAAGCTAGTACTTCATGCAGCTATGGTTTGTTTCTACAACTGTTAGAGCACCTAAGATCTATTCCTGTAAGCATTTAGCATAAAATACAATACTTATGCTGTGCATTAAACCTGCAGATGCGTTCACTCTACATACCTACAAATTTTAACCCCTTGACCTAGATCCCCATGTCTTCTTGCTCCTTGCCCTGGTACTGCTGTTCTTATATGTATTCAACTTTAAAAAATTAAGATTTTATGTATACCTGGGATCATGCGGCATTTTTCTTTCTCTGTCTGAGTCATTTAATTTAGCATACCACTCAAGTGGTGCCTCTTTTCTAAAGACTGAGCACTATTTCATTGTATATGACAGTATATATGGGTAATATAAATGCATGTGTATTTGTGTATGTATACACACAGATGGCCTCTGACTTAATGACTTAACTTGTGAAGTTTTCACTTCATGATGGTGAGAAGGCACTGTGCATTCATCAGAAGCTGTAGTTCAGTTTTCGGAATGTTGACCCCCTGGCTAGTAGTGGTATGTGGTACCATACTCTCTGTTGGCAGCCACAGCCTCCAGTCAGCCAATATTCATGATGGTAAATGGCACATACTCTAGTGCACTATTTTGCTATCTAGAATGTTTGGTGGTAGCGAGCATTTAACTCATAAGTTTGTTGGAATATAACCCCTAGTAAGTCAAGTGGCATCTCTCTCTCTGTCCCTATGTCTGTCTCACTCAGAGTTTCTTTATCTATCATGTATTTCCTCACATTATAGTTTTTAAGATTAGAAACATAGTAAATAATGAAAATATGAAATCATAAAGGAAATCAAATATAGTCACTACCTGAAAAGCAAAGTGCCTCAAAGAGAACTGAGAAATATAAAATTTTACTTCAACTAATCATAATGGAAGACGAGATAATTCTGTTGAACATGCCGGTTGATATCACGCATTTAATAAATCAAAAACAGCACATAAGGAATTGCTAGGCCAAGAATCTGGAAAAGAATCGGGAGACGTTGGCCTTGTAGAAAGCATCTCTTCTTTTCCAACAGGAAGCATCTACAAAAGTGACTTAAACTTTGAAGGTATCACAGCTCTATGGGACAGCAAAGTCCCCAAGCAACTAAAGAGGTTCCTGAAAGCCTAGTCCAGAAAAAGGAGGCAGTTGCAAGGACAGTGCAGCTGAAGCTTTACATAAAGTGGGTGTATGGATAATCTTGTCTTGAGCTGGGATAGCAGAATCCTTGCTGCTCATAGCCCTAAAAGTAGCAAAGATCTCCTTTAGAGGAAGACAATATTAGCTTTTAAAAATAGTTATTTTTTTATTTTAATTTATTCATAAATTTTAAAAAGAACTGGAACGATTCTTTTACCAGCACATTACCACTTTTACTCCTTCCATCATTAGGATCTTCTTTTTATGTCAGTTTTCTTTTTCTTTTATTCTTCTTGTTGCTGCTTTTTGTTTTTAGATGGGGTCTTGCTTTGTAGCCCAGGGTGGCTGGGCTAAAAGGTTTTCCTGCCTCAGCCTCCTGAGTGCTGGGACATGCACTGCCACACCCAGCCATTAGTTCAGGTTTGTACTATTAGAAAAACAATTTCCAATGAGTTTTTATGTATAAACCTTTGTATTTTATGAGTTGTTGAATCGAAGACTACGGAAGCTGACATTTAAAAATATTTCTGGTCAACTCTTGATCAAGGAAGCCAAGGAGACCCCACCAGATGGACTTGAACCAGTGTCCAGTCTATAAAGAGGAGGGTCAACATGGAGGAATCATTTCCTCCATGCTTCCAACCATGCTCCTCCCAACCCCATGGGACCCCTGAGGAACAGATCCTCTAACAACCTCAAGAGTGAAAACAAATCAGTTTATCTGGTCCAATTGTATGTCCTTAAACACCCAAAATGGAAGTATAACCAAAGATTAAAAGGGCCAACATAATATCATAAGAGCATACATATATATAACTAAAAGTTACTTGACAAACAGCAAAGCCAGACAGGCGATACCTTCAGTCGAGTTGTTGGACAGGATAGATAAAGGCTCTTCCAGACAGTAACCCAACATACTACAGGAAAAATGAACAGCTGACCCTCCTGGAACAGGGACCTCTGGCTGACTAGATTTACCAGAAGGGCAGACAGGGGGGAATGGATGAGGGTGCTGACAACACAGTGGACAGTGACAGGGATGGCAGAGTATGGAGCCTCTAGTGGGAGAGGAAGGCTGTCTATCTGACGAGTTTGTATTCATGCTCAGATGCAGAGGAGCTCAGAAGGTGGGCGACTGTGACCAGTGATAGTCATGTATATAGAGATTAGAAATGCATGTGAAAACGTCTCAATGTCAATTGCTTTGGAATGAAGTCTTCTGTATGAAAAAAAAAAATAATGATTAAAAAACAAACAAACAAA
>NW_008347188.1:551155-604062 GCF_000622305.1 Nannospalax galili
CTGGTCAAATCACCACTCAGAAAGATTATGACAATTTCACATACAGTAGTTTATGAGGATATCATATTTAATTTATTTTAAAATGTTTCGTTGGAATTTGAGAAGCTCATACAGTACATTTTGCTCATATTTAGAGCCCCCTCCCATCAGCACCCTCATAGCCATCACCCATAACCCCTACTGAATTTCATGAATTCTATCATATATATTAAGGCTAATTGAGCTGCATTTTAGTCTATCACATTTCTTCATATTCGATAATGACTGTCAAAAATGCTTCAGATTTAGTGTCCATGTCTTTAAATAATTTAATGACATGAAATGTTTGTTAATGTATTTCCAGACATTCAACTATTGTTTATCATTAGCTAATGTCCTTTATTCACCTCTGTACATTTAAAAAATCGATTTTAATACTTTCAAAAACATCTAATATATTAAAGATACCTCTACTTCCTCATTTATAATGCTGTAACTATGCAAAGGTTCATAGGCTCCAAGTGATCATTATTCTATTTTCTATGCTTTGTTTTTCTTTTCTAGTCTCAAGAGTATCCCAGTATTTGTACAATTTCTTATGTCCCACTGTTTTTAAACTGTAGCATTAAAACAAATATAGCCATCATTGAGGACATGTCAGTTGATTGACATAGGAAATGATTTTCTAGAACTGAAGTTTGACAGAATAGATAATAGTGAGTGTGTGCGTGCGTGTGTGTGTGTGCGTGTGTGTGTGTTTTAAGACTCAGGTTTACTTTCTTTCCTCTTTGCGACCCAAGGGAAAGTGAGTGAGTGTTGGGTCAAATCACTTTGGCTCAGCTTTACTTCTTACAACACAAAAAGAAAACCACTGTTTGTGAATAGCAAGACTAGGGACATAAAAGAAATGATGTACTATACATAAAATGATGAAATTCTCAAATTTCATTAACAAAACAATGTGACCCACCACCTCTTTGAGGCTCTCAGACTTAAAATTCCTGCTCTGTAAAGTGGGAAGAATGACGTGGTGAAGGAGTGAGGAAGGAGAACTTGGGCAGCTGGATGGAGAGGCCTGCTCGTCCTGCTCCCTCCCGGGCCTACCAGGCTTCTCTTTGATACCAGGATTCTTACATGGAATTTCCCTAAAATGTTAAAAACTGAAACAGACTCTCCTATGTGTGGTCGGCTCCATAGGGTGTCTCTTGAAACAGGATGTGAACAACTGAAATTGAAATGGCGGGACCTTGGAAGGGCAGTGAAAAGGGACCAGAGTGTCCATAAATCTAATATTCAGAGTAACTGCTGGGGCAGCCTCAGTCACTAAAGATCTTTTTTTTTTTCCATGCAATGAATTTTTAAAAACAGTCTAACTAAAGGAAGGCAAAGAGACAAGCAGAGAACTTGGATTGTGCAGTAATATTTTAAAAAGACACAAGTATCAGGGGCAGCTTTCCCTTTCCTTCCCATCAGTCTCTATACTATAACATTTTGTCCCTTTGGACTTCTGCCTGTGTAGAGAATGAAGCACTGTATGCATTTTACTCCATTTTTACATCCTCCCTTTTATAAAAAAGTTTTGCTTCTGGGGCTGAGGAGATGGCTCAACTGGTAACAGTGCTTGCTACAGAAGCATGAAGCCTCCAGTTCAAATCCTCAGAAACCATGTAAAAAGCCAGGTGGGTTCTGTGTGACCCTTAAAATCCAGTACTGGGCATCAGGGGTGGGTGGGGTGAAGACAGGAGGATTACTGAGCCTTGCTGGCTGTCCACCAGACTCCAGGTTCAGTGAGAACCTTGTCTCTAGGGATTAGGACGAAGAGTGATAGGACCCTCTCTGGCCTCCACGTGTGCGGGCCCATACATCCACACCCACATGTTAACATGTATTTTATCCGCACACACAGATACACACGTGCACATACATGCACATGTGTGCACACACACGTGTGCATGCACACTTACTTTGCTTCTGTAGATCTCTACTTCCATGGAAGAATTCATAGTTTTTCCTTCTAACATGTTTTCAAGATGATAAACATTATTTCTCTGAAAGTCTTGCAAGAAGCTTAGGCTTAAGTTATTTTTTTCCCATTATAATAAAGTTTAGGAAATCTGCCACAGCTTGTATTTGGAAAAATTCCTTTATATGTACTTAATATCTATAAAATTACCCTAGATTTTCTTTTCATATATCAACAACACGAAGTCTGTAATAGATTGTGAATATGTTTCTCTGCTTGGAGATCTTTGTCTTCATGTATAAGCAACAGATCCCGGAGTGGAGAATATGGAGTCCTATAGATACTGGGAAATTTGTCCTTTGTATTGTACTCATTAGACATGTTTATACCGGGTATGAACTACAGATATTTTAAGCTAAGATCTATCAAACACATTAAGGTAACCTAGGAATCCATTCATGGATGATGAAAAGCTGTTCAGATTTTTCTACGTGTGGATGATTTGTATCTTGCAAGTAATGAAACTTATGTTATATAATTTAGAAATAATTATAAACATTGTGGAGCCTCCTCTTGATAGAGGTGAATTGGTAACCATTGAAATGTGTTTAAAGATAGGGCAGTAGAGCAGAAGCGAGATTAAAGAGCAAGGAGCTTTATCTCACGTTGGCAGGAAGCTGACTGAGAAAAAGGATGTCCAAGACATGGTCCTCACAGGGGACCAGAGACATTCAAATCAGTTCCCTGAGGACTCAGACTGCATCCTGTGTTTTCAGGATTCTCATACATTAGACCAGCTCCATCCATAAAGTTGGTGATATTAATAGATAACTACAGAATTGTGCTCTGTGAAACACAGAAAATTATAAAGTGTGATAGGTTACAAGGTAAAGCCCCAGTGGAGAAAACAAATGAAACTATTTTAAAGGAAAGAATAAAAATTTTAGTTATTTTAAAATAAAATTCTATCTTTATGGCCTCATAGCTTCTAAAATATAAATTTCACTTCTGTATCAAAAGTAACCTCTAGAAATTGTTTGGAACAAGAGAGACTTCATTAAGAGCCCAGAATTTGGTCTCTAACATTCTTCCCCACAAAGTGTGCTAAATATTTTTCAGAGTAGCCTCAAACTAATATTTTAGGGCTAGAAAGATAGCTCAGCTTTAAGATCACTGGCTGCTCTTCCAGAGGACCTGGGTTCAGTTCCTAGCACCCACATCATGGCTAACAACTGTGTGTAACTCTAGCTCCAGGGGATCTAATACCCTCTTTTGGTCTCTTTGGGCTTTGCATGACATGGGTGCACTTACACACACAGGCAAAACACATACATAATGTGAAAATAAATCCAAAACACTAACATTTTACTAATTCTGACTTATAAAATAATGAAAACTAGTCAGTCATGGTGGTGTGCTCCTGTAGTCCCAGCACTTGGAAGCCAGAGGCAGGCCGATCTCTGTGAGTTCAAGGCCAGCCTGGTCTACATAGTGAGTTCCAGGACAGCGGGGGCTACAGGGAGATGCTATCTAAAAAAAAAATAGTGAAAACTTTCTTTAACAATGTAATAATGAGTCAAGTCATTATCTTAAGAAAGATTCACCAGGTTATTAAAAACATAAAAATTATGTATGAAGGAGACCATGAAACATACTATTGGCCTAGCAAATGAAGATAGACTTAAAGAAAACAAAACGGAGTCATTGTCTTGCATCTCTGTGGAAATCACACTCTCAGTCAGTGTCCCAACCAACCATCACCCGGCTCATGTTCAGCACCAGTGGCACCTTTTCCTTTCCAGTGTCTTGATCGCTGTGAGGTCTGAAGACAGCAGAGCAGCACTGAAAACTGAGTTAGATACATGTCAGCCCATGTTTTATGGTAGGTTAAATGAAAGGATAATAGTGAGACTTGGAATAATTGTGATTTTTTTTCTGTTTCATTATGCTTTAAAGTAGCTTAAACATTTCAAACAAAATTTTGTTGGATTACTGATGTGATTCATGCATTTACTATTGATCATTACTTTTTGTAAATGCAATTTACATATACAGATTTAAAAAGTTTTATTATTTTATGGGTATGAATGTTTTGCCTGCATGTATGTTAAGTGCACTTTTGTTGTGCAACGCCTGCAGAGGCCAGAAGAGGGCATTGGTCCTCTGGAATTAGAGTTCTGGATGGCTGTTAAGCTGCCCTATGAGTGCTGGGAACTGAAATTGGGGTCTCTGAGAGAGCAGCCAGTGCTCTCAGCCTCTGAGCCATCTCTCCAGCCCCAGAAATTTCGTGTGAATTGATTTATACTTATGTATTTTATATTCATAAAATACTTTTGTGCATTTAAAATGTTACAAAATGATACCAGAAGTTAATGACAAGAAAATCTGTTTAATTAGATTTCAGCAATAGAATTTGATGAAGTAGTGGTCAATCTTGTTGACTGTTGAGAGTACCTTTTGATTGTAAATACTGGAATATGTGTATATGTGTGTTTATGTGTGTGCTATGTATGTATGCATATATGTGTACATATGCATATTTGTGCATATTGTGTTATGTGTATATATGTGTTTTTGTGTGCATGTATTTGTGTGTTGGATATGTATGCATATGTGTGCAGTGTGTATATATATGTGTATGTGTTTTATTTGTGTTCGTGTGCATATATTTGTGTGAGATGTGTACATGTGTGTTTGTGTGTATATGTGTTTTGTGTATATGTGTATGTAAATATATACTTATGTGTATGTGTGCTGTATATGTGTGTATATGTATTTTTGTTTATATATATTTTTGCATAGATGTGTGTGTTGTGTGTTGTGTATGTGTCTGTATTTGTGTGTGTGTGTGCATGTATAAGTTTTTGCGTTTTTATACAGATGTGTATGTGTTTTGCCCCCAAGGGATATCTTTAAAAATTTATCCAGAAGTCGGAGACAGTATTTTATTTTGTTTGAGGATTTAATTTTCCAAGAAAGCAGCCAAGATATTTAGCAGCTGTTGAACAGTTTTCAAGAAGAAAGCTGCTCTATGCTAGTGAATGTGTTCACAGTAGAATACCATGTTTTGATATGTGTAAGGCATTGGTTTTGATGAATGGAAGTATTAAGAATTAGCTAATCTACATTCCCATCTTTACACTGCCATTTGCTTTTGGAGTTAAGTAATAAAAACTATGAATTATTGTAAATCAAAGAAGATCCCATCATTATGTTTCAGTGACTATAGTGTGTATGAAATAAAGAATATAAATTCCATACCTCACCCTTACGGGATCTAGAGTAAGAAATGAATGACTGCAGAAACAAGAGCTGATGGCGAGTTCAGTGGGTGGAGCAATGACTGATGCCTGGGCTTTGAGGAAATGCGATTAGGCTGAACCTTAAAGAATGCTGGAAAACCCAGTCAGCAGAGATGTGGGTGGAGGAAGGTAACCTGGGTCTCGGCATCATTGCCAAGCTTTGTACCTGGGTGAAAAGGAAAGAGCAGCCAGCTTTCCTTCCCATCAAGGAGTATGTGGGGGGGTTTGAGTGAGAGTGTGTATAGTCAGGAATGGTGGCCACTACACCGACCTCATAGAATAATTCTTCAATGTGAAAATAGCTCCAATAAGAAAAATGTATTGCACCCCATCTCAACCTGGCTGGTGCTGCTAAAACAGAACCCCCAAAACACATTAGGTTTTCAAGAGCAGAGATGAACTTCTTACCATTTTGGATGCTGAAAAGAATGGAGGAAACCACAGCTGCACTAGCCTTCATGTCCCGTCCCATACCAAAGGTAAAGGGCAACAGAACACCCAAGGGAAAGCCCTCTATGTGTATGCCTGTGAGAGAGGGAGAGGGAGAGGGAGGGAGGGAGGGAGGGAGGGAGAGAGAGAGAGAGAGATAGCTGAACTACTTTTATTAAACACAAAAACCTCTTAGGATAACTATACCACTCCTGTGACAGAAATATCAGTTCTTACAATGCTCACAAACTCATTGCCTCTTAAAGGTACCATTCCCTAATATGTTGTATTGCACATTATGTTTTCAACACACGAGCTTTGGAGAACACATTTAAATCACAGCAATGCCTATTAAGTAAAGGCCTTGCACTCACTACCAAGGGATGCCCAGAAATCCAGATGTGCCTTAGTTGTAACTATCATCATCAAATGAGCAACTGCTCAACCTGGCCTCCTGTTCTGCATCTCACAGCTCAAATGCTGTCTCCTGGAGAAGCTTCCCTGTTAGGCAATGCCTGTTAAGTAAAGGCCTTGCACTCACTACCAAGGGATGCCCAGAGATCCAGATGTGCCTTAGTTGTAACTATCATCATCAAATGAGCAACTGCCAACCTGGCCTCCTGCTCTGCATCTCACAGCTCAAATGCTGTCTCCTGGAGAAGCTTCCCTGTTAGGCAGTCATGTGCTCACAAGAACTCTCTTGCACGCTGTTTTGTGCATTAGATGACAAGGATATTTTTGACTTTCCTTAGGCATTTTCTGATAGTACAAAAGTAAATACTGGCAGACCCAGTTGAATGAATGCGGCTGAGAAGGCTACAGACGACTGAGTGTATTTAGAACTATTTGTGATATTTTCAGCACTTCCATTTCAATTGCTGCTTTCAGTTTCCAGGCTGTGCATATTTGGCTTTGTGATATCTGAGCTTGGACACCTGCATCTTAGGACAGTATACCTCTGAACAGTTTAAGGGTCCCCCTCCGCCCTCTGAATTTTAAATAGTCCTAAACTCTAAAGCCTTCTTTTAACTGCATTAAAAATGCACTGATCTTTTTATCTGTGATGGAACACCATATTGCTTACTATACTAATAATGAAAAAAACTGTTTTCATAAATGTTTTCAATTTCTGATACTGTTCACATAATACAGTTTTAGTTACTTGCAACATTTTCTATTTATCAATAAAGGATTAGTAAATGGTTACCAAAATACATGCAAGAAACCAGGACAGATATTCTAAGCCATAAAACATAGTGGGCCTGGAGTCAATTACTAGCCTGGTACAAGGGCAGCCATATTGGGGAAATAACACTGAGATGATTGATCAGCTCTATTGATATTATTGTTGATTCCCTGCCAATTTTCCTACTGCTCTTTGAACCATCCCCCACTTTACATATTTTTCTATTCATAGTCTGGCAAAATTTTGTAGAGAAAGTATCCAAGTGATGGGCTCACAGCAGGTGCTGGATCAAACAGGCCTTGTTCTCAGGCCCTTGGGAAGTCTGCATGGATCAGAGGAGTCCAGGGGCTGCCCTTCAGATGACCTGCAGTAAAATTCCAGAAGACATGCTTAGTTTCTTCCCAGGGATAAACAAAGTGTATATGAAGTATTTGTGCTAGTTTGAATAGGGAAGTTTACTTTATATACATATGGCATGTGTGTAGAGTTGATTAAAAGTGGCGTGAAGTAAATCTTTCTTAATAGATACTTATAGAAGAGTATTATTTAATTATCTAAATATGTGGAGGTCAGTCTTTTACCTTTTCATCTTCATATGGACATTGTGATTCCAACTAAATCGGAGAGTATAAGAACATAAGACATGAGAGATCTGCATAGTGAGAGGAAGTGTATCCCTACAGTATGTGCTACAAGCAGGTTCCAGTGGACCTAAAAACCTGGCAGAGTTGCCATGCTGATCTTGCTTGTGTCACAGACTTTGTCACGGGCAACTTGGAAGCATGGTACCTGATGGAAAAATGCATTAATTTAAATCTTGCCTGTTTGTGCAACAACAGATTATTTCTTTTATTTAATTTGGTCTCTCTGATGCTACTATTTGACAAATATTCATTAAATGGCTATTTGTAAATGGTACTGAGTTAGAAACTGGGAATACAAAAGTGAAATGATTAACACTGTTCTGGAAAAGTTTGGTATTCAGTAGTTAGGCGTGCTCGCTGCTCTTCCAGAGGACCTGAGTTCAGTTCCCAGCACCCCTGTCAGGTAATTCATGACCTCACGAAACTCCAGCTCACAGGGATTCTATACCCTTTTCTTGCTTCTGTGGGCACTTGCAAACACACACACACACACACACACACACACACACACACGCACGCACACACATATACATAAATGAAAACAAACTATATTAAAAAGGAAAATAATGAGGAAAGGAAAATGGACTAAAATGATTTTCTATGTAAAAGATTACAGACAGAACAATTTTATCCTTTGAGCGATCTCATGTTGCTTGTTCCTTGCCGAGGTAAAAAGAGTGTTTGGTGCCTGGCCAGTAGATAGACTTCATCATTGCTTTCATAGGCAAAGTGAACATTTCAATTTTATGTAATTAATTTTAAAAGAAATAATGGTCAGCCACTGTGGCCTAATGGATAAGGCACTGTCCTCCTAAGCCGAGGATGTGGATTCAAGTCCCACCTGGGATATGCAGGTTGCATTGCTGGTGAGGCAGCTCAGTGGGAGGGGTGCCTGATGCCAATCCTAAGACCCGAGTTTCTTCCCCATCCTGGGAACTCACATGGTAGGAGGAGGAAGCCAGCTCAAACTCCTCCACATGTACTAGGGCATGCATGTAACCCCTACAATAAATACATAAAGTTGTAAAAGAAAAACAATGATTCTTTTAAAAAAGCAATAATGAAAATATCGTAAGAGAATGCTATTTTATTTCATGATTAGGTCAATGCAATGAGTCCTACATAGTCAAACGAAGATTTAGTTTTCAGATTCTGGAGTTATCTATTACTCTTATTTCCATGCTATCTCTTCTTCATCTGTTTTTTTAGACCCAGGTTCTGCCTGGCACCTACCTTCCCAAGGTGGCCCTGGAGGTGGGCATACCTGCATGTTTAAGAGCTTTCTGGATCTCTGGGGGAGGATGAAAAAGCAGAGGCAAGTTGCCTCACTTGCCCTGAGGATTGTGGGTAAATAATGACATATTCCAGCAGCACATGTGCATGAAAACGTGAGGTTTTTTTCAAATTGAAATAAACAGTTCATTAGAAAGCAGAAAACACTCACTGTTCTGTAGTTGAAAGCAGCACAAAACAGAAATCTACTACTCTGCACACTTCATGTACCTTCCCTGTCCCCTCCCTTCCCTGCCCTCCCTTCCTTCTGCCCCCTCCTCCCTTTTCCTCTTTATCTCCTCTCTACTCTAAAATTACAACAGGTATTGGAAGTAAGAGGATAATGTACAAATTAAAGAGAAATTATGAATTTATTGTTATTCTAGTGAAGAATGAGGAAAATACTTATTAGGAAGTGTATTTCTGGCAAAATTATACATTTTCTATTCAATTGTCTAGTAACTGAACCTTTTATATGGATAAATTCTAATATTACATTTGAGCCAGCTATGTACACGTGGTCCCTCCATACTCGTCATGCAAGATTTGCATAGATGTTTTCTAAATATCAGGCATATATATATATCATTCTGATTGAAGCATGCATTTTGATATTATCTATAAGCCAGAATTTCAAAAGAAAAACCACGTAGTAGAGCTTTTGACCCGCACACTATCTTCTAGGTGTTTTTCTACACCTTTTCAGATGTAGCTCATTGCAAGGCCTATATAGTAGAAACAAGGGGCACATTTACACAGGAGAATTCCCTCAGGAACAGTGCAAGACTTTCATGTTTGAGAGTGTTGCTACTTTGTCAATGAGGTATTAACAATGACACCTTAATGGCACTAGAATCATACTGTCACCATATGCGTTATACAACTTGGCACTGTGCCCGATGGCTATATTTAAAAGCTTCTGCTTAAGAAAATGACAAATGAGGTCAACTTGAACTGGCCATGGACCATGTCATAGATTAAACATTTTCTTTTCATTTGACTGGCACCCTACTCAGGAAACAAGCTAGGGAAAAGCCACATGGTCTCAGTGCCTAACTACTAAAAGTGTGTATGGAATTCAAGGAATATTGCAAAGTGCCAAGCAAAATTTGATTTATAAACACGGAGTGACAGTGACTGACTTCATCGTTATAGTCAATGAAAGTCTTTATTATCCTTAAGTCCATCTCATATGTAACTATTTTTATGAGTTTAATATATTAACTTTTCTTAAAGAAGTCAAGAATTTATAGAAAGATCACTCAAATAGTATTTGTTAAAACCATTTTGAGAGTAGGAAGCAGGGGTCTAAAATGAGAAAAGAGAAGAGTGGAAAGAGGCAGGGGTGAGATGGATCGGGTGATTTTGGCTGTCGGTAGACAAATCATGAGCGCACCCTGTCTTGGTCTGCTGCAGCGAAACGCTGTGTACTTTTGTTAGAGTGTGAGGACAGACAGCATGGATTGATTATGGTGGTGAAACTGCTCCATCATGAAGGAAACTGGCCAGTGGCCCTTAGTCATTTAGTATTTTGTTAAATGGAATTCTTAGTTTTATGAAAACTAAATCCTGCCTAGCTAACTATAACTTTGAAAAGACTTGATGACCAGGAAAGCCGGCAGTTCTGTAAGGAGGAGAAACCTGATCCTGATTACCCTTTTTGTTTTTTGATTTTTTTTTTTGGAGACAGGGTCTGCTTGTAGTCCCAGCTGGCCTGAACTCACTGTGTAAACCAAGCTGGCCTGGATCTTACAGATCACAGATTGCAGATGCCTGCCTCTGCTCCCCGAGTGCCAGATTAAAAATGTATGCCACAGCCAACTCCCGATTATCTTGACAGTCCCTGCCACTCTGCTCTGTCTTCAGCTGTAGGGGAGGCTTTCAGGGAGAAAAACTTCAGGATGAAGTGTTGCCTACAAATGCATCATTCCAGGAAGGACTGCTGTGGAACAGGAGAGGATTGTTTGCATTTTGAGCAGTTAGTTATTGATAGTTGTTGATCTTCTCTTGAACTGAAGGGCATACCTAATTAGGAAACAACTGTTTAATATTTGGAAGATAAATCTCCCTGCATTAGAACAAAAAGCCAAGGACTGTTCTGTTAATAACATCATTTGATCATTGATTGCTTTTTTAAAAAAATTATTTTTATTTTGTGTGTATGAATGTTTTGCCTGAATATATGTAAGTGCACCCGTGTAGTGCAATAACTGCAGAGGCCAGAAGAGGATGTCAGAGCCCTGAAATTAAGGACCATTTTTAGCCACCATGTTGGGTGCTGGGAATTGAATCCAGATCCTCTGCAAAAGCAGCCAGTGGCTTTGACCACTGAGCCATCTCTCCAGCCCCCACTGATTACTATGATTACTACATTACTGGTAGGAATGGAAGATAGGTGATTCTACTAACATGTTAATGGAGTTGTTTTTATTATGAAAACATTTCTGGGTTTAACCTCACATTGAATGATGTTCCTTTATCTCCAGGAAGGTGACTTCATTATTTACATCAAAAGGACAATTTAAAACAATGATTTCTGTGTATAGATTATCTGTTTTTCTCACTTGGAATTGGAGATGTGCTTATTCATAAGGACATCCAAAGAATAAAATTAAGCAGACGCAAATGGAAAGTAAAGCATTTTGGTAAAGTTAGTTGGGAGTCTCCATGGGTGTCAAATGTGGGAATATGGAAGGGAAGTTAAGTGCCTGGGTGATTACCACTGGAACTCTAAAACATTCTGTGCCGTAAGATGGGCAACTTCCTTCACCCCACATTCCCTACCACAAAGAGCTGAGCTGCCACAGGCCCAAGACAACAGGGCCAAATTACCATGGAAGGAATGCCCTGAAACTATTAGTCAAATTAAGCTTTTCCTCATTTTAAGTGGCTTATAGCAAACATTTTGTCACAGTGACAGAAATTTGACAGACACAGAGTACTAATGGGTAATGAACAGTCTTCGGATGCCTTGAATTCACTACAAAGGACTAAAACAAGCACAGTGGCTTATAGCAGCACAAGATCACTGCAGCACCGCAGAGAGATGCCAGCACAGCTTGCTGCAATCTAGAGATGTTCAACAGCTCGTTTCTCCCTTCAGAAGGAAAGGGTAGAATAGAGTGGCTTTCCGTCATTCTGGCTTTCCACAGGATTGTCCGAAGGACTGGATTTCTTTCTCCTAACTTGGAGCACTGACACAACTGGCTACTGATTGTAGGAATGTCTTTTATAAAATGGATGTATTCTGGACTAATGACTTTTAATTAACCCCAACAAAACCATGTGACTTTGGCAATCTCAATTTGGTACTCCGCCCCAAAAGACAATGTGTATACTTGAGAATTAATATATCAAAGCATGGAAAGGCAGTGTTCCATATCCATCACACACAATGGAGAATGGGAAGGATGACTGACCTTGGATTCATGAGATATTCTAGAACTAGGAATGAAAAGGCCAGATGGTTTGATAAGATTAAGGTGGAACCAAATTTGTACTTTCCCAACTGAAGTTAGAGAAACCAGTTTGAAGAAAATCATGGGTGAGACCTGAGTCGAGGACACAGTTCTAGGGATGGAGGTCCATCAAGACAGTTCCAATAGCATAATTCCAGGAGACAGACTGTTACAAGAGATATCTGGGAGAACAGATGTCCTCTGTGTTCAGACCTACTGTTAAAAACTAAAAGTAAGAGTAAGGCTTTTTGTTCAGGTAATTGTAATGTTAGTGTCATAATGCCACACAGATGACAAAAGAGCTGATGAGCTTGCTACATCACCAGAGAAACAACAGTACTTCATATAGATACCAGAAGAAGCAAGACATTTCAAGCTTGTAAAAATGAGTGAGACCTGTAATTGGAAGATTACATCCCTAATACCAAAGAATACTAGTCTCAAGAAAAGGTTTAAAGAGGACTCCAGGTTCTTTAACCAACTTGATTGATCCCTTCATCAATGTGAAAATGCAGCCTACCCAAACTGAGGGAGATGGCTGCATTTTAAAATGCACACATTATAGCAAATAAGACAGATGAAGAAACAGGTAAACATGACCCAATCAAAGGAACAAAGAAATCTCCAAAAAATGACCCAAAAGAAGCCATGATCTGTGTATTACTTGAGAAAGAATTCAAGACTATTATTTTAAAGATGCTTAACACACTTCCAGAGAACATAGAGAGATAACTAAAATAAATAAGAAAAAAAATCATTAATAGGATGACAATATTAACAGAAATTATTAAAAATCCAAATAGAAATTCTTCACCTAAGGAATATAATAATCAAACTGAAAAACTTCACTAAAGGGTTTCAACACCATCTGTCATCAAGCAAACTGAAGTTTCAGTGAACTTGAAGATACATGATTAGAAATTATTGAGACAGATTAATACAAAGAAATAACAATGAACAGAAATAACTAAAATAGTGGAAATTAAGGGAACATCATCAAATGACCAACTATATTAATTACATAAGTCCCAGAGGCAGAGGAGTGGAATGAGAGACAAGGGAATGCATTTGAATCAGTAACAGCTAAAAACATCAGACATGGAATGAACCAAATAGAAAGAATGAAATGGCATTCAAAGCTCAAAGTAGCTCAAGGACAGACCCCCAAGAGTCTCATCTAAGATCCATTATATTTTACCTTCCAACACTCAATGACAAAGAGATCCAAAAGTAGGAAACTGTTAGAAGAAAAGGATAAAATCTTTGGACATTGGAGCTAGCATCAGTGTCTTAGAAGGCACAGGCTATATGAGCACTAAATTAGACAAAGGGTCTACATCAAGGTTAAAAGTTTCTGAGGACTAAGGTAATAGTAACAGAATGAAAAAGCAATGTATTGAATAGGAAAAAAAATTGCAAACCATGTATTTGACAAGGATTTAGCACAGAATACACAAACAAATTCTACCACTAAATAACAAAAATTAATGAGCAAAGAACTTGAATAAGTGCATACACACATACACACACACAACATATGGTCAATGAACACATTAAAAGATGCTCAAAGTCACTAATCACCAGGGGTATGAATATGAAATATTCTGGATAATATTGGAAAGTGTGCAAAATCTTATAAATAAAAATATTATTATATGACATTGCTCCATTTTTGTTACAACAACTAAGGCAGAAACTTTATGAAGAAAAGTTTATTTTGATTCATGGTTTTGAGGTTCAAGGTTGAGGGGTCACATCTGGTGATGGCATTCTTGTTGCAAGATCTGAGACAGGGTAGGGCATCACACAAGTTAAGGCAGAATAGTGCATGATGTGCATATATGTGTTTATAGTTTTTATTTGCTTTAAAGCCACCAGGATTCAACCGTGGGCACAATTATGATTTGGCCATGAAGTGTTTAACCTGAAGACTTCTGTGTTAAAAACTTGATTGTTTTGGCTGTGATTGGATCATGAGGACTCTGACCTAATCAAATTCACTGATGGATTCATAATTGGATAAACTGTTGGGAGGTGGTAAACACTGTAGAAAGCTGGTTGCTTGAGGCATGCCTTGGAGCAGATAAAACCTTCTGTCTTCTTCCATGCTCAGGCTCTTTGCTTCTTGACAGTGATGAGGTGAACAGCCTGATCCATCACATGCTTTCCATCATCATAATGTTCTGCCTCACTACCAGAGCAACAGACCCAAAGCAACAGTGCCAAGTTACCATGGAACGAAACCTGTGAAGCAGAGAGCTAGAGTAAAGCACTCCTTCCTTAAGCTGTTTCCTGGATATTTGGTCATTCTGGGGCTCCACCCAATTGCTTTATGTCACATTAATCACTTTCAAGACACCTCATTTTCAAACACCGTGGTTGGATTAGGTTTCTACCATCTCAATACCTCATTATTGAGATTAAATTTATTTTATGTTTTGTGCAACTTTTGCCTGTGTGTGTGTTTTGTCTGCAATTCCTGTAGATGCCAGAAGATGGCGTCAGATCATCTGGATCTGGGGTTACAGACAGTTGCAGGCTACCATGTGCATAATGGTAACTGAACTAGGGCCTCTGTAAGAGCTGGCAGTGTTCATAACTGCCGAGTCATTTCTCTAGCCCTGAGATGAAATTTTAAACACATCCTGGAAGAAATTCCAAAATACATCCAACTCATAGCAAATATTACCTAGTAATCTTACCCTGATTATGAATCCAAAAGAATTAAAAACAGGCCTTTAATCCCAACTGTTGGAGGCAGAGATAAGCAGATCTCTGTGAGACTGAGGGAAGCCTGGTCTACATACTAAGTTCCAGGCTGGCTGGGACTGTGTGGAGACCCTGTCTCAATCCCCTTGTGCCCCAAATCCAACCCCAAACAAAACAATAACAGCAAAAAACCCAAAGGATCTTGAAACATACTGCACATCTGTATTTGTTGCTGCCTCATTCCCAATAGCCATGAAGAGGAAGTCGCCTAACTGATCACAGATGGATCAATAGATTAAGGAAACATGGAACATGCACACAGCAAGATATTATTCAGCCTTAAAAAGGAAGGAGATTCTTACACATAGTTGAATCTTGAGGATATTATGCTACATGAAATAAATCAGTAACAAAAAACAAATTCTTTGTGGGGCACCTAAAAACAGAGTGAGGCATTTGGAAAGGGAAGGTGGAATGGCAGTTGTGGAGTACTGGGTAGGGAGAATTCCAGAGCTGTCCAGTGAGGATGATGTTTCAATTTCACAAGAAGATGATTTTCTAAGCTTTGTTGACCAACAAAACACATATAATTAGTATGCAAAATTAGACATTTAAAAATAGTAACAATGGTAAGTTTTGTATATTATGGGCTTTTTTTTTAAAAAAAAAACAGAATAAAAACTATCCATAGAAAAGAGAAATATTCGTGGACAATTTGGCAATAAATTTATTTATTTAGAAGTGGTCAAAAGAGTTTACAACATCTTTGTAGCAGTAAATATAATTTCATCCTTTTAAAACCAGTTTTTGATCTTGGTTTTGTTGATGCTTAGCAGAATTTTTAGAGGGCAGGCTCTCAGACTCTTGTGGGACAAGTGCTGACTTACCCCTGTATCCATCAGAGAGAATTTCTGTGTTCTCTTTTTGTTGCGCATAAAGCTGCCACAATATATTTGCTTTAAGTTTGGTGTGTGTTTGAAATGTTCAGACTTAAAAATGAGCCTCCAGATTTAGTTAGAGGCATTTGGGACTGTGCCAATGGGCAGCGTTGGATACAGATGTGGACTAATGCTTGGTGAGGAATGACTTTGTAGATTGTTCAAGAGTGAAACCATCAGCTTTTAGTTATTGAGAACTTGTTAGTGATTTTTCTTGAGCAATGCTGCATAAAGTTTTTAAAGATTTCAAATATGTAACTCAGCAAAAAATAACTTATTTCTTGTTGGTTTTTATGCTCGAAATTTCTTCCAAGCATCTTATTTAATTGTTGTATGCATGATATAATCTCAGAAGATGAGTTTTAAGTGTCCAGGTCGAGTGCTTCTGCTTACCCAGCATTTTGCATTTTGATGGGACTGTGAGGACTGAACACTGGCCCTGTCTGTGTTCATCTCCCAGGACAATCATGCTTCATGCTCAATAATTATTGCTTTACATTCACTAATGAATCATAGCTGAATCTGTAAAATGCTTTCTTTCCTGCTTTGCTCAAGATTAGAGGTAGGAATACAAATGTAACAAACCTCACAGAAAGCTTGTACCTACACAGTAATTTAGATTTCAAAATAAATGGCAAAATATTTTTGAGTAAAGGTGAATTTCTTCATGGTCAGTATTTTTTTCACTTCTGAAGTAAAGATACAAAGACACCAGGTTACACGAATGTTCAGGTGAAGGTGTCAGCAGAAAGCTAGACACAGAGAAATCTGCATGTGCATGCTGTGTAACAATGGATGCTCAAAACTGGTCACAGAGTGACAGTCATAAAGTAACAGCACGAACGGTATGCTGCTGCCTGGTGAATGTGAAAGCTGTTTGCTACGGCTGCTTCGTCCGGATCTCTCTCTAATTGCTGTTGTTTCTGTCTGGCACAGAGCCGTGAGGAACCTTAAAATAGAAGTTACCAGCTGCTTGGATTTTATTTTGGTATCTCAATTGGTAAACTTTGGTGAGTCTGGAAGATCAAGTTTGCATCCTTTTTTTCCAGCTAGCTAAATCCGATTTGTGTTAGTCATTGTCTCTGTGGTACAGAGAAAGCTGGTTGCACAAAAGGAAATAAAATAAATAACGCTCCTTGACCATTCAACTAGAAGGTCCTGTGTGGGAGATGCAGAGAATCCCTGCCCTGCACAGTCTTAGACTCAGCAAAGATGAGGTTATATACAGAGGATTGCAACAGCTTGTGCAGAGAAGCAAGGATCAAACGAAGATGCTAGATCATGAAACGGACCTGAAATCTGAAGCCTAGGAGCCAAGTGGTCACAAGAGAACTAGTGATGTTTCAAAAAATGTTGGTGGTTTACGTGTTAATTAGACAAAACTTTGTTTGAAAAATTTCTCCCTTCTCTATTTTTCCAGCTACTTTGCCAGCAAATGAGTCAAAAATATACCGAAACTATAGTATATATAATGTTTTGGATGAGCCTTTAAATTGAGAATATATACTAATGGATGCTCCTACATATAAGTTAACAATGAATGTCTAATTCCTCTGTCCTCAAGCCTAAGTGGCAAGAGAAGGCACTGAAACTTACGGCTGAGAGGCTATCAGAGACACAGCACAGTTAACGAATAGAACAGCAAACAGAATCATCTCTGAAGACACCGTACACAGTGCCAGCATTGTAAACAGATCGTTCATGAGAGGACAGAATCAGAAGGGACAGGGCGGCAGCAGACCAAAGAATCAAGGTGGAAGAGAGAACTGCGGTCCTAGAAGAGGGTTTTACTCCCTGCTGGGAACTTCGGGATTCTTTTTCAATATTCTTGGCGGTCACAGGTGATTTAAAAACAATTCCAAATTTCACACAATATATTTTATGTTTAGACCCCTTCCCCACCTGCACCTCTCTTAACGCCCCCTGCCCAATTTAATGTACTCTGTCATGTGTGCTAAGGCCTAGCAAGTCAAACTTGTATCTTCAAATGGTCTTCAGTATGGGGCCATCCGCTGGAGACTGGCTAACCTATCTAGCATCCCATCCTTAAAGCAAACTGACTCCCCCTCTCCCAGAAACTACTGGTTGCCAGTAGTTCCTCCGTTAAGGTTGGAGCTGCTTTCCTACTTTCCTATTTGTATACTGGGATTTTGTCTGACTTGAGATTACCTGGGTCTTGTGCATGCTGTCATGGTTGATGTGAGCTCATATGAGTAACTTCTTGGCTGTCTGGGAAACTGTCTCCTTGTGGCCATCCACCACTTCCGGTTCTTAGAATCTTTCTGCTTCCTCTTCTACAATGAGCCTCGGGAGACAGAGGGTTGATATAGGTTTAAAATGCATTAATATTCTTTCCACCCCCTGTTCTGTAATGTTCCCTGAGCCTTAGGTATAGAGGTGGCATTTTAGTTGCATCACTTAGGGCACGGCACTTCACAGGCACTTATTCTCTGCATTTGACTAGTAGTGGAACTCCTTATAGTGTCCATCTGTTGCAAGAAGAAGTTTCTTTGATGAACTGTGAGAGCTACACTTGACTGGAAATATTAAGATATGTATTTAGAATATAGTAAGAAACTATGTTAGTCTAGGGATGGTGTCAGGGTTGATTTACCTCTAAATGAGACTTCAACCATATAGTCACTGGCGTATCAATTTTTGTCCTTATCTGACATGGGCAGTGCATTCAGAGTGATTCTCTAACTGAAATTAGATATTTGAAGAAGTTTCATTTTCTACTTTGCTTTACAAATCATGTAATATTTTTCTTCATTTAAAAAGAGAACTGTCATGTGACTATCTGCAAGTAATGTTAAAAATGGGAGAAGTTGTAATCTAAGATGAAGAAGTAATTATCAAATGTCAAAAACCATTGAAAGAAGCCTATCTTTATCTATTATAAAAAGTGCAGCACATACCTCCTTTTCAACTTGGATTAGTATCAATTAATGTTTAAGGTTTAGCTCTTGAAATTCAAAGGAGCTATGGAATAATAATTTGAATTTGCAATATACAATCCATTTGAAGTTACTTGACATCATAAATAGCAATCAGGAAGAGATGTTATTTTCTGATCCTCATGTGTAGCTCTCTTTTTGGGTGCTTTCTTATATATGGGGATTCTTCTTGGTTGACTGATACTTCTTGACGGATCCAATTACATTTCCTTCTCAAGTTCCTTAAAATCCTTCACAGCAAATAATTACCCACACTCCTGACATTCAAGTTAGGTGAACAAGTGTACGCCTTTGTGCATCCTCACCAGACTCTAACATGATGTGTATCATGTTAGAATATTATGTGAAACGCTGAGCTCTTTAAAGTTTTCTCAAATATTTAAAATATTTTTAATGGAATTTCAAAAATATAAGGTCCAAAAGAGTTCTATAAGATGAGACATCAGGAGGGTGTATCAGTTTTTACACACACAGTATTAAAGTAAAAAAGTATTAAAAGTCAAATGGGAATTGTACTATTTGTCACTGGTCTTAAGAAGCGATGTGGTGATTTCTACAGCATTGTTGCTGTTCGGAGCAGTTTTGGAACTCTCTTCATGGAAAACTTTAGAACTTTAGTTTATGAAGCACACGTGCTTGGTTGTTCTAATGCCACACCTCACATATTTCCCTGTCTATTCTCCTCACAGTTGAGTACCTTGTCCACTTTGGATAGATTATACATCTTCTCCATTTCATACTATCTTTACAAATATGTGCATTACAGGATGTTTGCTGCAGAAATATTAACAGTGATGCATGTGTGGATAAACTATGATATAACCTTAAACATAAAATGTCATATTTCCCTTGTAGAGTACTCTATTATATAAAATAGCTATTTTAATTGACATGGGCCAAAAGGTTATTTTTCTAAGTACTAAAATTTTGTTGGGTGACATGATTAACTTGTTGACTTAGATGACCATTCTCAAGATAATCTACTTATCTATTAACGAAAGTAGTGACAAATGGTTCATAATTTTGTGTTGATACAACTCATTATTGACAAGTACAACTGTTATATAACATCAGTGTCAAAATGCAATGATGAATAAATCAATTATGGGATTGAAGAACTCGAGATACAGTTTCAAAGGTACAAGGTAAGTCACAGAAGTACAGGATTTCTTATTGCTGCTTTGATTTTTCCAGTCTCTTTTTCAAAAATTTCTCAGTTGCTTCACAAAGAACAAAATCACAGGAGAGGGAAATGCCAACTGTGTTAGTTTATACACATCCAGACTGTGTGTTTTGTTGTCTTGGGTTCATTGAGGCAATATCACAGCATGGCCTCTGGATAAAACAAGCAAAAGATAACAGCGAATATACCAAACTAGAGTAGGTCAATTAAAAAAACTTATTAACAAGCAATTACTGCGCAGTAGTTTTTGCTTTGCCTGTTTGTGTACAGTACTGAGCACAGAGATCAGCAGGTTGGACTGATTTTTTTCCCCAGGTGCGGGTTGCTGGAAATATCTGAGGATCTTTGGAGAAGAATCAGGACCAACTATACAAACATGTCTCAAATCTTGTTCTGAAATATAAATTAAAAACTTTTATCATTAATATGAATCATAATTACATCTTGGTTAAAAGACAAAAAGCTCTTGATATCAATGAACTAAACGTAAAGAACTGGTTCTGACAGTGGCATGACAAAGTCAGGCCCCATTGTGGCAGGGAACAAAGGCAACACCATTATTAATAAGGGGCCAATCCTATGGTGAACCTGGGTGGGTAAATGGCTGTCTGGAAGTAGACTGTTCATTCATGTGAAGTAAATGAACACTTCCTGGGCACCAGGGTACTGTTAGGTGCATTGAAACAACTTATTTCCTATGGGCATCCTGGTGGCCTTGTATACTGTGCATCACTGTAGCTTTGGGCCCAATAAAATCATATGGTAGCAGCGAGCAGTAGT
Source organism: Nannospalax galili (assembly GCF_000622305.1). Lineage (NCBI taxonomy): Eukaryota > Metazoa > Chordata > Mammalia > Rodentia > Spalacidae > Nannospalax > Nannospalax galili. The sequence goes on from NW_008347188.1 coordinate 571,956, forward strand.
TCAGTGAAGTGGAGGTGATCCATGATGCTATATCATCCAAGGCACTGCTACACCCAGAGCAAAAATTTCATCCTTAGTTTATATAAGGCTGAGAAATTAGGGCAAGCTAACCATCCCTGATGATGCATCACCTAAGCCTTAGTTTTATGCATTACGTGAGTTTTTGGGCATATTTCTTCCAAAGATTTCCTCCATTTCTTGAAGCAGAATCGAGGTAGAAAGTTGACACTTAAGAAAACAGCCCATGTTATTTCTTATCATTGGCTACTTAAAAGTTAAAAGAACAAAACAACTCCCCCCGACCCCAATAATTCATAGCTTGATTAACAGAGAGGCAAAAAAAAAAAAAAAAAAAAAAAAAAAAAAAAAAAAATAAGTAGGCAATCACAGCATCAATAAATCATGTCTGGACCGTCCACCTACGGGTTAACAAAACCAATTATGTTGGTCAGTAAATTAGCTAGAGGAGAGATATATGCATCTTTTCATGTAGGATTAATATGTAAGTAGCTTAAATTAGTTTGGGGAGACATAAGTGCGTCCTTAATTGCTCATTTGGATGGCTGTGTAGTATTGATGTTCTTTGCAATGTTTTGTTCTTTTTTAAAACCAACTATTACTCAACCACTGGTTTCAAACTGAGAGCAAACCAAATTTCGTTCATTCTTTTTCTCATAAAGCTGTATATATCTGAGTTTTAAGAAACACTGAAATACAAACATTTGTTGAGCAAATAGGTTGCCTAACAAAGGTAAGGAAACTGTCAGATCTTGGAGAATAATACTAGCATTAAAAAGAAAAAGCACTGCTTTAAAATCTGAGAGTCAGCTGCTCACTGAATTTCATGATTTCATATGTGAAGTTATATGAATATGGATTTATACATCCAACAAAAATACTATGTTATTATTAATTGATTCCTCTTTGGACAAGGAAAACATTATTTTTTTCTGTTCATTCTTCAAAGACAGTTGAAAGCACATATCTAAATAATGCTGGCTGAGGCTGAGTGAGCAGGTCAGGTTCTTTAAACCTGGGAGCAGGTGTCTGAGATCAAGTGAGCAGGTCGGGTTCTCTAACCCTGGGAGCACAGGGAGCAATCATCATGATTTTCTGCTAAGCACGAGTCATGCTAATTTCTGCCATCAACAAATTTGATTAAATTCAAAGAGGATAAACATTTTTTTCCTACCTTGTAGCATTCTCAATGTTTAGAAACAGAAAAATTGTCAACTAGAAATAGATTTCCTAACATGAAATCGAGGCTGCATCTTTAAAAACAAATCAAAGAAAAGGAATGTGTTTTTTTCACATTTCCTTTTATCCCTATGCCAAGTGTGGCACTGATCATGCGCTTTTTATTTGCATGTTTTTGTTGTTGCTCAGACACAATGGCTAGTCTCCTTGTTCTCAGGGATGAGTTCATCCAAGTCATTGTAGCACTTATGACCAGCGCCATAACATCTGGTCTGGAAAGTTCAAAACAAAGCAAAAAAAAGCAAAACAGCTTAGATACTTGCTAAAGCTAAATAAATTGGCCAAATATTTAGTTTTATTTGAAAAAACTAAACAGAAAAATTGCTTTAACAACATTTTAATTGGACATTTTTCTTTTTATCCCCTCTAATCCTTAAAACCACAAAAATGCATTACTCAGTGTTCACAGAGAAAACATTATGCTTAATACACAGGTCCAGAGTGTTCCAACCATCATATGTTGATATTCAGTAAGAAGTTTGTTGGGAGAAGCTTGCAGAAGAACTTGTTGAGGCTGGATGTGGAAGCCAGTTTCTGGAATGAACCTGAGCTTTGCTGAACCTTGTTATGACCCTATGGAAAACACAGAGGAAAGCTATCCATTAAATGGTCTCAAGTTGTGTCTGAATATCATTTAATTCAGCCTTTTATAAACATCAGTGACATAATAAATATAGACTTTCTTTGCTGACATTTATGAAAATGAAAAAGGCCAGAATTTGGAGCTACGACTTGGAAAAGGGTAAAGAATTATACTTTAAAATTAAAATTCATTTTGGAAAAGTAATATTGAGATAATTTACTTGTTGGGATATAAAAAGAGTAGTTTATCATTTTAGAATCAACATCAGAAGCAGATAGCACCCGCTCATAAAATAAACATGCAGTGAATGGGTAACACACGCATTAGCCACAAACTGAGTCAGAGCCAATGCAGGATGAAGAGAAGAAAGACTCAGTATGGTGTGGTGTGCGATCTAAGCCATTAGCCATATGGTGTGGTGTAAGAGGACCTCTGTGGCTAAATAACAGTTGTATCTTATATTGTTTATTAAATAATTATGCAATGGCAAGTAACACTTTTATAATCATTGGCTGTTTTAAGATATTTTTGCTAATCTGGCTGCATCCACCAGGTTGAAAGATGTATGGCCCATGAGGTCTACATGCTTTGTGCATAGAATGGAAATTGACCACCATATTGAAGATTTAGGGCATGTTGTTTAGATCATATGGAGTATCACTAAGGTACATCACTGGTCATTGAGAAGAACAGGGCACATTGTTTTCAGTGCTGCTCACCCACCTGTCAGGGCAGACACTGCGGTATAGCGAATGTTCTATTTTCTGTATATTCTACAGTATGAGACAGGGAAGTAGGAATACATCCATATGAAAAGCCGATTAAATATCCAGAAACGAACCTTGTTATGTGATAGGGTACAGATATTTCAATATTTTTAAAAGCTGCAGACAGTGCCTTGGTATATTTCTATTTATAGACATATTTCCCCTAAGGAAATTATCAGTTCATTATTTTCTCCCAATGTACACATCTGCCAGGTGACTTACACTTTAGTACCTCATCAGACTGAACAGTTGATGTTGTTTTGCTGTAGCTGCTGGTTTTGCAGTGTGCAGTCACTGGAGGGCTGGCTGCAATATCGTGGATCCTGTCATGAAGTGGCTGTGACTGTGATACACCTGCCGTGGACCCCAGGACAGCTGAATCCGCCTCTCAGAGATCTGTTGGGGGGTTGCATACTGGTACCACAGTACACTTGTGCTTGATAAGCTCAGTTTCTTGGCTAATGGAGTTTTGATTTCTTAAAAGATGGGTTGTATGCGCCATTATTTGGAAGACAGAATTTTGAAAATTTAATACAGAAGTCTGAGTGACCAGGGACATGGGAAATGGAAAAGCCCCCGTCCGTGGGTCAGGAAAACACTGTAAAAGAGCCTTTACAAAGCAGCCTGAGCTCAGGAGACCAGTGTGCATGTGTGACACCAATTGCTCTGTTCAAGCTATCCGGATTCTTCTGGCTGTCCATCATGTCTGCTGACTAATAAAAAAGATCATAAGATCTATGACAACCACAACTACAGATACTTGTACTGTGACAAAATTAACTCTGAAGATGATTTTAAAATAATTCTATACACATTAGGCAAATCAGAGTATTTTGGAGCCTCCTGTTCAGTAATTGAGACTCTAGTGCCTTACCAGATCACCTATGACCTCCTCTGCTCATTAAGCCCCGGAGGAATAGGGAACATTGTGGTGCTCTTGTCCTTTGTTTCTGATCATAAGCACCCAAGAGAATTGTACTGATGTCATTTTCATGTGCTGAATAAAGTCCTGGAAAGCTAATAAAAAGTTGTTTTACTATCTTCTATATATTACTGAGATTGCAAAATGATGAGTAAAAATATGAACGATTGGTTGTCATATTTTCTTAGGTAACTGCCATTTCCATGTAAAGGAAGATCAAGCAATATCTATCGTAAATGTTCTCATAAGCAAACACTATGTCCTCATATACAGTTTTGCTGTTCCTTCAAGTAACTAAGTGGGGAGCTTCAGTTATGTGTAGATAAAATGCTGATTCTTGAAGATCTTCAATAATCTGTTGAAATTCCAACTCCCAGAACCGTTTGTCGTGGTGCTGTGGCTTTAGGCTCATGGCGTGAGTGGCTGAGGAATGGGATCACATATGTCATGCTAGCCTGGACAACAAAGAGAGGCTCTGTCTTAAAAAATGAAAAGGGAAGAGAAAACAGTCAAAGTCTTACTACTAGAAAGTATTGCAAAAAGATTTCAGGGCAGTATTGCACAGAAAAAAGCCTTTGTTCAGACCATCATCAGAAGCGGGTGTGAACCTTGTCTATTAGTAGGTCTTACATAGAGTACGGGGCTGAGGTTCACAGTGATGATTACCTGCGTCTAACATCATACTCTCCAAAATAAACACTTTCCCCAAGTGGATACATAACACATAAATATTTTGGAAAAATACCAAATTATTCTAGCATACTGTCTTTCTTTTTCATGGGATCAGGTTGGCTGAAGGACATTGAAATTTGTTAACTGAATAGATTTTAACCTTGTGTGAAACTTTTCATTTTATAGAATAATATATTCTAATATTACTTATGTTCTTAGTGTTTTTCTAAAAGGAAAGTTGCTGTCACTTTTGTAGACAGTTGTGTTCTGATGTGAAGCTTGATCTTCTCTTCTCAGGCGGTGGCTTTGCTTCAGCGAGTCCTTGCTTGCTGCCTCCCATTGTCAATAAACATCTGGGCTATTTATTCTTCATTTGTAAAACTGGTTGCACCAACTTTCTTATAAAGTTTTTGTGAATATACTATGACTTCTTTAACTTTTGAAAAGTAATGGGTTGCCAGGAGGCCTCTGAACTTCAGTGTGTTTTAAGGGCAGCTGGAGGTAGAAACTAAAATTCTGTGTGGTTTTATTCAGGGTCAAGTACCCAAGGACAAATGCCACAAGTGTAACTCTCTTTATTTTCCTTTCTTAATATATTGGGCAATCTCCTGTTTGTTGATCAAAATACTCTGAAGAAACTTGAGACTGTGTCTCAGTTGTGTGGCATCATTTCCAGCTATTTGAAACAATGTTTACTGTCATGCAGAACTGGATATGACACAGAATGTTTGTGTTTCTCTTCTGAATGTATGTAGTGCTTGCTTCCACACTTTTCTCACAATCTGACATTTCCTTCTGTGTGTATCTGCTGAATGAAAGGAAAATGCTAGATGGCAGCTATCGATGAGTTCTTCCCCCTTCTAAAAATGCAAAGGCATGCATGGCAGCACAGAACCATGTACCTTGGCAATAAAACTAATCCTGTGCATTTCACTTTGGTGAAGAAGTAGCAATACAAGGTAAAGGAGGAGGCGCAAACAAGGGAGGCTTATGAGAAATTCTGTGGGCAATGAATTGGGATTGTACATGTGGCATCTATGGTCTTAGGTTTCCCAAACGTAGTTCTCGAAATCAGCACCCCACTATGATTCTTGGGGTGGTTCACAAAGAGTCTTTATTCACAAATATATGACAGTAATGTTAAAAATAGAAATAAGAAAAAAAAATGAATTGTGGAAAAACTCAAAGGTCACCATGTTGCAGAAAGCTTCCTCCAATGGCAAATGTTTACACTCTAGGCTTTGTCTCCATTATAAACAGCCTGATTTTCACTGATGAAAGCAGCCGGTGAAGACGGCTGATCCAGGTATTTTATTTTACCAGGCATTGCTAGCAGGGCTGCGGCTTTCATTTTTGCCAGCATTTGTAGTGTAAATGAGGAACAACCTATCGTAAAATAATGCTAAGAAGATCAAAGAGAGCAATCCCAACTACCAAGCTAAAATCGTTCTGGGAAAATGTTTTTGATTATGCTTAATAATGTAATCAAGTCACAAACCTGCCTAAGAAGTTGTGGTTACTGCAGAATTACTGCTAATATTACACAGCACCTAATTGATAATAACATGGCAAGAAAGTTATGGACAGATGAAGACAAGGGACTAATAAAATATTTACAAAGAGGCATATAGTTTTGATTGAAGTACTACATACATTTTCTCAGTAAAACAGAGCATTGCTGCCACTGAAATTTAGAAGCGGGGAGAATAAAAGGAGGCAAACCAAAGGGATCATTAAAAAAAATCTTTGATTTCATTCCGTAAAGACCAATTACTTTTTTGTGCTCTGTAGGTGAAAAAAATTCTTCTTAATAGCAAAATCATGTGAAGACTTTCCTGATTCGTTTTATATTTAGCAGATTATAGCTTTAGTCATCAGCAAGATAGAGCCCCACAAGCTGACAGACTTGAAATCATGTCCTTTGATTGTAATTGACAGAAAAAGCATTTAAGTGAAAGAAAAAATATTTTATTCATCTTTGATTACACTGTGATGTGATTTGGTGACATACTACAGCTGGGAACTGAGGCAAGAAAGGCAGTAATTCCTGCCTGAGGACTGACATGATGCAGCCTTTAGTCATCTTCCTGGAAACGCCTCCTGCTACAATAGTTGCCTTGATGGTGCAAGACAAATAGAGACGCAGTGCTAGAATTTAAAAGGCAAACAGCTTTAAAAACACATTTCTTAAGGCACTGTATTTCAGACTTAAAAGCTTGACAACTACACATTTGGCTTGACCTAAAATTAAATCTGTTCAATTTAAACATTCTGTGGTACAAAACTACCCCCATTTAAACAACACTTTCTTAAAATAATGGAGAATAAGTGGTTTATACACAATAGCTCTTTAAAGTGATCTATGCTTTTTAAGGAAATAATGTATCAGTTACTGTGACTATATACTTTAATCCATCCATGAGTCTGACTTTGTTTTTATATTTAATGTGAAAGTTCTCCTTACTCTTCACTGTGTCTTATTTCCCTTCAGGTCAGCTGTTTTCGTCTATGGTTTAAAGAGATATGTGTACATATGCCTGCAGTAATGCCACATTGGTGGATAACTCAGGGAAGACCATGCCTACCTACCTTCCAAGTGTTTATCTCATTAGACAAATTTATATTCAAGGAATAGAATAATAACTTTGAAGTTTGATTCTATATCTTCAATGTCGTAATGAAAATAAGTTATCTGTGTTTAATTACAACCAACCAACCAATGATATTTAAATTACATTAAAATTATTTATTTAATAACCACATAATTAGAAGCATTTCACTACAACAGCATTGACATATTCAATAACAATTTCCAGAGCTAAGATGCATCTCTTTCAAAATTGGCTGTACTTCAGTTAGTATAACAGTTTCTGGATCCGTGCATTTACCTGCAAATTTCATTATGTCATCCTTTTTTTTATTTACAGAAAAGTTCATTTTTAATATAGTTGATACTATGATGTTTGCACGTGTTTCTAATCTCTATATATCTGATTATTACTAGTCATAGTCGGCTACTTTCTGAGCTCCTTGGCATCTGAGCATGGATATAAAGTCTTCAGTTACATTTCAGTGATAATATTTTTCACATATACTAATTATTAAGGAGCAAATTTTTGAAAAAATTTTTTAATAACTACATGATTAGAAGAAGCATTTCATTACAGCTTTAACATATTCAAATAACACACTCCAGAGTAAGAATACATCTCTTTCACAAGTGGCTGTAAGTTTCTAGGTTCACAGTTGAATTAATACAGTTATACAATATTGAACTCAGTATATGCCCTCTAAGACATAAAATTGAATGGGTTTTTAAAATTATTTATTTAATAAATCCCTGAAATATTTGTTATATGACAAAGCAAGAAAACTTATTTCCTATCTGCATTGGTTGGTAATTATGAGATTGATAATTAGGAAAGTATGTATGTGCATATGTTTGTGGCCAAAAGAGAATTAGGTATTTATTCAGGAATGACTAATGCAGGAATTACATTTTCCAAAGAAGAGTATGAATTCTCAGTACACGATGATATATATGTAAATCAACAATTTGAATCTGCAAGTTAATTGTGTCTAGGAATGTCAGACTAATTATAAAGTCATGATGTATTTACTTGAATGCCCCTAAAGCTGTTTAAAACTAAAAATTTCAACTTACAGAAGGTTGCTTCAGTTACCACAGAGTCCGTAAATCACACCGTTAGGAGACATCTTGGTCTCATGTCCACAAGCACAATTCCAGAAAAATTGCTGTTCAACCTCTCCTGAAATGCACATCCAGTGTGCTTCCCTCTCAGCTGAATTTTAGGTTGCCTTGCTGTCACTGAGTCCAAGGGCACATGCCTCTGCAGAATAGTTTCAACTATCACCTAAAAGCACTTAAAAAGTTCTAAAAGATAATTACAGCCATTCACATGCCAATCAACTTATATTTTATTCTGTGTTAGCAGTTGTTTATAATGAGAGATAAACTTCCACCCTCCTTCCTTCCTACTTTACTGTTTTTGTCTTTCTAGCTTGGTTTACTGGAAACTCCTTAATTTTGGTTGGTTTCAATGAATTTATACTGCTGGGACCACTTGGAACTTTCAAAATGTAACTGACATACATGTGACATCACTTCATGTCTCACATTAGACTAGATGGTCATCGTCATTTTTTTTTTTAGAAGAAGCATTTCATTACATCAGCATTGACATATTCAATAACAATTTTCTGAGCTAGGCTGCATCTCTTACAAAACTGGCTGTACATTTTTGAGTTTACTGTTGAATTACTCTGGTTATATAATATTGTACTCAGTATAAACCCTATAAGACATAAAATTAAATGAGGTTTTAACCTTTGAAAAAGATCCTTATTTCATTAGTAAAATACAGAGTTTCATTGCAGAAAACTTCATTTTTAATGCAATTGACATTAAGATCGTCATGATTTTTTCAAAAAATATTTTATTATTTTTATTTATGTGTATGAGTGTGCTGTCTGCATGAATGTAAGTGCATTGTATCTCCTGGAACTGGAGTTATGGAAGGATGTTAGCCACCATGTAGGTGCAGGGAATCAAACCCAGGTCCTCTGCAAGAGCAGTCAGTGCTCTTAGCCACTGAGCCGTCTCTCCAGCCCCAGTGGTTGTCATTTTGATAACTGCTATTCTTTTAGCGAAATGAGAGTGTTAGTCATTTCGTTAATACTCATTTGGATATATGCTTGAATATACTGTGTGTGTTTATGCTTCCAAACATTTTGGAAGCGAAAGAATGAGGAAAGTAGTTTATTTGTTTTAACTTTAATATTTTATTTTATCATGCCTTAGCTTTGATTTTATTAAGAGCAGAAGATTCTGTTAAACTATTTGATTTTTTTTGTTGATAATTCATCTAGATTTTCAGGTTTATTTTTTCTGTGCTTGGTTAATACCACAAATCTTTTAACCCATAGGGGAATTCAAACTCAGACCCTTTGCAAAGATTTTTTTTCAGACAGTATTAAGTATTTGGAAAGTTTATATAGAAGACACTTATCTGAATTCATGGCCCACGAATAAAATCTACCCTCACATATATTAGTTAACTCTTTTTCAGAAGGCTTTTTATACTTCTGGGAATGTGAAAAAAATGTTGCTTAGCAAGTATTGACTATGAAGGCCAATACTTATTGCTTAAGTTTTATAATTAACAAGCCATTGTTAGACATAATTATCATTATATCTATAATTATATGTTATAATAATTACATATTATGGTAATTGTAAATTTTAAAAATAATACTAATATTTATGAACTAAGCTAAGTTAAATAGAAAAATTTATAGTAGGAATTTAGTTTAACAGATTTGGAAATAGGAAAGAAAAAGCATTAGTAGTAATCATTTAAATCCAGCCTAGTGAGATGGCTCAGTGCGTAAATTTTCTTGGCACACAGATATGATGACCTGAGTTTCATCCCTGGTGCTCCTGGTAGAAGGACAGACCAGGCTCCCAGAGTTGTCTCTGACCTCCACATTGGCTCGGCACTGTAACACATGAGTGTGCGTGTCTGTAGTCACACATACATCATACACAATAATAACAAACAACAACAAAAATACATGAATTTAAATTCGCTGAGTTTAGTTTCTTAAGACCAGTTTGCATAGACTCCCATGATCTGATCCCAGAAGTCTAAGGCCCTGTTAGTAGTTTCTATTCAACTATCTAACTCTATTTACTTTCATGCAATTACATGTAGACTTTGCCAAAGAATCAATAAAATAAATTCAGAATTTGAAAAAGTGGATTCTCCCCCTAAAAGCTGGAATATACAATCAGAAAAGCTGAGGCCTGTTATGAAAATGTTCTCAATGGTGGTACCACTTGAAAATACACGGCAATCTAAATATATGAAATGTTATCTAAACTATCTCAACATATTTTAGGAAAAAGTGAACTGAGGAATAAAATTATGTTAAAAAAATGCCAATTTTGGTATAAAACTTTGCAACAAGTGTGTCACTGGATACATTAACTATAGGTTAGTGCTTCAAAATTGGGACAGTGATAAACCTCAGACCTAGCCAAACTGTTCATCACTTTGCATCTGCTGATATGGAGCTATATTTTCATTCACCTGGAGAGTGATAGTGTTATTCTTCTCAGGTTCATCCAATTTCATGCTGTTTTCTTTCTGCCATATGAGATCCTGCAGCAGTCGTCGATGAACTCAGTGTGCGGTAACACTTGCAGAAAGGAAGCTGTAGCACCACCATGCCATCTCATAAGCAATGTTTAAGTCCCAAAATTATAAACTTATATATGTTTATCCTTTTAAATTATTAATTTTGCTATGCCAGTACTATATTTTTAGGATATGTTACAAATGAGTTCTTGAAAACTGGAAAAAGTGAATTATGGCTACAAAAATCAAATCCTCAAAATTAACATTTGAATGAAAAGCAATTCAGGGGATAATTATAGCCCACAAGCTACATTCAATGCATTCTGATATATGGCTAATTACTCCTAGTAATATCCCTTAGTTGAATCTTTGTTAACGACAATAACAATTTATTGCAAAATTAATTCTTTGACACAATTTAACGTTTAGCAATGCGAAGTCAAAGTGAGCTGATCTCACTTCAGACCACTTGTGCTCAGCTTTCCTCTGTTCATGTTCTAATTGGTTATTACAGGTCACTTTAGAACTTAGTTTAAAAATAAATTAAATTGGTTGCAAGGTGCATTTAGTAGAAATAGCTTGATATTTTCAGCTCATGGGGTTTTATTTAAATAAAAAAGGTGTAGTAATGCAATCATCTTTGGTTATAAAAGTGATGGATGAATTGAAAACATTTTTGAATCAGGTCAATGGTACTGATGATTAGTACATTGTTAATCAAGTTCCTCAGATTGCTATCAAATGCTTTAGCGCTTCTGCTCAGGCTGGTGAGAGGATCATGAATATTAAAGAGATTCAAATGGATGTGCTCTCATGGATTATGGAGCACTACAAATGAAAAGACTAAATGAGTGCAGACTGACTCTATGGACTCACATATCTCTTAAGTAAAAGAAATGCCTAATCAACTTTGCTCATACATAGGAACCAACGACACAGTTTTCCTTTTCTTTTTCTTTTCTATCCCAGTTTTTCCTTTGTGGGTAAACTGAGTCTTAATCATATGAACAAACCAGTATATGTGGTTAACAAAAAAACCGTTTTTAAATAAAAGATTTACAGTCAAGTGTGTCTATCCTTTTTGACGTTGTACACAACACTGTCCTTTAAGACATTCATACCTGAGGACTACACAACTAAGTTAAAAACAATTGCTGGATCCAGGCACATGGCTGATTTGGGAAGGTGTATGGGTCAAGCTCATGAGGAACCGTGTTTGATCCCCAGCATGCTTATACAAAAGTCAGTACAGATAGTGTGTGTGTGTGTGTGTGTGTGTGTGTGTGTGTTTGGGGGTGTGTGTGTGTGATTCCTGGGTTGGGGCGGCAGAGGCAAGAGGATCCCTGAGCTACCTGGCCCACCAGTCCAGCTGAGTTACTGAGCCCCATGTTCAGTGAAGCACCCTATCTCAAAAAGTAAGGTGGAGAGCAATTGAGGAAGATGTCTGACTTGTCTCTGCTAACATGATCTCTGACCTCCACACATGTGCATGTACACACACACACACACACACACACATACACACACATGGCTACACACACAATACTAACACAAGAAACACAAGAACATGAACATTTACATGCACACAAAAACAATAATTTCAAAAACGACTCAAAATGTGTTAAGTAAGTTTACGATTTTGTGTTGACCATATTCGTGGCTATTCTGATACACTTTGGCCATGGGCCATGGGCTGGCCAGGTGCTAGGTGTGTCTGGTATTAGGTAGCATTTAAAAGGATACTCCATGAAAGATTAAAGAGCAGTCCATTTGCATGGTTTAAACTACAGCATGCCTTACAGGAAAAGAGTGAATATTGTGCTAAGAAATTACCTCCTGCAGCTGGAGAGATGGCTCAGCAGTTAAGAGCATTGGCTACTCTTGCAGAGAACCTGCGTTCAATACCCCATGGTGGCTAACAAATTTCTGCAACTCCAATCCCAAGAGACTTAGATGACATCATCTTCTGACCTCTGTGGGCTTTGCACAACATGGGTGCACTTACATAAATACAGGCAATGCGTTTATACACACAAAATAAAAATAAATAAAATATTAAAAAAGAAAATCACTTCTCAAATGAGACATACTTTACCATTCTATTTAGCAACAATGTCCTATACATTTAACATTTATGCCTTTAGAAATATGCCATTATATGTAATAAGAAAATTGCCTGACTTTATTACTAAGCAAAATTTTGTTTTTTTAAATAGAAAAGATTATCCACTGGTATTTCTGAATATTTAATTTAGTGTTTACATTATTCTTTTGTAGCTGTTGTTGTTATTTGAGACAAGGTCTCCCTATAGCCCCAGGTGGCCAGGAACTCCCAATGTAGACTAGGTTGGCCCTTGATCTCACAGAGATCTACCTGACTCTGCCTTTCAAGTGATGAGATTAAAGTAGTATGCCACTATGTCCTGTTGTTTATATCATTCTTAAGAGGCTAAATTTTTTTTTCAGAATGTTATTTAAGTTTTCAAAAAATAACAAAAAATTGTAATTAAAGTATTGCATATTTAGGTAAAAATTGAAACAAAATAATACAATCATAACTAATAAATAAGATGTAGCAAAGGCTAAAAGTAGCTTATTGCTGATAATAGAAATATATAAGCATATTTACATCTTATAAATATCTTGCTTGGAAATAGTGGCACATTTCCTTTATAACCAACTAACCCATCACAAAAGAATTTGCTGTTAGTTAATTGACTATTTAAAAAAGGAAATTTGAATTTCTGATGGAATGAGATGCTAAGAAAATAGAATTGTGAGAGGAACATGTCTTTGGTGATGCAAGGCTAAGAATACTAGCTTTTCAGAAAAACCCAAGCCTCATAAGGATGTTTGGGTGGCTCTGAGTTGTTCAGGATGAACACAGAACACAGGTACCCGGAGTTTGAAGTGGAAAACCAAGGAGGTAAATGGGGACGATAAGTTGACTTTCACAGAGAGAGTTCAAATTGTCTTAGAACCAGGCTAGCGTAGAGAAGGCCAGTTATTAATACCTTTGTATCCACATTTCACAGTCATGAAAGATAACCAAGTTCCTTTAAGAATGTTCATATTTTACTTTTATGAAAAGCCCAAGCACTGCGAGACCATGATTGTGGGGTCAGCATATTTTGGGCATTACAGATGCCCATTCCATTGAGTCACAGTAGAATTTGGGAAGCTGCTTTGCCCAAATATGCCAGTTTCTTTGTATTTTTTTTTTAAATTTGTTTTGTGTATGAGTGTTTTGTCTGCATGCATGTAAGTGTACTTGTGTCATGCAATGCCCTCAGAGGTTAGAAGAGGGAGTCAGATACCCCTGGAACTGGAGTCATAGACCATTGTTAGCTACTATATGGGTGCTGAAAATCGAGCCCAGGTTCCTCTGCAAGAGCAGCCAGTGCTCTAAGTCAATGAGCCACCTCTCCAGCCCTGTCAGTTTCTTTTCAAACAAGCACAGTAATGACTTGATAAATTATCCATCCTACTCAAGCTGGTGAATGGCAAAGCCAAGGTTCAAGTTAGGATATTCTAATTTATAATCCGATCTGAATATGTCCCTTAATTTTGAACTGTCACACATTTAGAACAAAGCCAAAAGTTAAAGTATAAGTCTCCTTTATGATGCATGTTTTGAGGAAAAGTATTAGATTTTATGAAAGAACATAATAGAATAATTTAATCAGGGTTGCAGTTCTAGAATTAGAAAAGATTTACTAAGAATGCTGTTTAAGTAAAAACTTGATGGTGAAATAGACGTTAGGCAAATAAACAAGCAAAATAAAGAATGTTGCAGGACATATGTAAAAATCATGAGAACGTTCATTTATAAGGACCAAAAGGAGCCCAGAATATGCAAACAAATCTTGAATACTGAAGAGAGATGAGGAGAGAGAGCTGGGCAGGGGCTAGTCTGTGAAGATCCTGAAATACTTGCGCGCTACCTTAACAGCATGGAAAAAAATCTATTGAACGGTTTTAAGTGAAATGTAAATGATTATATATTATATATTTGATGTTTAATCTGATGGAGAAGGAATGGATTGAAAGGTCATGAAAATTTGGAGATTATAATAATTTAGACTTTAGAGTCCTACAAATAAGATATACTTTTTTTTGGAATAAGTTGGTGGCAAGTGACATGGATAGTGATGAACAAAGTTGAAGCACAGTATATATTTAAGTCTAAGCAGCATAACTTGGTAATCAGTCATGATGGTTTGGAAAAGTGGCTGATACAAAGTGATTTGGAAAGAAGGAAATCAATGACTCCAAGATTTGAGGCATTAAAACAAAATTTTGGGTGAACAGAATTTTGAGAAATTAATGAGTCCAGAAAGAACATATTTGGGTAGAAAATCAGGGATTAGTTTCGTCTGCCTTTGTCTTAGATATGCCATCAACATTGATGAGAGAGATGATGGAGACAGCTTGAAAATGTTCACTTGAGGTTCTAGATGGTGACACACATTTGAGATTATTTCAAATTCTGGGACAGATGTGATGGCCTGGGGAAGGAGTATAGAGGGAATTACCCAAGGTGGGAATCTGAAGGTCTCCAAAATATAGAGACTGGGTACAGAAGGAAGAATTCGTAAGTAAGGCAGAAGCCAGGAAGAAAGCCAGGTAAGTTCGGTGTTTCAGAAGTCAAGGAAGAGAAATATGACAGAGGCCTACAGCCTAAATATGCTGGGTGCTGCTCAGAAGTTATAGAGAGCTGAAATGTGTTAGTCTTGGAGTTATTATTTATCTCACAACATTCCTGTACCCATAACTGTGACCTTGTTAGAAAAAAAGGTCTTTGTAGATGTACAAGGTCAAGTTAGAGTTATAGAAATCGCCCCTTTTAATTATAAAGGAGAGAGAAGATATAAATTTTGCTAGACACATTGGACGGGAAGATGAAGGACATTTTATGGATAGTTTCATTTTCTGGATGAATAATATTGGAAAATCTTTTGTTCAGTACAGGAAGGTAATGAGAACCTGAAGGTCTGAAATTGTAAGAGGATGGAGAGGGAAAGAAAGCAAGTGATATTGCTGAGGAATGAATACTATTGATTGGGCATAGTGGTCAAGAAAATGTAGTGAAACCAACGTGTCTGCTGTGGCTCATAACTGACCCGGAACAGAGTTCTTTTTGATATCATGTATAAGCCTATATATTTCACAATATAACAATCTGTAGTGATTTTGGATAGTCCAGCCTCTAAGGCATGTACGTATCCTTTGCATTTAGTCAAATGTATACTTTTGTTCCCCATTCCTAGGTGATTTTCTTAAGCATGCTGGTTCTTTAAAAGAAGTGACACACTACAGGCATCAAGAGGAAATGGAGGGTAGTCTCTTTATGATGGAGCCCAGCCTGGCATCAGATTCTGAATGAGATCACACTGTTTGCTTTTGCTTCTCCATCTCTGGTGCTACAGGAACACATACCATGATTATCTCTTCTGTATCACACAATTCCATTATAAGAAACATCCAGGAAAGGAAAATCTGTAGAGACAAGAAAATACACTTGGTTCTCTCAGACTATAGGGCTGTAGGGAATGAGATATGATGACCAGCGAGTATGGGTTCCTCTTTGCACAATGAAAATGCTTTAAAATAAATTGTGACAATGGTTGCAATTTTCTATTAACAAACTAAAACCTTTAAAGGATCACATTGTCTCGTATGTAAATTATATTTTTAAAAGGCTGTTTTGATAAAGTCAAAAAATTAAGACTCAAAAATCACAATAAGAAAAACACCCCCCTGACTAACAAATAGTAAATAAACAGGTATAAGCGCAGTCCACACACCAGCAGTGCAGCCCTTAACCTGCTCTTGCTTTGATTGGCTTCATAGCATCTGACGTGGGAGTCTGGGGGGGCAAAAATCCAGAAGCACTGAAACTCCTGAAAATATTTGGCAAGTTAACATCTTAAAGGTCTTTCAAAAAGACGATTGAAAGTGACTGCAAATCCTTGATAGAAAAGTATACTACTTCACAGGGTAGTGTAGCCCAACAATAATTTATTTTGAAAGCTGTAATTCACTTTTGACATTATCATCTGATGCCTTGGATGCTTTCAACTGTAATGATTGGCTCCGAGCTACAATGGGAGATTTCCTGAGAACATTAATTCTTAATAACAGCAGTCAAAAGAGTGCAAAGTAAAATGGTTGGCCGTGCATAACTGAAGACCAAAGCATCCGATGGCGAGAATCAGAACAGCAACCTGTCATTAAAAGCGTTATAATCCTTGGGCTGCAAATGAGTAAGGAAAGAAAAATTTAAAATAAAATAACTGAGATCTCACTGTTTTAAATGGCGAAGTGTCATGCGTCTTACTCGGCTAATCTCTACAGAGCAAGGGAAAGTGATGGAGAGATAGAAATGCTTTCTCCTGGGCCTTTTGCTAGCACTCAGTAAGATTCAAGGCTATTTTAACTGAGTCGAGTATGTAATTTAGGAATTCAGGATGGGGTTTTACTTAACCTAAGGGTTCACAAAAATAAAGATGCGGATGATGTCAGCTGCTAATTTCACCTGTACCTGATTCACAATGTGATCATCAAACAGTAGTGAAGATCATGTGGGAATAAAGAGATTTAGATTTCATTTTTCCTGTGCTCAACGCGATTATGCCAGTGTGGCATTTATGCAGTGAAAGGCTTCTAAGGCTGCCTACGAATTACCGCAGGTGATAGGGAACAGGGACTGAATGCTTAATAGGAGATAAAGGCCCACTTGTACCCCATTCTTAGTGACAGCTGATTGAATTTGTAAAACATAGAATTAAGGTATGTTTCTTTGTCAAAATGACTTCTGTTGAAAAAGTTTTTAGAGTGATTCTGTAGAAAAAAGGGGCTCATTAATTTTGCCTAATTAAACAGGGAAGCAAAGAGTGAAGCTAAAATAGGTGTTAATGTCACATGATAATCCCTCAAAAGGTCTTCCCATCCTCCCTGCCCTGTCTGTGGACAGGAGGTCTCCACTACTAAGCTCAGCCTCTCTTTCCAGGAAACTAAGCTGTACCTGGAATTGAGTTTGTGAGTCTTGTATTTACCCCAAGATGTGCTGGACTGTAATCCCCCTCAGATTTTAGAGAAAAGAAGCAACTCCTGAAGTAAAATAACCGAACATTTTATATGAAGATTAAGGAAACCGGATCTATTTAAAGGGAAGTTTGTGAACTTGTAGACAGATTTGAAACAAATGTTGCTAAAGACATTGTCTCTTTCCTGAGGATCAGGCAGTTAAGATCTAGGGATGAAATGAGTTGCACACAGATCGCAAAGAGAACATGCAGCAGGAAGGGTGTGGCGAGGAAAGCAGGTCATATAAATAGAAGAGAAGGAAACTGAGGGATGTAGCGAGGGCTGAGAGGAGCCGGAGCTGCCGACCGCTGTTTAAACCACTTGCTTACACGGTCCTTGATCACAAGGCATATTCCTAGCTCAAAGCAGAAGAGTATTTGTGAAAATTAAAAATTGTTTAGTTTAAAATGTTTCCCTTTTGACAACAGAACTGCTTAAAATGCACAGCAAATGCCTCATCACTATCCTGGAATATGTGGACCTGTTCTTGTTAAAAACAATGCTCATTTGCTTCTAGATACATCTGTTCAGTAGACCTGCAAAGAGACCCTCGTTGATTAATGGCATTAATCATCAATTTAGGAAGAAAATCTGCTTGGATAATTTAAAATCTTTCCTAATGAATCTTTGTACATCTTTAGTATTGGAAGGTTGCATGACCTTCATTAAGAGAGGTATGTAGGTGGGGAGGAGTCAGTAGAGGAACGCTGCATGAGCATCTCACAGAAAAAATCAGGACCTGGATTTGATTGCCGTATATTATTCCCACTTGTGAATGCTTCCTGCTTGTCTGATTTTTAGTTCAGTCGGTTTGATGATTTGAATAGACTTTATCGTGTTAAAGAAATGTCATTTTTCATTTATCGTAGGGAAATCTTTCATTCTTTCTGACCACAAATTCTCCTTAGATGAGATCCTTTTGCTAGTACAATCGTCTTAAAAAATGTCTCATTGTAGAAAAGTTTGCAAAGCATCAGAGAAATACTATGCTTGGGTGAACCGTCCTGCAGCTCTTTAACTTATTAAGTTCACTGCTACAGGGTTCTGTTTTCAAAGGAACACGCACTTGGTTCACCCTTTGCATAACCTATGGTGCTGGAGACTGGTATGAAAAGTGACCCGTTTTGTAAGAGAATTAATGTTCCTCTGTGGGAAGTAATTTAAAGAAGAATTACATCTGAATTAGCTCAAATGTATTATGGTAACAGAGTGTAAAGCCAATTGGCACTTACAAAATAATACAGGAAACTCTAAAGAAATTTTGAGTTTAGGACAGTCATTGACCCCTTTCTAATTTTAGGGAATCTTGCCCATGAAAGTAAGGTGAGCACTACTGCAGGACCCGAGTTCCAGTGTATAAGCCACTTCTACACAGTTAAACTAGTCTGTGCTATTCTCACACAGACTAATAATTATTCTTGAAAAGGAAGTCTGTAGCTGACTGCTCACTCAAATGAAGAGACAAAACAACAACCAAAAATCAACTATGCAAATATAAATAACAGACAGGCAGATAACAGGCGATCATAGAAAAGATGTCTTGAGCTAAAAGCTGGAATCACACTGCCTGTTCTGAATTCGGTACTTGGTGTTTGTCTTCTCTCTTCTCTCCTCATCAGCGGACTCAGCCAGACAGCAAGAGGCAGGAAACATGTTGATGAGTGGCTCTGACGTTTTTAATCTTTAGAGAACACACAGTTGTCTAGCATTTTTTCATTTTACTCTACACGGATATATATATATATAAACAACAAATGTCTTTCAATGGAATTTCTAGAAGGGAGTGCTGACTATGGATGAAGGAGACAATAAGAGGAGATTCTGCAAAGGCAGCCAGCACTCTGCGGAGCCCTCCCTCCTCTCCCTCACACCTCTGCAATTATTCTTTAAACACATTGGTAAGAATAGGGAACAACAATGCTTTAAAATTTATTAAATGCTTGCAAATATTAAAAAAAACATTTTTCCACACTCCATTTACTTTCCTAAATTCGTAGGTAGAGATAAAAATTGTTCTTTTGTTATTTAAATATATTTAAAGCAGGTCTATCTCTTTGGAAAATTAATATTAATTTCCTTTTTCTAAATATTAGGACTTTCTTAATCCCATCAAAAGGAAATGCATTTTAAACCTTCTTAATTTTAACAGGGTTATTATTTTGCATTGTAAGCAACTCATGTAAGCAATCTTCAGCATGACAGGCTGGCACCATTAGAGACTGGTTAAATCAAATATTTCTGTGACCTATAATTTAAAGAGCAGGAGAATTTTAGTTCTGATTTACAAAGCTTTTCTGTATCTTGTCTTCCAGGTAATTTTCAACTCACAAAACCAATGTCGGTTCCTGTCAAGCCTCTTTTCTTATAATCTCTCAGAATTAATATGTATCCTCTGAACTAGAATCTGTTATTAAAGTGCTTTCTTCTCATTCCAAAGCATTATGTGGATGTGTCTTTTCTTAACCATGGCGTTCAGGGAGATCTTCAGTCACGTGACACGCCATCCCTTCCAGATCTCCTCCCCCTTCCTCTGAAGCGCGGGAATGAGATGATACACAGCTTACATCTGCTCTCCATGCCTCGCCGCCTCTCAGTTTCCCAGACCACAGGCCTTTGTTCTTCCTTCTAATTCATGAGTGCTGGAGTTTATGACATTCTCCCTCATGCATTTGTCATTCTAACTCTTTTATATTGGTATTTCCATTTTTCCTTTCGAACTTCAAAGTTGTGGATCACACTAGTCAGAGTAACGTTAAATAAAACTAAATGAGGTTTTCTCCCTGTAAAATGTCTTTGAGGTGTTATTCTGAGACGAGATGGCATCGCTTTCTCTCTTTGTGTTTGTAGTCTGTGAGGCCGAAGACACTGCGTTGTTCTGTGTATTCTTTGCTGCTGAAGGTTTTGTTTTTCCACCGGATCTTGGCCATGGGTGCGATTTCATGATGCATGTGGAATCATAATTTTGGAAGCAGATGTCATAGATACGAGATAGTATTAACAGAATTTAAGATCCTCAGAATTGAGGCTGCAGCTGAAGGTGTCTTAAATTTGATGTTATTCACTGTGATAAAGTGTAAAGAACCTTGGAAATAGGAAACATTTTTATTTGTATTTTGAGTCCCTGACTTCTTTCCCTCGTTCTCCCATGTCTTTTCTTTCTTTCCTTCTTTCTTCCTCTTCCTCCTCCCCCTCCTTTTCCTCCCCTCCCCTGCCTCCTCTCCCCACTTCCTCCCCTCCCTCCTCCCTCCTCTTCCCTCCCTCCTCCCTCCTCTTCTTTCTCTCCCCCTTCCTCCCCTCCCTCCTCCCTCCCCTTACTCTTCTCCCTCCCTCCTCTTCCTCCCCTCTCCCCTCCTCATTTTTATCCTCCTTCCAGCCTGTTTGAGACTGGATCTTGTTTTGTCACCCTGTCTGACTTAGAACTCACTATGGAGACCAGCCGGACTGCCCTTGAATGTGTGTTAATCCTCTTGTCTCTTCTTCCTGAGTATGACAGCCTGGCAAATTCCCAGCTTTCTTTTTGGTAAATGTTTGTTGAGTTACCACAGGCCACCTTGTCTCTATCTGGCTAAACTCAATGCAAGTGTGAGAGTCATTGCACAACGACCGAACATCAAAAATTGGCCAGAGACTGATCAGAGTTAGATTCTTCTGATTGTAGAAGACACTAAAATACAGTAGTACAGTGAGTGGAACTGGTGGTTTCATGTGACAGAAGTGTCTTACGTTGACTTAGGAAAAGTAAACTCCACAGATGGGATCTCTCTTCGGTAGCATGCTGGCTTTGGCTAAGAACAGCCTCCCACAGCAGCCTCATCTCCGCACTTTAGCCCGCCCCTAGATGCTGCTTTCCTGGGAACAGGTTCCGTTTCATGAGCATGTGACTGTTTTTTCCTCCCCAGATTCTCATTATCTTTAGAGAGGGAAACACCTTTGGAAAGAATGTTTCCCAATTCTTCCATCAAAAGATCCTAATCTTTAGAAGAAGCCCACTGGATTGATGAGAACCTCTGAAAATCCATTTCTCCACAGCATTACAAAATGGGAAGAATCAACTTTTCCCAACTATTTATTAACCCAAGGCTTAGCACAGTCTATGGAGCTTTCATTAAAAAGAAAACAGGGAAAAGCAAAACAGTGATAAGCTTACTGGGTTTTAATTTGGTTTGTTTCTATTGCGAGCACGTCACACCCTGTGCAGGACACAGTGCAGCTGATCTCCAGAACCACATCAGAAGAGATGTGGCACCCACTACCCTGACCGGAAGATTCCTGAAAGAAAGACTCTGGGAAATATCACATTGATCAGAGAGTATCGTGACCTCAGAGTCCAATTCATGCGGACAGCCCCTGCCAGCGCTCAGTATTGCAGCCATTGCACTTAGGGCTAGTTAATAGGTCAACCAAGAAAACAAAAATCCAAACCAAACCAAAATTAAAAAGAAAAGAAAGGCAATTAGCCTTTCTTCAAAAACATGGATTCTTTGTTATGTTAGTTCAACTGTGTTTTGGGAAATTCCTGGTCAATTTTTTGTTTTAGTTATTGAAAAATTTTGAGATAGGGTCTCTATGTAGCTCTGTCTGGTCTGGAACTCATCATGTAGACCAGGCTGGCCTCACACTCATAGATTCCCCCTGCCTCTGCCTCCCTGCTACTGGGATTAAAAGTGTGCCCCACCACTACACCCTGCCTTAGTCATAGTGATTTTCAACTTTAGGATTACTATTTGATTTAAAAAATTATTTATTTTTGCTTTATGTGTATAAGTGTATTGCCTGCATGTGTGTAAGTGCACCTGTGTCATGCAATGCCTGAGGAAGTCAGAAGAGAACATCAGATCTGGTACTAGAGTTACAGATGATTGTTAGCCATCATTTGGATAATTGGAACCAAACTTGGGTCCTCTGCAAGATTAGCCAGTGTTCTTAACAGCTGAGTCATTTCTCCAACCCTGCTATTTTTATAGCTTCTATATTATTATATTCTTTGTGGCTGTAGTCATACTGTAATTCTTCAAATATGACATCTTTCAAAATTTTGTTTTATTTATAGCAAAAAAGTCTTTAGTACACATAGCAACATCTGTGGGCCAAATCTGGGCACTATTTCTCTTTCTTTCTTTTTCTGTCCCCTATCTCTCTTCCTTTCTTTTCTTCTGGCACTCTCTTACATGTGCCACAGTGTTGCTATTGTCTAATTGAGGAAAAAAAAGAAAGGACAAAATTCTGGACGGAGATGTGTTGGGGGAGGGGTTTGGATGGAGGGAGCAGAGATTGATATGATGAAGATATACTGTATATGTGTATGGAATTTCCAAAGAATAAATTAAAGATTAAAATAAAAAGAGCATAAAACAAATATTTTCCACTCAAGGTTTGTTTGTTTTGTTTTTCAAAAAAGATTGTCACTGTGGGTGTTTACTGGGGTACTTCTATAGGATGTGTTTATTTTCTTATAAAATATGCTCTGACAATTCACTCCATTAGTATAGTAGTCAATGATTAGACTCAGGCTTTGTGATGCTTGAAAAGAAAATGCCCATCCTCTGCTGAGAGCTACAGGGTACAGAAGGTCCACAGTCTGACCTCGTATCTCCTGTTTCTGCAGAGTCTTAAGGTGTCAGATCTTTCCCTTCTGACTTCTGTGGGCATCTACACACATGTGCTACATACTCACACAGACTCATACACACAGATAAAAATAAATCTTCAAACTATTATGAAATTATTGGTAGATCACAGAAAATAAGAGGTTGGGTTCCAGTGGGAAGAAACAGGTCATAAAATTGTCCTTTTGGATTATCTCTCGTTCTGGCCCATTTCTATATTCACTCTTAAAAGTTACTTATTAATTAGCATAAACAGTATTAGGTTTCATTATGGCACTTTCAAACAAATTTTGTTGTTGTTGTTTCTCTGCTTTCGTCTTTTCACACAACCCCCTTACCCCTGGTCTTATGTCATTCCACTCAGATGAGTCGCCCATGTTCATGTTTCTTTCTCCATGCTTCCTGTTCACCATTGGGTGAACGGCTCTGCTACACACCCCTCACCAGGATCCAGAAACATAGAGACAAGTGAGGACTGAACTCACTGAAACCAAAAGCCCAAATGAATCCTGTCTTCTGAAGTCCTTTTGCTCAGGAATTTCAGTCCCATCTGCACAGAAATCAGTGCAGCATCACATCACAGCAAGGTTAGGAAACTTATAACCCGCTTTCTTACGAGATGGTTTGTATGATTCTGTATATGTAATCAAACACTTGTAATAATAAAGAATCTTATTTAACACAAGTCCTTAGTAACTGCATATAATTTTACCATTTCTAAAGTGGGGCTACAGGGAGACCCTGTCTCAAAAAGACCAAAAAAAATTTTGTTTAGTAATAAGATGGATGTGCTTGTTGATTTTTACATGAAGAATTAAATCTTGACTGGATAGTTGATATGCTAGTACCTGGAGTGTGGCAGTATGTGATGCCACATTATGGAGATGCTTGATTAAAAAGCCTGACTTTTAGTGTCTATTTTAGTCAAGATTGGACCTGAAATGCTCTGAGAACCTGTTCCTTCAGAAATCTCTTGGAACTGTGCTCTCAAACAAGAGCCTTTCTCTTCCTTTATTGAAACTGCACATCCAGCAGGAAATGGGGAAGGAAAAGCCAAGGTCTTAATCGAGGATTATGTCCCTTCTGATCCCTACTGACACCCATACAATCACAAACAGATGTAATCAATTTAAAATCACCTTTTGAATGCAACACAAATGGGATCTTCTGTTTCTTCCAACAAATACCTGCTGTTTGCTGTGCTTGTTTGATGCCCATCTCTCTCTCTCTTTCTCTCTCTCTCTCTCTCTCTCTCTCTCACACACACACACACACATTCACACACTGCTCATTGTTCTGGGTAAAGGACAAGGAAGGTCATGAGGAACTAAAGCTATACATCCAGGTCACAAGAGGAGCCCAAGTCTTAGTGATCTGTTTTACATTAGAAGCAAGCCGAGACAGTGTTAAATCATCTCTAAACATCCTTAGTTACAAGGTCAAGTAAAAGTCATTTCTACACTGGGATGTAGTTTAAATATTTTGTAGAGTTGATTGATGTTTGCAAATCTTAATCACCAGTGTTGAGAATGCTACTTCACATAAACACTATTAGTTACTTTACCTGTAGCTGTGATAAAACACTAGCAAAGGTAACTTAAGAGTTATTTCTGCTCACAGTTGGAAGGCACAGTCCATTATGGTATAAAAGTTAAGGTAGCAGGAGACAGAGACTGAGGTAGCTGGCCACACCATGTCTGCAGTCAATTAGCAGAGTTATGATGAAAGAATGCTTGGTTAGCTGTTCTCCTCCCCCTCCTCCTCCTCCTCCTCCTCCTCTTCCTCCTCCTCCTCCTTCCTCCTCTACCTCCTTCTCTTCCTCCTCCTCCTCCTTCTTCCTCCTCCTCCTCTTCCTCCTCCTCCTTCCTCCTCTACCTCCTTCTCTTCCTCCTCCTCCTCCTTCTTCCTCCTCCTCCTCTTCCTCCTCCTCCTTCCTCCTCTACCTCCTTCTCTTCCTCCTCCTCCTCTTCTTCCTCCTCCTTCCTCCTCCTCTACCTCCTCTTCCTTCTCCTCTACCTCCTCCTCCTCCCTCTTCTTCTTCCTTCCTCCTCCTCTACCTCCTCCTCCTCCTCTTCTTCCTCCTCCTTCCTCCTCCTCTACCTCCTCTTCCTTCTCCTCTACCTCCTCCTCCTCCCTCTTCCTCTTCCTCCTCCTCCTCTTCCTTCTTAACATTTATTTATTTTACATGTAAGTATGTGTATGTTTGCGTATGTGTGTATATATGCAGTTGTCTGTTTGTAAAGGTACCATGGCATACATATAGAAGTCAGAGGACAACTTATGGGACTTAATCCTTTCCTTCTACTATCTGGATTCTAGGGAATCAAACTCAGATTGTCAGCTTTAGTGACAAGTGCTGAATCTTCTCACTAATTCTTGGTTTTTTTGTTCCGTCCAGTAAAATAGCCCAAGGATTTATGCCACTCATCTAAAAAATATTTTACTATTTTTACTTTATGTGTACGAGTGTACTGCCTGCATGTATGCAAGTGCATCTGTGTCATGCAATGACTGAGGAGATCAGAAGAGGGCATCAGCTTCCCCTGGAACTGGAGTTGTGAATTGTTGTTAACTGCCATGTGAGTGCTGGGAATCAAAATGGGTCCTCTGCAAGAGCATCCAGTGCTCTTAACCTCTGAGCCAACTATCCAGCCTGAGTCGCTTATTTTTAGGGCTAATCTTCCCATATGAGTTAGCCTAATCAAGATAGTCCTTCACAACATGAGCAGAGGCTGACCGAATTAAGATGATCTCTCATAAATGTGTCTGTAACCTTCCCTTCTTTGTGATTTCTGATCTATCAAACTGACATTTGAGATTAATTATTTTAAATATATAGTACAAAATTTGAGATGTCTGCTTAGACCCATTTCAGAAATGTTTTGAAATCATTTCTTAATCTCAACCCAAAATTCACTGAATGCTTTTATTTTTTTTTATGAAACTCAAATCATCAACTCAAGCAGAAAATTTTAAAATCTTAATATAATCCAACACAAAGATACACTAATTGACAACATGTAGATGAATGATGCTCAGAAAATATGAAGACTTTGTTTTCTGTAATTCAGCTATTATGATTATATAAGGGCAGAAAACTTTGCAACTACAGTAAATAACTCAGTGTAACTCATAAAACGCAAGTGACCTGAGTCTGAACTCTAAGGTTTTTGAGGTGACACTCAGCATCACTGTGTGGTGTGATGTGTCATGTAGGTGTTCAGAGCCAAGGCTACAGGGAAACTGTATGACGCAGATGGCAATCCTGCCAGAAACACCTCATATTCTATATTTAATTTGGAATTAATTTTGTTATGTTTTCAGAAGTCTTTTGCTGTTGCCTTTTTAATTTTTTTTAGCAACCTCCACATACAGTTCCGAGACCAATGGTTTAAGAAGCTCTGACAGTGTTTATTGTAAACTTGACAGAATCTACAACTTCCTGTGGGGATGGATTGTCTTGATTTTGGTGACTGAAGTGGGAAGACTTGCCCACTGTGGGTGGCACCATGGTCTGAACTATATAAATTGGGAAGGGAACTGAGTAGTAGCCTTCATAATTGTGGGCTGTGAGCAGCTGCATCAAGCTCCCCTTTCTTGACCTTCCTGCCATGCTGGACTGCCCTGTGGAGCTTTGAGCTGGAATAAACATTTTCTCCCTTAAGTTGTTTTTGTCAGTGTATTTTACCACAGAACAGGAAAAGAAACTAAGGCAGACGCTGTGTATTCTATGATTTTTCATGGAAAAAATGAATTTAAGAGTATAGCTTTTGATAGTTTATCTGGATTATCAACTTGACGGGATTTAGAATCATCTAGAAGACAAACCTTTGGAAGTGCCTGTGAGCATCTTGAGGAGATTAAATTGAGCAGGGAAAATGCTCCTCAAATAAGGTCAGCACCATTCTACTGGCTGCAGGCTCATATGTGTAAAAAGGCGGAAGCAGGTGGACCTCTCTTTGCTTGCCACCCAGGCTCAGCCACCTCACGTTCCTCTCATCAGGTCCCCCAACCATGATGGACCATACCCTCAAATCATGAGCCAAAATAAATTCTTCCGTAAGTTATTTTTGTCCAGTATTTTGTTACAGCAGTGATGAAAGTAGCTAGCATAGCTCGGTGGGAGGTTAGAGGGTACCCCATGCGGATTCCCAAGGAAAGGGTTTTTCTGACAGAAGGAGATCAACTGTAAAGGCCCCAAGATTTGGGTAGTGCCTCTTATACCTGAGAATGCCAGGTCAGTGCAGCTATAGCAGAAGGTGAGTTCCAAGATTCCACAGAGGTTAGATGGTGTAAGGTTTTGGTTATAAATACAGCTCCTTTAAATTTTTCAGTTCGTTGATCTATTAGTGTTAATAAGTACAACTGGCTCTTCTTTCCTCTGCTCCATTTTTATGTAGTTGAAGAAACCCAAGGGTTTACCAGGTTCAGCATGGTTGCTGGTCATCTTCAGTGCCAGAGGGACCTGGGGCCTTGATAATCCATGCCTCTGCTTCTTGCTTCCACGCCATTCCTGCTTAGTCCCAAGGGACATTCTCCAGGCATGTCGGGCCATCTTCACCCCATCTATAGCAGAGCTCTCACCTGGACTTTAAGACTCCATTCATTTAGCCAAGGGTCCAACACTACAGTTCATAAAAATGTATCTCCTGAGCCAGTATGATTGGATCTGGCAGGGTGATTTTGAACATGGGTCATGGGCTGTCCCAATAAAAAATTTTCTTGACTCTGTTTCCTAATGTGAACTTGTGAGGCTGGGAGGACCTCTTTTAGCAGGGTGTATATTGGTCTGCATTTTGTAAATGTATTTCTCAAGGCCTTGATGGCTACCTGGTATCCTAGTAAATCCAAGAACAGGCTTTTTCCTCAAAATGTAGATCACTCACAGCAGGCTGCGTAAACTTCTGCTGAGTTTCTGTTTCTACTTTCTGCCTTTTTAATTAACGCTTTATGCATGAATCCATCATCTACCTGACCTTAAATGGTGGCACTGGCCATTAGCTTACATTATCTCTCATAGGCTCTGGGATTCCTTGGATAGCTTATCCAGACCTTACTGGGTTTTGTTCTCAGAACTTGGTTAGTCTCAGGGAGACTAACTTGTTTCAATGTAAAACACAGCTTCCACCTCAAAGGTAATAAAAAATTATTCTTGAGTCAAATATGTATAACCGTGGCCTGGGAACACGACTTCGGTTGCTCCACGTAATGTGTTCCACCATGGAAGCTGTTATACAAACAAAACAATGTCATGAATCAGTCCACTTACTAAACACGTTAATGGGAACTGCAGGGAGGAAGGTTGTAAGAATTGGAAAGGAAGCTGCCTGGGTTCCCAGTGATAGCTAACAACAGTCTTAGATTGGTAGAGAACCGTGGTAAGCTGTAAATACATTCCTGAAGATTTACTAGAGTTGAAAGGGTGGAAGGTCAGAGACAGAAGTGGGCAATGAGTAGCTATCAAGAGGACTGAATGTAACCCAGGACTTTTAGCTCTAGATCTGCACTATCCTACTTCTCTACATTATCAAAGTTCTACTCAATCAGTTAGCTTTGTGAACTCTTCAACACAGGTATAGTTTCTTTTTCTGGAAAGTTCAGTTTTCATTACTGCTGTTGGCTGTGTACAACATTTTGTCCATGCAGAAGTCAAATGTTGTTTTATGGTTCACGACACTAGGAAATCTCATTCCCAGGATCCGATAAAGTAGGAAGGAAAACAGTCTTTAGAAGAGATAAATAGTTGTTAAGGCCACTGTGATGGCTATTCTTGGTAGTTAACTTGACACACCTGGGAAAAGGGAATCTTAACTGTTGAATGTCCTTCACCAGACTGGCCTGTAGGGCATTTTCTTGATTGTTAATTGACATATGGAAAACCCAACCCACTATTCGCAGTGCCATCACTGGGCAGATGGGCCTGGGCTGTATAAGAACAGTAACTGAGCAAGCCAGGGAAAAACCAGCAAGGAGTCGTATTCCATGGCCTCTGTTAACAGTTCCTTTCTCCAAGTTCCTGCCTTAAGCTCATGCCCTGGCTTCCAGGACTCTAACCTACAAGCTGAGGTAAACCCTTTTCTTCCCCAAATTGCTTTTGGTTGGTGTTTTATTACAGTGACAAGAAGCAAACTAGGACAGCCATTAAGAAAAGTGTCTGGAGCACATCAGTATTAGTAGCCGCCATGAGCTAGGTCTGATTTTCCTTCTGTGCTCTACATCTAACCTAAACACAGACATATAGTAAGAGTATTACACCTAATCAAAATGATCAAGAAGACAATATGGCATAAAGAAAATGGGCATTTTGACTAACCAAAGAATGCTCTGTATTTATCATTGTACTCTTTTCTTACACTGTGTTTTCCCCATGTTTACAGTCATGTGT
This sequence comes from Nannospalax galili, assembly GCF_000622305.1. Classification (NCBI taxonomy): domain Eukaryota; kingdom Metazoa; phylum Chordata; class Mammalia; order Rodentia; family Spalacidae; genus Nannospalax; species Nannospalax galili. Next base: position 601,398 of record NW_008347188.1, read on the forward strand.
ACTTTATGAAGTATTTTATTTGATGTTTTGAGCATTTAAAATAATGTTATTATTTAAGTCTAGCTTTTCCCTTGGGTTGGATTCATTAGGTATAAATTCAAATGAAATGACTAATTCTAATCTAGGAAACCTTTCCAAACCTGTCCAAATTACCGTAGCTGTTATTTTGTTTGTGATTAATAATTTCATTTGATCTGTTATCAGATTCCAGTTTAGGGAAGCAAGAAGATAATCACTTTACAGAACAAAATAAATAACAATGCACTATCAGTTTGAATTTCTTCCCAACAAAATTGTTCTTACCCCATGTATCAAATATTACCAGTGACAGTGTAGAAACAAGAGGCCAGGCCTGTAAGAAGTCAGGATTCATAGACTCTGTGGAAATAATCAAATCTTATTTTGCAATCAGAAAGGGAAATAAGACTCCAATAGGATTGATTTTTGTAATATTTCCATTTACTTCTCCTTGACAAAATATGAATATTGTTCAGTATTACTTAAATCTGGGTTAATTGTATTATAGGTTGCTTAAAGACTTGTTTGGAAAACAGAAGTTCTTAGGAATAGTATCCTCAATCTCAAGTTCCTGCATGTGGTATGTGTGTGTGTGTCTGCACGCTCACATGCACACATGTGCATGTGTGTGTAGTGTGGAGTCTATGCATGTATCCAGGTGCACATACTCATGTGAGTGCATTTACAGGTCAGAGGAGCACACTTAGTGCCACTTGCTGCCTTAGTCCCTTGAGACAGGGTCTCTAATCGAATCTGAAGTGTGTTAGACTGACCAGATAATGAGTTCCTGGGGAATCTGACACCATCTTCTGACCTCCGCTGGCATCATGACAGAGAACAATATGCAAGGAAGATTATTTGAACAACACAATATGTTGGATATTGTAATAGGGTGGTTGCAATCTATTATCTTAAAAATAAATATTTTTGGCTGAAAAAAAGCTTCTGTGACCAACTGTGAGAGCAGCACAAATATGTATAAGTTGAAACATACTCCTTAATTTTCCCCTAGCAGTTTCACGTATCTGATTTTAGGCTGAGATTGTTGATCCACTGGAGTTGAATTTTATAGACAGTGAGATATATGTATCTAGGCTCATTTCTCTGTAGGTTGAAATCTAGGTTTCCCAACACCATTTGTTGAAGATGCTTTCTTTTCCTCAATAAATACTTTTGGCTTCTTTGTAAAAAAAAAAAAATCAGGTGGGTATAGTTGAATGGAATTATTTCTGGGTCCTCATTTCTGTTCCATTGGATTTGTATCTGTTTTGTGGCAGTAATCATGCTGTTTTTATTACCATGGCTCTGTAGTTTAATTTGAAATCAGATTTGATGTTTCTCACAGTATTCTTTTGGTCAAGATTACTTTGTTTGCCTTGGTCTTTTGTATCTCCATATACATTTTTGGATTGTTTTTCCTGTGTGTGAAGAATGTTTCTTATTGGAATTTTAAATGGGATTTCATGGAATTTGTTACTTGCTTTTGGTAGGATGGCCATTTTCCCAAGATTCTTTCAGTCCATAAGTATAAGAGGTCTTTCCATATCAGTTTCTTCCTTCACTGTCTAAAGTGTCCGTTGTAGAGATCTTTTTTTTCCTTGGTTAGGTTTCTTTCCAGGTATTTTATTTTATATTTTGTGGCTATTGTGAATAAGATTGATTCCATGATTTCCTTCTCAATGGATGTTTGTTATTGGAGTATAGGAAGGATACTAATTTGGGGGTCTCAGTTTTATATTCTACCATTTTGCTGAACATGTATTTCAGCTCTCAGTGTTTTTGGTGAAGTTCTTATTGTTGCTTACGTTCAGAATCAGATCATCTATAAAAGAGAGGCTTTTGCTTTTTTTATGTTTGAATCCTTTTTCATTCCTTCTTTTATCATACTGCTTTAGCTGAGACTTCAAGCACTACATTGACTCGAAGTGGATACCCTTCCTTGTTCCGGGCCTTATTTAGTGGGAATGCTTTGAGTGAGCTTTGAGTATGATGTTGGCTATAGGTTTGTCTGTTTTAATAGCCTTTATTATGTTGAAGTACCCAGCCTCTCATGAATTTTATTATGAAGATATATTGGATTTTGTCAAAGGCTTTTCTGCATTGATTTAGATAGTCATGCATTTTCTTTTAGTTCATTTATGCAATGAATTGCATTTGTTGATTTACATATGTTGAACCATCCCTGTGTGGTTGGAATAATGTCAACTTGCTCACGATGAAAAACCTTTTTGATGTGATATTGAATTTGGTTTGCTGGTGTTTTATTGAGAATCTTTGGTTTTATGTTACTCAGGGAAATTGGTCTGTAATTTTCTTTTCTGTGATTTTTTTTACCTGGTTTTGGTATAAGGGTAAAACAGGCTTCTTAGGAAGTGTTTGGAAGTTCTCCTTTCTTTTACTCTCTATGGAATAAGTTGAGTACCATTGACATTAGTTCTTTGGAGTTCTGGCAGAATTCTGTAGTGAATCTGCCTGGTCCTGTGCTTTTTCAAATCAGAAGATATTTTATTATTGCTTCAATCCTATTATTCATTATAGATGATTAATGGTTATTGGCCTGCTTAGGTTTCTTTCACATTTTCTTGGGTTCATTTTGGTAGGTCACATGTATCTGTTTTTGGAAATGTATTTTTCCTAGGTTTTCAAT
>NW_008347188.1:604114-658970 GCF_000622305.1 Nannospalax galili
ACGAGCCTGTCTTCCAAGGATATCTATTCTAATTTCCTTTCCACCCTTTAATTTTATCAACTTTTCTCTTTCTTTTGGTTAGTTGAGCTAATGATTTGTTGATCTTAGTTTCTTAAAGAACCAGCTCCTTGTTTTCTTTGTTCCATTATTTATTAATCATTCATTATTTAGTCTCCATTTTATTTATTTATTTATTTCCTTTTACTAATTTGTGATTGGCTTATTCTTGTTTTTCTAAGACATGTGGTACATTATTAGGTTAATTATATAAGATCTCTCTTCTTTTTCAGTACACATTTATAGCTATAAACTTCTCTCTTAGAACTAACTGCTATCATTTTACCTTACGGGTTATGGTATGCTGTGCTTTGATTTGTATTTGATTCTTGTGACTTTAACATTTTCCCTTTTATTTCTTCAATGAGCAGCTGATAGTTTAAAGGCATTGTGTTCAACATGCATGTGCTTATATAATTTCTGTAGTCTCTCTTGGTTTTTAGTTTTATCCCACCATGGTCTGATAAAAATTTAGAAATTTATTTCAATTTTCTTATATTTGTTAAGACTTGCTTTATTTCTTACAATGTGCTCTATTTTGGAGGATTTTCTATGGGCTTCAAAGAATATGTGTTCTATAGCTGTTGGGTAGAATATGCTGTATCAGTTACTTCCATTTGATTTATTTTGTCTTTAAACCTATTTGTCTATTGGTGAGAGTGGGTATGAAAGTCACCCACCATTTTTATGTTGAAATTTATCTGTCCCTTAAAGTATATATTATATATTTTGAATATTACTGCAATTAGTTCTTATTTCAATCCTTTATAAAATGTGTCATTATTGTCATAAAGCATCTGTATCATTTGGGTTGGCCTTGGTGTGTGTGACCCATTAGGCAATTTTAGACCTAAACAATGGACTATATGTTGAGTCAATTCTCAAAGTCTTCAATACATGGAATAGCAGCAGGCCTACACATGGATGGGTCAAGGGTAATACAAGTTCATGAACAACTGGGAATTCCTCCCTCTGTACTACACACTCGCCGGTTTCCCCACAATCCCTGGTCTCTGTAGTTCTCCTGGGGTTCCCTGCTCCGTCAGCTCATTAGGAAGTTAGTGCTTTATTTATCCTACTCTATTATTCACTTCTTATGACTTCACTCATATCTTAGACAGACAAGAAAAAAAAAGATCTTTGCTTTGTTTGGATTTCTTAGATGGTAAAGGAAAATGTCTTCCCATTAGCGTCTTAGGCCACAGCCATCACCTGTACCATTGTTGTTGATACTGCTCCCTAGGTGCACAGGAATGGAGAAAAAGAAGAAACAAACACAGGTGGGAATTTTCTTTCTACTTTCTGAATACTAAGAAGCTCCTTCCTCACTACTGATCCCAGAATTAGAGAACTTCTTTTAGATCTCTCTGTTCGTGGCAACGCCTGCTTCATTTTGTACATTATGTTGAATTCAAGCTGCTGGATTCCATAAGGGAAGAATAAAGTGAATTCACTGCTAATTTGAAAGTGCTTCCAATTTTGGTCTCCTTCCCTAAGGTGCCTGGCACTGTTAGCAGTTCTGAATTCCAACCCATATTCCATGCATTCTGTTCAGTAGGTGTGACTTTACTCAACGGGAAACACAGAATAGAGTTTGTTCACTCTATTTTGGCAGGAAAGATTTTCAGAATTCTTCAGTTTGCCTGGATATTGTCTTTTGAGACAAATTGATTTTAGAAAGATGCCCATTCTTCAGGGCCTATTATATTTGCTTGTTTTCCTCTCCATACATTGCTTAGTAAACTCACTGTCAGGGAGTGGTTTTGACTTTTTGCTGTTAAATATGCCAGCACATAACTAGCTATAAAGACAAAATAGTCTTTGATATGCATGGAATTTGAACTCTTTTTTTTCATAAAATGTTTTTTCAAATCATAGACTTTGAAAACTTGCACAAACTCCCTTCAGATTAAGCAGAGTTTCTTATTATATTTTCCTTGACAGAAAAACCAGTCATTTGTCCACTTTTCATTGGATAATCTTCCTTCATATGTAATTGCTTTTAAAAAAAATGAAGGCCTGGTTTCTTTATAAACTTTAGAGAAGCCATGTTGGTACTAAAAATAGTAATAGATAAGAAATTATATTTATTTGACTATGAAAATTAATTGACAGGGGAATTAAAGACAGGTTTGGGCTGAAGCAGAGTGAGGTGAAGGGAAGAGCGTAAGTCCCAGAAGGCAATGTATGGAGTGTGGCTGAGGTGTGGCTGAGGTGTGGCTGAGGTGTGGCTGAGGTGTGGAAGTGCCTTAATTGTCAAATAATACTTCCCTGTCTTCTAAATAACACTAAAGCCATATAATTTGCAGTGGTGGGTATATTAGTTACTTTTCTACTGTTGTGATTAAACATCATGACCAACAACTTACAGAAGGAAGAATCTATTTTGGCTCGTGGTTCCAAAGTGATAGGAGTCCATCATGGCAGAAGGCAGCATGCCTGGTGACTGGAGCAGGAAGTAGAGAATTCACATCATCAACAGCAAACAGGAAACAGAGAACTGGAAATGGAGTGAGGCAGTGAACTCTCAAAGCCCACCCCCAGTGGTGTGCTTCCTCCAGCAAGGCTGCACCTCCTAAACTTCCACAAACAGTGCCATCAAAGGAGCTTGTTCAAATACGTGAGCCTATGGGGGACATTTCTCATTCAGAACATCACTGTTGGTTCAAACATCATTAATAATCACTGAATCTCACCAATTCATCAGGAGGACTCTAATATCTGATGGCTTCAATTGGCTGTGTTTGAAAGATGATACACTGGAAGTCGCATACCACAAGGAAACAAAAACCATACATGTATACAGCTTGTGAGATACTACATAGAATTATCATGCAGGTCATTGCACCACAAGTTTGCCATTTACAAAGTTCATGCTTGAGAACCGTGCAATCGAATTATACAACAGAAAGTTGCAAAAGAAGTCTGTTGTTTTAAGTCAGCTGTGTTGGGCCTCATTCATAGCTATTCTGGGCCACGTGCAGCTCACTGCCAGAAATTGGGTACCTCTGAATCATAGTTCCCTTAATGTCTCAGTTTCAATGTGTTAGAGTAAGGAAAATCAAGTCACCTAGATCACCCTTAAGGAGAACAATTAAATGTAGAGCTAGGGATCACGGATTATCTTTCCTCATCCCCCAAGCTGCCACCTTTTTGTCTTCTGTTGACAGAAAGCTCTAAATGGCCTGTGTCTAGAATAGGGGTGGATCCGATAAGTAATGCCAGAACCCAAGCACAGGGCCTGCCAACAGCCGAACTTCACTGCACCTGGCATGGAGAATATATATCCAAAGCCATCAGTAATAGTGCTAAATCCTATGTTAATTCCTCAAAAAAGTCACTCAACTTCACTGTTCAAGCCCCAGAATTCTCGATGGAGTGCTACATATTACTATTTGATATAAACTCCAAGATTAATATTTATTCCTACACAAGAATATGTTCATCTTTCCTTTTTCCTTTCAAATGAACTATCTTTATTCTTGTATTTCCCCATTCATTTCAAATAAACTTGCATATTATCTATATATCAATATTCTCTCTCTTCCCATGAATTTTCATCCTTAAAATGTTTTACTGAATTTTTGCAGGTTTTACACAGTATATTTTGATCACTTTTAGAAGCTCTCACTTACCTGCACCCCTCTTGTTTTTCAGGTACTCTGTTACGTATGTTAAGGCCTATCAAGCCAAGTTTGTGTTCCCAAATGTCCTTCAGTGTGGGTCCATCCACTGGAGCCTGGTCAATCTACCCAGTGTCATATCCTTAAAGAAAATCAACTTGGGACTGGGGAGATAGCTCAGTGGTTAAGAACGCTGGTTGTTCTTGCAGAAGACCTGGGTTCAAATCCCAGCACTCACATGGCAGCTAACAACTGTCCATAATTCCAGTTCCAGGGGATCTGATGGCATCTTCTGTCCTCTGCAGGCATTGCATGACATGGGTGCACTTACCTACATGCAGGCAATACACACATACACATAAAAATAATAAAGTATTAAAAAAAAAGAGAACCAACTCTCCTTCTCCCAGTAGCTATTGGTTGCCAATAGTTCCGCACCTAAGGTTGAGGCTTCTTCCCCACTTCCCCACTTGCATGCTTGGATTTTGTCTAGGTTGAACTTGCATGGGTCTTGTGCATACTATTACCATTGCTGTGGGTTCATATTAGTAACTTCCTAGCTATCTGGACGACTCTGTTTCCGTGTTGTCACCAACCACCCTTGGCTCTTATAATCTTTCCACCCCATCTGCATCAATGTCCCTGTGCCAGGGGTGGCAGAGACTTGATATAAGTGTCCTGTTCAGGGACAAGTTCTCTGCATTTTGGCCAGTTGTGACATTCTGGGTTAATCGCCATCTATTGTATAAGGAAGCTTCACTAATGAGAGTTGAGATATGCACTAATATTATTCCACCCTCTGTTCCCTTAGGTTTCATGAGGTTTCTTAGGTGTAGAAGGCGCATTGTAGATGTGTTGCTTAGGTCTGGGCACCTCACAGACATTTATTCTCTGTTCATGTTTCTTTCTGACCCTAGAGCTTAAAGTGACTGCTGCATCTCTTTGCTGGTATCAAAGTATTCCCTAAGTTCTTTCATCAGGCCTTTCTGACCTTCTTTCACTCCTCCTCAGATCTCTTGAGTCTTTCTTTGTATCATATACTGATTGAGTAACCTGATTCATTAAGATCCTGTTAATTTAACATTACAAAATACGAGTTAACTTTTTGAACGTAGTGACCATAATTTAATAATACATTTTTTCACATAATTATTAGCCATTTACATGAATATTCTTATTTAATGTGTTGACAGTCTGCAAATGTCTTCAGAATGTAATTTTTACTTTAAAGTCCAGTACCAGAAGATGGGACTTTTTTTGTCTTTTTCCCAAATTCATACCTGAATAATTACTGTATGTCTTTTGGTTTTGTTCCACTCTACAGATAAAAGTAGACTGGGTTTTTGTCTAGTTTGAATTTGTATGTGTCTTGTGCCTGTGGTCAGCATTACTATAAATTCACATGAGCAAGTTCCCAACTGCCTGGAAAACTGCTTCCTTGGGCCATCCACCACCTCTCTCTTACAGCCTTTCTACCTCTTCTTCATCATTGGTTACTGAACTGGGGAAATGAGTGAAGAAGCTCCAGCCATCACTGCGGGGTGAGGGAGAGCTGGTCTTCTTTAAGGATGTGACATTAGATAGGCTGAACAGGCTCCAGAGAATGGACTCACAGTGAGGGGCATCTGGGGACACACACTTGACTCAATAGGCCTTAACATATATGACAGAATGCATGGAATTCGGTGGGGGCGGGGCTAGGAGAGGTGCAGATAGAGGAGGAGGTCTAAATATGATTAAGATATATTCTATGAAATGCACAACAATTCAAAAGAAATATTATTGTGAAGAAAATATATTGGGAGAAGAGCATCACAGCTAAACTCTCTCTCTCTCTCTCTCACACACACACACACACACACTTGCACTTTTATAGTTAAGTTCAGAAAAGTGATAGCTATTTTTCTTAAAGAGTTGAGAAATAAAATATGCCATTTTATTGTAAGTTTTAGAACTTAAAAAATTTGAACAGCATATCTGTTTTCATGGTCTATTAAATGTTTTAAATAATTTAGACTAATAAACTACAGATATATCTACTACATTAAAACAAAACTTTAAAAAGAATGTTTTTAAACCTATTTTTGTACCAATAAAAACCAATAGCTTTTGCCTATGACTGATTGATGATGGTTAATTTAAAACCCATTTAAACCCTTATTTAAATTATAGAATTTGATATGTGATTTAAGAAAATATACTGAGAGGAATGGAGAGATGGCTCAGTGGTTAGAAGCACTGGGTGCTTTTGCAGGTTTGGTTCCCAGCACCCCCAAGGCAGCTAACAACCTTCCAAAAGCACTGCCCAACACGGGTGTATTTATGTACATGCAGGCAAAGCATTCATACACACAAAAAAGAAAGAAATATTCAGTTCATGTAAAAGAAACTTCATCTGTATTAATCTGCAGATTTTGCTTTTTAAAATGTTTCCCCAGCTCATGTTTTTTTGGTCTGGTAGAGCATCTCTTCTGCCACTGAGCTATACCCCTCAAACCCCTTCCCTTTCTCACTATCCATGTAAAATGATTAATATTTTAAAAATTATTTTGTATTCTATTTTCAAGATGATCATTTAGTTCAGTGAGTAATAATACTCTAAAAAGCAATGAAAATTTGAACTTTAAGTATTATACCATGATACATTATTATCTTCCAAGAGGAATAAACCTTTTCTGATCTTTTTTATTTTCTGATATTTTTTTCATATTATCATTTTATTTTCTGATATTTTTTCATATTATTTTTTCATATTTAATAGTTTTGAATTATCTCATGTAAACTTTTCTTAAAACTCTTGTTATAAATAAAGCATGGATACAGAAAAATGAACAAACGTATAGCTTTCTGGATTTTTTCAAAGCCTAGTGTTTCTCCTTACTCTCCAGCTGAAGACCATACTGTACTCTTACCTTTCTTACCCTCTGCTTATTAGAGCCTATGTTCTCTCCCCAGAGCAACTGCTGTTTCAAGTTCCTGTAGTTGTGTCAGTTTAGTGCCCGCCTGGGACAGCGCAGTTTAATCACGACTAAATACGGAGATAAACTATTTTGTCTCTTTATCTTTTTCATATCTTGCTAATCAGTATGTTTTTCGAAAATCTTGGGAGAATACTGATTATATTTTAACCGGTTCTTGTGTTCTCTGATTACGCAGCAGCAGATTGAAGGCTTCGTCATGTGGAATGGAGCACTTGGTGCCTTTCCTTTATCAGGAAGAGCGGATGCCGCTCCTCCTGCCTCTACTTTTTCTGTTACTGGGTTATAATCATGATGCTCAGGTTTCAGATCAATTGCTTGTTGGGGAGAATTGCAAATGAGGATTCCCTAGTTCCGACATTTCTTTTTCTGGTATTGCCTGGCACTCCTCCTCCCTGGCCCAATCTACCTGTGACCCAGCAGAGCAATTCCTCTGGGAAAGTCAGGCAGGATCTTAGTTCTTTCCCGTTATTATCTGTCGTGACTGAGTCTTTGTGACCTTTAGCATATGACCTGTTGGTATTTATTTTTAAGAAAGCTCCACAATGCCACAGATTAGAAAATGTTTAGTTAAAATTATTTTTTTCTGCCTTCCCCATCCCCAAATCATTATTCTTTCTGAAATGTCATTATTTCTCTGGTAAATGGACACTTCCCTGTCAGATGACCTTCGCAGCTTTCTGTCATTCTCTTTCAGGACAATGATGTTCAAGATTCGAATTGGGCATTCTCCTCATCAGACCTGGTACTAGCTACTTTTCTCAGAATGGTGATTTTGCTTTTTAAAAAATATTTAACTTATTATTTATATTTTATGTGCATGAGTATAGTTGCCTGTATGCATGTAAGTGCACCTACTGAATGCCCTTGGAGGTCAGAAGAGGGTGTCGGATACCCTGGAATTGGAGTTACAGAAGGTTGTAAGCCACCACCATGTAGGTGCTGGGATTCAAACCTGGTTCCTCTATAAGAGCAGCCCATGTTCTTAAGCACTGAGCCATCTCTCTGGCCCTTGATTTCTCCTAATAAAGAAGGTATTTTAAATATTATTTTGTGTGATCTAGGAAAACTTTGCTTGTTCTTGTTTCTAGTCTCCTCATTTGAAAGTAGAATATTTTATATACACAAACACATTTTATAGTTCTGTATTTGAATGCATATAGATATTTCTTATTCTAATTTAGGTCTATATATTTATTATGCATAGCCTCCTCCATTTTGTATTTTATCCCTTACCTCTGGTGAAATTCAAATAACGAATATTCAGTTTTGCTTCTGACACACTGTTTTGTGAAGAACTCTGGCTTAGCAAACTCCCCTTAGTCTTGTTGCTGCCTGCATCTAATTTGTCCAATATTTCTTTGCCAAATTCCTACAACTTTTAATCTAACAGGGTTATTTTATATTTTTCGTGGACACATTTTGGCATTCTTTCCAATGTTACCTCCTTCTTTGTTCTTTCACTTTTTTTCTTTTTTGAACTGTTATACTGAAGACATTTCCCTCTAATCCTGGAAAGCATTTCCTTTAGCTATTCTGGGAATGATTTCTGGGAATGACCTCTGTTTCAAATATGAGCATGCAGGGATGGAGAGATGACTCAGGGGTTAAGATCACTGACTGCTCTTGTAAAGACCTGGGTTAGATTCCCAGTACCCACATAGCTGCTAACAACTGCCTGTAACTGCAGTTCCAGGGCAATCAAACACCTTCTTTCTGGCCTTTGTGGGCACTGCACAGCACATCACAGGTGCACTTACACACATGCAGGCAAAACACTCACAAGCTAAAGAAAAAATAATAAATAAAATATAAAAAAAAATCCAACAAATACAAGCATGCTTCTTTTTTATAAAACAAGCAAGGCAGAGTTGTGGGAATAACTTTTACCTGAACTTGTGTCCAAAACATTCGTCTTATACTTCGAGACAGGATCTCAGTTTATCTTTAATGTAAATAAGCTTATTAGGCCTTGGGTACCTCTTGTAACCTAAACTTCTTCCTTGCCCTTGACCCAAAATAATGTACGTCTGATGGTGTGTATGTTGTTAATATCAAGCACAGAGAGTATTGAATATTCATTGACAGCAACAGTTCATCCCATTTGTGTTGCAAACAACAGGTGGCATTAGACCTGATAACATCTGTTTGTGGTTGTCTGTGCTACCTTATGTCAGTGGGGATCAGAAAGGGAAAATTTTCTGGGAAGACAAATTCTGCTCTTCCATCCCTATGTGATGTTGGAATCTTGGATTCTGTTTTCCAAGCAAACTGGTAGTTGTTGTATACTTTTCTAAGCACCTCATAGCCAAACAATTCCGTATAAGTGAATTCAGTCGCTCAAATTAACAGGTGTTAAACGAACACGAGAATCAAATGACTGTGAGTGAAAAGATGTGGTAGCACAAATAGCTGCTTTTCCTTAAGGAAGACGGATTCCCATGTGCTGATGTGTAGTATAATCTCTAATAAAAACATTTGGGAAACACCTGTTTTCCCTTCTGTGATGGAGAAATTTCCTAAATCTTTGCATTTCAAAATATTTTATTAAATACTTAACTGACATGATTTAGTTTTCTATGGGTACCCTTACTCATAAACTTAGGGGAGACGTTAAGGGAGGCTAAAGATGCGTTCCTTTGGGATTACCCCCGTGCCAAAGTTTGCCCATCACAAATGTTCTATACAGCTGTTTTTAACTTTCCTGCGCTTTCTAATGTAACTATTGTCTTTTCAGCCTAAAACCTCTATTAAGTCCACTCTGATTAACTCTAGGTTGACTGATTGTCTCTTCAATATTGTTTATTCTGAATTTTTGATTCTGAATTTAGATTAAAATTGTTCCCAATGCTATAAGAAAGAAGACTACACATTTTGACATGCCTACATCTTGAAGTTCTTTTTGGAGTCATTGAGAATTAGGGGTAAAAATTACTTAATACTGATTCATTCAATAGTTAATTAATCATTCAGTAAAATTTTACTTAATAATAAAATTCAAAACATACTGTATTAAACAGTGAGTGATTGGAATTATAATGTTCTCAAAATTTCTGTTGGTTTCAGAAAATGTGAAAGTACCTACAAAAACTTGTATTATATTTAGTGCTTTGATTATTATGTGATGTGGGGAGTATCTTTTTGGGTCTTCTTTATTTGGTATTCTGTATGCCTCTTGCACCTGGATAGGCATCTCTTTCCTTAGATTTCGGGATTTTGTTCATTTATGATTTTGTTGAAAATATTTTCTGTGCCTTTGACCTGTGTTTCTCCTCTTCCTTCTATGTCAATTTTTAGTTGATTTGACCTTTACAGAGTGTCCCAGAGTTCCTGAATGCTCCTTTGCTGCTTTTTTTCCCTCTTTTTAAAAGATTTACTATTTTCTTTGATTGATCCAATCCTTCTACGTTTTCTTTAAATGTTAATAGTCTCTCTTCCAGTTGCTTAACTACATCTTGCAGAAGATCAGGATCTGATTCCCAGTACCCACACAGGAGCTAACCACCCTCTGTAACTCCAGTTGCAGGGGATCTGAAGTCATCTTCTGACCTCCCCGGGCATTGCGCAACACAGGTGTACTTACAGGCATGCAGGTAATATACTCAGATATGTAAAATAAAAAACAATACACAAAATATTTTTTAAATATGCTTTTGAAAATAGACTTCTTTATGTGAATACAATTCAAAGTAGAAGTTGGGCATTTTATTCCATTAAGTTTTAAATTAAAGATATTCTAAAAAGTCTGAATAACTAGGAGTGTACCAACCACTGTTAGGATTTAGTTTTTTAATATTTATGTATTATTTTTATTTTATGTGTATGAATGTATTGATTTGATGTACGTAAGTGCACCCTTGTTGTGCAATGCCTGACGAAGTCAGAAGAAGGCATTCGAATCATCTGGAATTAGAGTTATAGGTGGTTGTTAGCCACCATGTGGGTGCTGGGACTCAAACCCAGGTTCTCTACAAGAGCAGCCAGTGCTCTTAACCATTGAGCCATCTCTCCAGTCCTCTGCTATTTAAATCAATAGCAGTGGAGACAGTTGAGAATTCTGTTTAATAAGTGGACTCAATTGTAGTCCTGGGGTCACTGGGCAGTGCTGTCAGTCTGTGATGAGCCTGGCCAGGTCTAATCTTTATCCTTTTTAATGCATGGGGGAAGCAGAGCTTTGATGACTGTGAAATTATGTACAGAAGGTAAACGATTGTTTTGAATGTGTTTTGCTATTTATTTTTTTAAATTAAAACTTGTATTCAAATACAAGTATCTAGATAAACACCCTTTATCTCAGCACTTTAGACCAGCCCAGTATATAGTGATGTAAGAAATTAAATCTTTTCTGTCAAAATGCTTTCGTTTATTTCTTTTGAGACAGGGTCTCCTTGTAGCCAGCTGGACTACAACTCACTTTTTGTACCAGGCTGGCCTTGAACTCACAGAGATCCACCTATTTCTGCCTTCTTAGTACTGGAACTAAAAGGTGGGTCATCATGCTTGGCAAAATATCTGAATCCATTTGCTCGTCTCTCTCTTCAGCACCCTTACTACAGGAATAGTATTTACCTTGATGTTGTTTGTTTCTTCACATGTCAGTTTTAACATGTAGCATTCATTTTCTGTCTCGCTTCTGTAAGTCTATAGTTACATTGTGCTGAAGCTTTTGCTCCCTTAGTGGAACAGCTCTTGTTTTCTCATGCACAAACCCCTTCCTCATTTTAGGACTTTTAGATTCTGACTATGTGCCAGAACTCAACACACCCAAATGCTAAAAGATTCTTGTTGAAGTGCCTTTTAAATTAGACAAACTGGTTTAGGTTGTGCAATTGAACCTTGACCAATGGGGAATAGTCAAGGTTTCTTTCAAAGCAAGAATGGAAAGGAAGTTAGCTTAACCAACACCTTTGTTCTTGCACCTTTCTGATCAGAAGTAGAGTTTGCCTTGATGAGACTGTTTCAATTGGAGTAGTGGTCTCTTTCTTTGAGACCCCAAATTTATTTCTAACAGTGAGATCAGGTCTCAATAAAACAAATTAAAACACACATAAAAGTATAAAAATAAAGTATCCTAAAAGTCCAGAGTACAATAATAAAAATAAACTCTTAATATACTTGAATTCCATGTCAAAACCTTAGATCTATTTAAATTCTCTTAACATTACTATGTTTTACCTTTACAATGATGAAAAAATCAAGTGTTGTACAGATTTTATTTCAGAATAAGCAAAGACACATGGTTTGTGATTTTATTGAATCAAAATTTAGTGAGAATTTATTTATGTTCAAGACTTTGAAGATAGAAAGCAATGAGTTAATAGGTGTTCTTTGCTGGACATGGTAGTCCATGCCATCAGTCCGAGCACTAGACAGGCAGAGGTAGGTAGGGATCAGGAAATGTCAGATGTTGCAGGAGTGCGCTCCTCAGTAGTGTAGCCATTAATAAGGGTGCTGATTAGTTTCTCCTGTAAATAACATCCACCCACGTTCATGCAAGAAACTAATTAACTAAGTAGGCCACACACAAAAGGATGGCATGAAAGAAGGGTGGGAGGCACACTGAGAAGTCATGCTAAATAGATGAGCAGAATCCTTAGTTCATTTAATGAGATAGTGAACTTTTCCTGCCTGGAATTCCCACCTCCTAGTACAGGCCTTCTGAACCTGGCCACAGACGTGTAACTCTCCATAAGTCTTCCTGCTTTTCTGAAGAATTCTGATTTCCTTTTCTTCATATCCCTTTTCTAAACATGCTTTCTTTAATGCTCTGGGCTGCCCTAGCATTTTGTATTCCTTTACTTTTTCTCTAAAGCTTTCTTCTTTCCACCATGTGACTGCCAGTCAGCCATGTGTCTGACTTCTGTGCAGGCTCTAAACCTGCAGGCTTCATGTTTTTCTTTCCTTCTCCCCTCCACTCTCCTCCTCAAGGCAGTTGCTGAGATTACTAGCCCGCCTAGCTTTAAATCTCTAAAGTGCTACTAGAATTGTTCTAAAACTTCTGAGTCCATTCTTAAAATATTTTATGAATGAAACTAAGAGCACTCAAGGTGATGCTCTCCCCACCCACCCATCAAAAAGGGGCTGAAGAGATGCTTCAGTGGTAAGTGACTGCTCTTACAGAGGACCCATGGGTTCAAGTCCCAGTACCCATATGGCAGCTGATAACTGTCTATAACTCCAGTTCCAGGAGCCCATGTTTTATTCTAACTTCCGTGAACAGTGCACTTCATGGGTGTACATACATGCATGCAGGTAACACACTCATACACATAAAATAAAAATAATAAATAAAATAAAAATGAAAGGTGAAAAGATCTACCCAAGATTTCTGAGTCAGTATCCACCTGCCTTTCTTTGTGTGATCTTGAGCTGGAAATGCAGGATGTTTGTTTTGGTTGGCCCATTTTCATGCTGTTTAGGGGAACATTCCCACCCCAGGTTTATGGAGATGGCAGAACACACACCCAGCACTGGAGAGATGAGACTAACAGCATCTGGATTCACAGCTTTGGAGAAGAGGACTACACAAACCATGCATGGCCCCCTGGGGGTTGGAATGGGGGAGATGGAACAGCCTGGGACTGTGGGAAGCAGGCTTTGTAGCATTACAGAGGGGCGGTGTGCACTGGTTCACCTGGAAGGATGTGTTTAACTACTTTGAATAGTTCTGCAGATGGCTCCTGTTGACAAACAGGAACTAACTTAATTTGGTCCATTGAGATAAGGAGAGTTGGTCTCCTGCTGGGTCTCTGATGAAAAAGCAGAATTTGGTGAGAACTTGAGGTGAGACTACTTGAGATTCTCCTGGATTCAGACATCAAGACCGTGTCTATGAAGTTTAGACCTTCCCCTGAACCTTATGAAACTGTAGATTTATTATGTTTTATTTTTCAAGATTCTCAAAGTTTTTTTTTTTTTTTTTTTTTTGCTAATAGCTCTTGATTTTTTGCCATTGTCAGTATCTCCCTTTAAGTCTTACATACTTGCCATTCTGTTCTTAGGGTTTTGTTTGCCAGAAGCAAACAAATAAGTATGGTTCCATTGGGGAAAGGGACCTTGTAATTCATCTTATTTATAAGGATGTTATTAGAACCTGTTGTGATTGATGACCCACCATAGATGTTCAATGAATTTTTAAAAACGGCACAAATAGGCATAAGTATACATTATAGACAAGAAGGTATTTTACTTGGCAATTAAGTGCTTTATTAATCAGATTAAAAGGGCAAATGTGTCAGGGAAGCTGCCTATATCAACTTCTGTTTTTGGAATACATCATCAATCATTAATACTTTTTTCCAATATAGTTAAACTCCCAACTTCTCATAATAGCTACTTAGCCATGCTTTCTACCTTTATTAAAGATAGGATTCACCACTGGGTGTGGTGGCACATGCCTTTAATTCTAGCACTCAGGAGGCAGAAGCAGGTGGACAACTGTAAGTTCAGTCTAGCCTGGTCTACACAAGGAGTTTCAGGCTAACCAACAAGGGTTACATAGTGAGACCTTGTCTCCAAAATAAAATAAAAAAATGCAATACTACTAATAAAGGATCAAGTAAGTATCAACGTTTATTATTTATTTTAAAATTTATGTGCTTATATGATTCTGTTCACTTAATACATGAAGTATGTAGAATATGTGTTTATTCCCTGTTTCATTTCTATTGCTGAACTTTGTCAGCTACAATTGTTGGTCAGTCAGAGTGGTCCTGTGGGGGAATGGCCTGCTAAGATCCCTTCTCCCGGCATTGGTATTTGAAGTCATTTTCCCATCTGTCTCTGCGTTTTCTAGACTTCTGTGTTTACAAATAGAGTGTGGAGTCTGAGATCCTGTTCACTATAATTCCATCTCCTTTATGGCTTCTGTTATAGCCTTCAGCAATACAGACTACTCCTGAAAGGTGGGTTTAGGTTCTCATATGTATCCCTGGTTTCTCCTGTTTGAAAATTTAAGCAGGAAATTTATAGGATTTAAGGCAAAGTGCCCTATAGGGAGTCTTAACAGTCTTTGTAGTGTGATAGAAACATATTGTGGCTGTTTTGAAGGCGATCTTGGGATTTTACTATTTTGTAAATTAAAGAAAGGGATTGATATCGTAAACTTACCCTGGAATTTAATACAAACAAGAGTGATTACTACCAAATACACATTTATATAAGAGAGGGTTTATATTGTCCTCAAATACAAACTATAAATTTTTCTGCCACAGTTAAAAAATGGATTGATTGGTGAGACTGGTGCTGACTTCATTTCCATTTATTTCTGCAAATAATTTGGGTTTTAATTGAATCCGTGTCCACTTATTTTCTAAGTTTTGAACAATGACGTTTAAGAAGGAAGCATGCATTTAAAATCCCTTCAAACAGTAAGTGATTTATAGGCTTAGAAGATTTAGATTATTTTTCCTTTTTTGAAAAATGCATTCTTCATTTGACCAGATTTTTTTGCCATTGCTCCTGGGACAAAAGGACACTTTGTAGGGATACCAGAGAGAGGCTGGTTAGGCGGGTAGACACTGAAGCCACATCATTAATCCTAAACCTCTCAAAGAACAATACTTTTCTAGATCCTTTTCTGGGACTGGAGAGATGGTTCAGCTGTTACAAACACTGGCTGTTCTTGCTGAGGAACTGGGTTCAGTTCCCAGCACTCTCACAGTGGTTAACAACGACCTCTTCTCCACAGCATTCAATGACCAACACCTCCACAGGCATTGTACAACAGGGGGCACTTACACACAAGCAGGCAAAACACTCATATGCATAAAATAAAATAACTAAAAAAAGTTTAGATTATTTCTCTTTCACACCTTTCTTGGCCATAAGCTTAAATTTGCCATTTGACTCCTCCCATTTTGTCTGCATTTCTTCCTAGCTCTCTGACCCCCATCAATTTTTCTCCCTGTTTCTTTCTTTCTGTTGTCATTGACATGTATCTAATGAGCTTTACTAGATAAGATCCAGTTTTGAAATAACAAAAATATACTTCTTCAAGCTTTCGTAATTTGCCTCTTTTACACGTGAAGTGATCATCAGCACCTTAACTGAGATAGAAGCCTCTTCCATCCAGTCCTTACACAGTAGTTATTCCCACTATTGCCTTTTGGAGTATGTGTATGTGAACTCTTCATTTAAAACCATACAGAGCTGGCAGCATTTGCTCTCCTGCTTTTTGGGGCACCCGACTTTGGTCTGCACATTATTCTTTCATGCCCTCTAATGGCAGCCTGAGGAAGCTCTTGCTAGAAACAATTTTAAGAAATTAAGCTTACAAAAATAAATAAGAGATCACTTAGAGTATTTATAGAAAGGACTTCCACATGACAGGCATTATTGCTTTGGGAAAAGACCATATGTTAGTGTACTGAGCTTCCGAGACTGCCTCTTTCATTGATGTGGTGTGGTTTTTAAGGATTTGCTTTATACTGTTAAAATTCTTTTCTGGTTGTTTTAAAAAACCCTTGGGTTTTTTTTTTTTTTTTTTTTCAGGTGAAATTTTTTGAAAGTGTGTATTTGTTTTGGAATTTCCAAATATGCAAATATCGATGTTTGAATACCGTTGTCTTATTTTAAGGATGAAAAATGAAGCTTTAAAACTAAGGAAGAAAGTCCCTATTGTATTAGGATATGATTAAATATTTATATGAGGCCAGGCATGATGCACTTAATCCCAGCACTCAGGAGGCAGAAACAGGTGGATGTCTGTGAGTTTGAGGCTAGGCTGGTCTACATAGAGAGATCCAGGTCAGCCAGGGCTACATAGTGAGACCATTTACCAAAAGCAAAGCAAAGCAGAACAAAACCGAAAACCCCAAGAAAGAAAATAATGTTTGTTGCACTGTGAGAAACTAAACCCCACATGCTTGTTTTGATTCATGCCCTTCACCTAAGTGTTATTATTTTCTAAATGATTCAAATAAGCTATGACACAACGAACAATGCAGCTCGACATTTGGGCATACAGTGAAGTTTACAAATTCTGTGGTGTCATACTGGTTAGAACATGTAGAGAAATGCAAATATTTTTGAAAATAATTTGTATAAGAAACTAACTAAGGAAGATGCGTGGGCGGGGATATAAGACCTTATAGGTATACTTTAATTGTAACACCTTATAAGAAACATAATCCTACACTGGTAGGAATATTATAGTTAATTACTCATTCCATAGGTGACAATCTGATATTTAAGGGTAGCTATTAATAAATGACTTGCCTACTATCACATAGCTTGTATGAGGTACAGATGTCTAAATCCAAAGCTAATTCAAACTTGATTTTTTGTTTTCTTATTGCTCCATCAGACCATTTCCATTAAAATATATTTATATATTATGTATGTTATAAATATATACATATATAAAACTGTTTCAACCGGGCTCTGTAACAGAGAAAAACTGAATACAAAGCATTATGGCATAACTAGTCTCCTTCCCACACCCATGCTTACTGAAGAACCAGCCTTTTAAAGGTCTAATCTTTTTTAGATGAACAAGTAATTAACAAGAGCATGATGCAATATTTTCTTCTGTACTTATGGGATCCTGAAGGGACCTGCGTG
Organism: Nannospalax galili; assembly: GCF_000622305.1. Lineage (NCBI taxonomy): Eukaryota > Metazoa > Chordata > Mammalia > Rodentia > Spalacidae > Nannospalax > Nannospalax galili. Next base: position 621,336 of record NW_008347188.1, read on the forward strand.
ATACCGCTGTTGATTTAAGTCGGTCACATATTGCTATAGTAGGCTGCCATATAGTCTCTAACTTCAATACTTTATATTCTTCCTCATTCTCGACCTGTAAACTGGAGTCACAGATCTCTTGTTGCTCTCCATTCCAAGTAAGCAGCTGTCTTATTGATTCCTGCAGGAGGAACTTGCTGACTTCAACAGACGATATAAGAATAAAAGAATTTAGCTGTTCATGCTTCTCCAGGGCAGAGATTTACAACTTTCTCCTCCAGCCATGCAGCCCTCCAAGCAGCTTTCATAGTACACACGGCTTCTCCATTTGAGTTGTCCTCTCTCTTGTCTTCATCTCTGTAGAAGTTCTCCAATGAGGCTGCAGTTTGCTGCTTTGGCAAGTTAACTATAAAACTTAAAATTTTATACTCAGTGGACTGAGGCAAGTTGGGCCTTTCTCTAAGTGATAAATGTGATAAGACAAAGATGGTACTTTGCTAATTAATTGAAAAAAATGAGCTAATATTTTTTATTAGGTCAGAAAATAAACCTAATAAGAAGGCTTAAGATTTTTGGGTTCTATCAGAAGCTTATGAGCTCACTTATGTTTTAATCAGGATTCTGGAATATAACTTAACTTTAAAAGTCTTAAGTAGTCAAGGGAAACACTAATGAAACTAGCAATACACAATGAACATGGAGTTCTACATGCTGGTTTCCATGCAGAACTTTCTATCTGATACTTTTGGAAAACAATTTGCTGCTCTTAACGTGTCTCCTTGTTTACAGCACCACAGTGACCATGTCAGGCTTCTTAGCTCACAGAAGTCTCAGGCTACTCAAATGAAGCTGGATTTAAAATGCTTTATAAATAATAACTTCATGGAAATATAAAGCACCAATATTCCTTTTTCTGACAGCTGTATATATTTGGGTTTAAAAATTCCAGTAGCTATTTTATTCATGGTTAACAAGATGAGTTTACCAAATGGAGTTCAGCCTGAGCACCACAGCAGAAAATACAGAGTTTTCCAGCTTCTTGGTTTTGAGTAAGTAGCAGGTATTTTGGAGGAGAGCCTGGGCTAGTCAGAAACCTGGCAGGAAAAAAATCTTATACCTTGCAAAAGCTCTTGTTTTCAGTGTGCACCTGACGTGAGAAAGTTGGGCAGGATAAATACAAACAAAAAGCACTTATATTTCTTGCTTCTTTCAAGAGTATAATCTGGTAGAACAGCAGACAAAATACTTCAAATCACTTAAAAGCAATTACAAAGCCCAATAATGATTTTGAAAAATCTCAAGTGCTGTTTGGATGCCACTTTAATGGGAAAGATTAAAACTGTTGGTATAAAATGAACTTAGAGCCCTCACTTTAAACAGGCTATAGGCATGGACCGAGCAGAGAGCCATGAGGTCTGTGGCTAGAATGGGGGATGGGTCAAGAAGGGCAGAGAAGCAAGGAGATGCTGATGCCGATGTTACTGCTTTGAACGGGTTGAGTTTGGCTACCATGAGAGCTAATGCTGAGACTGCGATTACTGCAGAGAAAGCTGTCAGTCACTAGTATTGCAATCCTTTGTTGCTGCTGTAACAAATTTACCCACATTTTGCAGTTCTAAGCAATGAGCATTTATTGTATTACAATTTTGAAGAACTGAAGACTAGAGAGGTTCATTTTAGGCTGGCAGTTCTAGAAGAGAATCTACTTCCTGCCCTCAGAAGTGTCAAGAAGCCACTTGCCGTGACCCCTGCCCTTTCGTTGCATCCCTCCAACTCCTGTTTCTGTCACCATGTTTCCATCTCTTCCCTCTGTTTCTGTTTCCACACTGTCTTCTCTCTTCTCACCTTCTAGTCGCCCTCTTAGAAAGACATTTGTGATTGGGACCATTCAGATAACCCAGAGTTATCTTCCAATCTTCCAGTCCCTAACTTAATTCCATTAAAGGGTCATTTTGTTATTTAAAATCATACACACACAGAGACACACACAGACACAGACAGACAGACAGATACACACACACAAACACACATGCAGATTCCTCCCCCCAAGGATTGGCATATAGTTATTTTAGGGTCAGACTTATTACTTACTTGCCTCAATAAAAAATGTTGTATTATCATCTTCAAAAAATGCGATTTTATAAACAACGTATAGAAACAGGCTAAGTGCTAATCAACAAATGAATAGACAAGGAAGATCTGCTCATATATAAAGAAGTCTTATTCATCGTAAAACGAATGAAATTTGCAGGAAAATGGATGGATCTGTTTATCACAATACCACCTGAAATAAGCCAAACTTAAAAAGGCAATTATTGCATATTTTCTATCAAATGTGGAATCTGAGCAGGAAAGAGGGAAGAAAGAGGGGGTGGCATAAAGGTGGAGAGTATTTGAATAAAGGAGGGGGTTCTGGGAGTGAGGTGGTAAGGGCAAGGGAGGGTATGAGATGATGGTGTGATCAAAAGGTGCTGGATGCATAGATGAAATTGTCACAGTGAAATTCGTCATTAATAAGGACTAATGAAAGCCCTTTGCACTTTAACCATCTGATTAGATCTACTACAAACTATGCGAATACATGGATGTTGTCCAACTTATTATGCATTTTATCCTATTACCCAGTAAACTGTCAGATACAAACAGATTCATACTAACTAAATGAAGTAACATTGGGTAAGTAATCAGCCTGTTAATGGCAAAGAAGAATGGCCAGTACTATCTAGAGTAACTCCATTTCATAAGAGATGATTTAGCTGAGAAGGACCAACTTTGCTTTTAAAAATAAAGATGGAAATTTGTAGTAGCACGTTAATAAGCATTGTAATAATAGGAGCACTGTAATTTTAATATTAGGTATAAGCTTGAGACAGAAAACTGGTTCCCAAAACACATGCTTGTGAGAGTATGTGTGTTCATGTTGCAGATATTTCAAATTAAAACCGAAAGGCTAGCATATTCAGAAAACTGTGGTAACTGGCTCCCTGCCTCCCATGTAACAAAAAGGAAAACATAGCAACTGGTGAATAATTAAAAAGTTATAGCGAGTATAACATTTATAAACAGGCCATCTTTACAGAAAGTAGCATGTCAGTAGTAATCTCTCTCTCTGTGTGTGTGTGTGTGTGTGTGTGTGTGTGTGTGTGTGAGCATTTATAAACAGGCCATCTTTACAGAAAGTAGCATGTCAGTAGTAATCTGTGTGTGTGTGTGTGTGTGTGTGTGTGTGTGTGTGTGCTATGATACACATGTGGAGGTAAAGGACAACCTTGGGTGTGAGTTCCAGCATCCCACCTTGCTTGAGACAGGATATCTTTGCTGTTTGAAGCTGTGTATGCCAAATTTACTGGTCCTTGAGCTTCCAGGAATTCTCCAGTCTCCAAATCCCATCTCACAGTAGGGTTAAGATGTGATCTTGCACCCAGATTTACATGGGATCTGGGGAATTGAACTCGGGTTTTCATGTTTGTGAAGCAAACACTTTATCCACCGAGCCATATCTGAAGTCATTATGATAGATGTGATTATGAAATTGGAAAGGTCAAATGTGATTAATTTGGGAGTATGTTTAATACTCACGTCCTTGCTTTTCCAAATTACCACAGAGGATCTTATGGCTGTAATCTGAATTTACTCTCCCTGGCCTTTTCTCTTTTAATGAAGTTTCATCTTTTATTTAGGCCCCTTCCCCTATTTACACTCCTTACTACCCCCATGCCAATTTCAAGTATGCTATCGTGTGTGTGTGTGTGTGTGTGTGTGTGTGTGTGTGTGTGTTTATGCCTCTCAAGTCAAATTCCTCTCCCCAGATGCCCTTCAATGTGGTTCTGTCGACTGGCTACCAGTCGGTACTAGTTCCTCACTTGGGTTTGGGGTTTTGTCTATGTCGCTATTTCGTCTGACTTGAGCTTACGTAGTACATGTGCTTGCTGTCACTATTGCTTCTTTGTAGTCATCCACCCCCTTTTGGGCTAACAATCATCCCACCACAGCTTTTGCAATGACTCCTGAGTCTTGGGAGGTAGAGGTTTGATATAGTTGTCCCGTTCAGGCATAAGCAGTCTCTTTAGGTTTGGGGTTTTTGTCTATGTTGCTATTTCGTCTGACTTGAGCTTACGTAGTACGTGTGCTTGCTGTCACTATTGCTTCTTTGTAGTCATCCACCCCCTTTTGGGCTAACAATCATCCCACCACAGCTTTTGCAATGACTCCTGAGTCTTGGGAGGTAGAGGTTTGATATAGTTGTCACGTTCAGGCATAAGCAGTCTCTTTTCTCTGCACATTGACCAATTATGGATTTCTGTGTTAATAACCATCTTCTGCATCAGTAAGTTTTTCTGGTGAAAGCTGAGAGATGCATTCATATATGTGTATAACAGTAAGTCACTAGGAATCAGTTTAATACTATGTATATTTAGCAGAATAATAATGGTAGGTTCTCCCCCGTGGCCTGTGACTGGTTTAGTCACAGGATCATAGGCATCACATCAGTGTCAGGTATGAAGTTGACCTTAAATACAACCAGAGAGAATCTGGTTACTCCCATAATATTTGTGCCACTATTGCACCAGTGGGCATCTCTTGCCAGGCCAGTTGTCGTAGCTTGCAGGATTCACAGCTGGGCAAGGATGATGATTACATATCTTTTTTGATATTATGCATAGGTCCTTGCAGCATTATGAAAACTAGCCAGTAGCAATGAAACTTTGAAGTCAGTGCCAGCTTTATTTCTTCTTGTTGGTTCTGTAACTCATGCATATTTCTTATTGAAAATTCTATGCATTTCTGTGTGTGTGTGTGTGTGTGTGTGTGAGAGAGAGAGAGAGAGAGAGAGAGAGAGAGAGCGCTTGAACAGGAAATAGGAAGAGTAGAGGACTGAGGAAGGAAAGAGGAAGGGAACTGAAGTTGAGAGAGGGGAGTGGGGGTCAAGTGCAACGAGGTGGGCTTTGAGTTTTACAGATGTATGTTTGTTTTAGAAATTTTGGGGGGATTTCACTAAGGCAGTGGTTGAGTCAGAATGCTATTTATTAATGAGAAAAACCAGTCACGTGCATTCATGCAGGAGCAGGACACAAGAAAGGGACAGGAGCAGGAAGTAGCGTGCGACCACTCGACACCTCCATGGTTGTCCAGGCCAGCCCATCCAGCACCCAAATGACCTCTGCATGCTGTAGTCCTCCTCACACATTTCTCGATATTCACTTTTATTTTTGTGAAAATATTATCACAGCATGGAGTGACTTTCCACAAGGTCTGTGTTATTTTCAATATGCTCTTTTAGGTAAATTCTTTCTTTTAGGTAGAATTAACCACAGATGGAACAAAATAAATCCTAGAAGGCTTACAAAAACAGACTTCCCAAGAGTTTACCATTTCTTTTGAAACTGTGAATATGATATTTTAAATTAAACCCAAAGGCCAGAGACTCATCTCAATGGAATCTGTGGCTTTAGATACATGAAACTTATTTAAATTAAACTTGCATTTCCCACAGCTGTGCCTGAAACTTCCCATGGCAAAAATCTTTACATCATTACAAATAGCTTACTGCACACATCTGCTTAGCTTACAGCTATGGCCAGTTTCTGTCAGCAGAAGAAAGAACTAAGATAAGCCTATTAGGCTATAGTAATATGATAACAAAAAGTCCTTTTAAATGCAGAATCTTTAAAACATAGGTGAAGCAATGAAAGGTGATGATGCTTAGTTAGTGAACAGAGATACACAGTAGGAAATACAATCTTTTAAAAATATTTTTTTTATGGGGGCTGGAGAGATGGCTCACTGATTAAGAACACTGGTTGTTTTAGCAGAAGACCCAGGTTCAAATCCCAGCACCTACACGGCAGCTAACAACTGTCTGTAACTCCAGTCCCAGGGGATCCGACAGCCTCTTCTGACCTGTGTGGGCATTGCACGACATGGGTGCACTCACCTGCATGCAGGCAATACACGCATACCCATAAAATAAAAATAATAAATAAAAGTAAAAAATATTTATTATTTTTATATATGTATTAGTGTATTGCCTGCATATATGTAAATGCACCAGTGTCATGCAATGCCCACAGAGGACAGAAGAGGGTGTCGTATCCCCTGGAACTGGAGCTTTGGACAGTTGTTAACTGCAATGTCAGTGCTGGGAACTGAACCATGGTCCTCTGCAAGAGCAGTCAGTGCTTTTAACTGCTGAGCCATCTCTCCAGCCTCAGAAATACATTCTTTATAAAAAATGTTCCCTTGATTATCTGCACCATTAGAATAGTAAAAATCTATATGATGCCTGTGTCAATAAAAGCGTTTTCAAAAGCGCCTGTCTGTGGGGGTGACAAGTGATAGTCAAATAGAATGGAAGAAAAATCACTAGAATTAAGAGCCATCGCATTATTGTTTAATAACATCAGAATTTATTTTAGTCTTAACACCTAATGTAAAGTATCATTTTGATAAGCTTTTTTCAGTTTCTGGAGTAAAAGTCAATTTTAACAAGTTTTAGTCTGAGACCACTATAAGATGTAACAAAGGGGCTGGAGAGATGTCTCAGTGGTTAAGAGCACTGACTGCTCTTGCAGAAGACCTGGGTTTGCTTCCTAGCACAGTACCTACATGGCGGTTAACAACCATCCATAACTCCAGTTTCAGGGGATTCACGTCCTCTTCTAGCCCCCTTGGGCATTGCATGACATGGGTGCACTTATACACCTGCAGGCAATATACTCATACACATAAAAATAAAATAATGAACAAAATATTTTAAAAAGGATGTACTAGAACTGGATCCTTGAATAAGTCATCTAATCCCATAAGCCTCAGTGTTTCCTTTTATTGAATGAGAATTTGATGACCTCCTGACATTTCTTTAACCTTTAATCTTCAATAATTCTAGTGGTTTTTAAGAGTTGGATAATATCATATAGCTTTACTTTTGCTACTTCCATATAAGTAGAGCCAAGCAAAGCAAAATCTAGACGTGCCAGGTACCTTTTGGTGTATAGCTGACTGAATACTAAAATCAGGAATTCTTCCTGCAATTCTAAAGCAAACTTTTCCTCTGCATTTAAACATTTATGAAATATGAATTAGTCTTATATTCAGTGGCATTCTATAAGTCAACCTGTGGTAGTATTGCTAATAGTTTCATTAAATGAAGTTTGATTTATTCTGGGTGAGGCTTAGATTTGTATGCCTGCTGGTATAAAGCTTCCATTTAAACATATAAACAAAGGTAAAATGGCACATGATGGAATGAAGACAAATAACACTGTGTCCCCATGAATATGAAAGAAGACAACTGATCCATGACTCAAGAGGGAGGTGAGAACCAGGGATGGGCAAGAGAGGGCCACAGTGAACAGCGAACGAAAGAAAGTTTAAAATAAAAGAATACTTACAATTTGAGCTACAAAGATATAACAGACTCCAGTTTCAAGTGCTGACAAGGCAGGAAAGAAAGGGGCGACCCTCTCTTTCTCCAGCTCTCAGGCACAAAGTCAGGAAAGAAAAAAGGCCTTCAGAAGCAAACTGTAAAACTTCAGATCTAGTCAGGGAGGAGCTTGGCATTTGCTGTGTTGCTTTCATTCAGACAAGGATAAGGAGGATTTCCCCTGTGAGAGCCACTGCTGTAAAACCACTTCACCAGTAGAGGCAGAACAACTAATCTTCAAAACTTCAGAGACCCTACTTACATCCTCCATCAATTACGTTAGCGATGACCATGACAGCCACATGACTATGAGAAGTGGGCTGAACTTGACACAGGCTCCTGGACTTGGAAAGACTCAAGCAAGGACTGTGGGTAGCGAGGCAGGAAGCCAGTGAGTTGGCAGGAGGTGAGCACATAGTGCCGAAGGTGAACACAGCCCTGCCCTGCTGTGTGTTGTGTTGTGCTCCCTTCCCCTCCCACTGCCTCGAAAAGTGGAATGATGGTTTGGAAAGCGTGATCACCAAGAAGAAAGAAGGGTACCAGTGGTAGGGATAGAGGGTGAGACTAAGTGCTAAATGTAGCAGCCGTGGAACACTGGGAGAGCCCTATGGAGGAGGAATCTAATCCAGAAGGGAAGACATTCTGACCTAACTTATTCTGATACTAGCAGTTGTCTTTCCATTTAGTGGTGTTGCTATGTAAATGTGTTCAGGGCCGACCACTTGGGATTGGATAGCCTATCAGGGAACTCATCTCTGAACAAAACTGATTCTCCCTCTCTCAAAAGCCATTGGTTGCCTGTAGACTCTTCATCTAGGTGTGGGACCTTGTGGAGTTTCTCCCTTCCACACTGACTTTTCAACTGGTGCAGTCATTATGCACCTCTTGCGCTTAAGTAACCATATTGCTGATATTTCATGGGTCTGGCTCCTTTGTCATAGCTGCAAGACACTACCTAGCAGCAGATATCCTGGTCCCCTGTCTCTTTCAATCTCCACACACTCTTCAGTGATGTTCCCTTGGCCTTAGGTATACCCATTGCATTGCAGCTATAACAATTGGAGCTGAGCACCCCATAGTCACTTATTCTCCATGTGTCAATCAATTATGGGTCTCCGTAACAGTTTTCATCTGTTGCAATAGGAAGCTCCTTTGATGAGTATGAGAGCTACACTCGTCTGTGGGTATAAGAATACATATTTAGAATATATTAGAGATTATTTTGGTTTAGGAAAATGGAAGTAATAGGTTCTCTTCTAGGGTCTATGATCTTTCCAAGTACAGGTATTTGGTGAGGTTTGCATTATCAGGCACAAATTCCCTCTTATCATGTTGACCTTAAGTCCAATTAGACAGCTGTTAGTTACCCTCTACTACTGCCCCATTGTGAATATCTTGCTGCACCAGCCATTGTTGTGCTTCATAAAAACCACAGGTTCTTAATTCAAGTATCACATGGACAGCTTTAATAGAGTCTATGCTTCCCTCTGAAACTTCACAGGCCATACCTCCATCACCTGCTTTTCTCTCCACATTCTTATCTTTCAGGGTCTCACAGAGCAGTTCATTAAGCTCTAGGTACTCAATGGCTTTTCCAGTTTAAAGTTATAAACACATCCACAATCATTCCAAAAAAAATATATGGTCAAGTCCATTAGAGCAACACCCCACACTCAGTGCCATCTTCTGTCTTAGTTACTTTTCTATTGATGTGTTAAAATACTATGACCAAAGGCAACTTAGTGTTAAAACACCAGGACTGAAGGCAGCTTAATGAAGAAAGAGTTCATTTGGCTTATGGTTCCAAGGGTAGACAGTCCATCATGGCAAGGAAGGAATGGCATGGCCAGAGGAACAGGAAGCTGAGGGGTTGCATCTCAACTGCACAGCCCAAAGGAAACAGAGTGACGTGGAAGTATTGTGAGGCTATAAACCCTCCAAGACTGTCCCCAGTGACGTACTTCCTCCAGCAAGGCCTCATTTCCACAAGGTTCCATAATCTCCCTAAACAGTTACACCAACTGGGGACCAAGTGTTCAAATACCTGAACCTAAGGGGGAGATTGCTTATTCAAACCACCACAACTACCAAACTCATCCTGTCAAGGCGGTATTATACTTGTACCACAACCAATGAAAATATAAGAAATAAGGAAAACTATAAACTAATGTTGTTGATGAATATAGACACAGAATTCTCAATGAAAATACTTCCAAACTAAATTAAGGACTGCATTAAGACTATTCAGTCTCATCATAGAGATGCACGGATGGTTAAAAAAGACAGTAATCAATAAATGCAACCCAGTATATAAATAGATACGGATAGAGTTCACATAATTATGTCAATACATGCAGACAAGATCTTTGACAAAATTCATCATCCATTCATGGTAAGAACCCCCAAAGATACTAGCAAATGAAGGAAGATATAACAGCACAGTAAAGACTATGTATCACAAAACTGTAGGCAACTGTATAGTAAAGGGGGAGACTGAAGGCATCTCCACTAAACTCAGGAATGTGGCATAGCACCTGAAAGTCTCAGTATGAGCAATAATGCAAAAAAAAAAAAGAAAGAAAAAGAAAAAATATGCAATTAGGTAAAGAAATGAAGTATCTATTAAAGATGACACCATCATATCCCTAGAAGACATTAAAAAGTTCCTATATTGATACTTTAAGCAAAGTGGCAGGATGCAAAACTATGTTAAAAAATCAGTAGCCTTAAAAACTTGCTGAATATGAAATTAGAAAAAAAAAACTCTCATTTACAATTGCCTCAGAAAAAGTTCCTAAGAACGAACATAACCAAGAAGGTAAATTAACTCTTCAATGGAAAATTCTGAAGAAATTGATTAAAACACTAGAGGATGGAGAAAAATTTATCATGCTTATGGATCAGAACAATTAATACTGTGAACGTTGGTAGATTATTAAATGGAATGTATGATTTGACGCAATCCCTGCTACTATAATTCTAAGGAAATTATTCACAGAAATAGGAAAAAATCCTGAATTTCATAAATGTCCAAAAATGCTGAATTGCCAAAACAATACTAAGCAGAATTAGCAACAATGGAGATGCCCCAATATTTGTTATACTAGAGATGGGCTGGAGAGATGGCTCAGAAATTAAGAGCACTGGCTGCTCTTCCAGAGGACCTGGATTCTATTCTCAGCACCCACATGGCAACTAACAAGTGTCTGTAACTCCAGTTCCAGGGGAATCCAATGCCCTCTTCTGACCTCTGCAGGCATTATACGATATGGGTGCACTTACATACATATAGGCAATACACTCATCCACATTAAATAAAATATTAAAAAAGAAATACCAATTATACCATATAAAATATTAAAAAAGAAACGATAATACAGGATGGTACTGTCACAAAAATAGACACAGACCAATGGGACAGAGAAGGCTCCACAATATAAGACACTCAATACATAAGCCTAGGGCCACCTCATCTTTGCCAAAGCTTTCAAAAGTACTTAATCAAAGACTTGAAACTACAAGGAAAAAATTAAAGAAAACAAAAGAAAGGTATAAGCATTACATTTCTTAAAAGGACCTAAGTGCCACAGAAAATACCAAGAGTTGACAAATGAGATTACATGAAATTAAAGTTCCTCATAGCAAAAGAAACAATTGCACGGAGGAACAGCATTACAAAATGGGAGGAAATCTTTGCTAGCTATACCTCTCACAGAAGATTGATTTAGAAATAAAAATGACCCAAATACCAAATCCCCAGACAATCCGACCAATAAGTAACTAATTGAATGAACAGATGGTTCTCAAAAGATCAAGTGCAGATGGCCAACAAATATTTGAAAACAAAACATTCAATCTCCTTGACCTGCAGAGAAATGCAAATTGAAACTATACCGAGATCCCATCTGACTATGTTATAATGATTACCAATAAGCAGATAAACCACGAGTGCTGGTGACGAGGTAGGAAAAGAGGAACTCATGCACTTCAGAAGGCAATGGACACTGGGTTATTCAGTATAGAAAGCTTTATGGAGATTTCTCAAAAAATATAAAAGTAGAACTATCTTGTGATCTATCTGTACCACTCCTGAGCATGGACCTGAAGGGCTCTGAGTCAGCAAGCTAGAGACTCCTGCACAGACCCATTAATTGCAGTGCTAGTCACAATAGCCAAGTAATAGAATGAACCGAGGTGTCTGTCAACACATGAAAAGATGAAAATATAGTGGACTTACAGTTTCTGTTTGAATATTTCTTTTTATTCTGATTGGTTGGACTTTGTGGGTGACTTGATGATTTTGTCCTATAGCATTCGACATTTTTTCTTTCTCTGCATACTCAGTTTTGAACCTTAGTATGTTGTGGGGAGATCTTATTCTGGTCTTGCCTACTGGATCTGGAGAACCATCTCTGTCCCTAGATTTGGAAATTTCTGATAGAATTTTGGAAGTTCACATTTATTTAGAGTGTGTGTGTGTGTGTGTGTGTGTGTGTGTGTGTGTATACATGTTCCATGACATTCATACGGAGATCAGAGGACAGCTTGTCAAGAGTTTGTGCTCTTCTTCCGAAGTGTGGACTCCGTGGATCAAACTCAGGTTGTCAGGCTTAGCAGCAAGTGCCTTTACCCACTGAGCCATCTCACTGGCTCTCTGTTATGATTTTATTGCATACATTTTATGTTCTTGGCTTCTGTGGCCTCTCCTTCTATGCCCATGATCAGTATATTTGGTCTTGTAATGACACACATTTCAGAATTTCCTCTGTGTTCTTATTGTTTTATCTTTATTATTATCTATCTTGTCTTCAAGTCTTGATATTCTCTCTTCTACTTGAAACATTTTATAGATCAGATTTTCCTTTTCACTTTCTAACTTTTCAAGGTTTTCATTTCAAGAGTTTCTTTTTTTATTTTTTTTTAATTTATTATTTTTATTTTGTGTGTATGAGTATATTGCCTGTATGTATGTGAGTGCACCCATGTTGTGCAATGCCGCAGAGGTTAGAAGAGGGCTTCGGGATCCCCTGGAACTGGAGTTAAGGATGGCTTGTAGCCACCATGTGGGTGCTGGACTTGTAGCCACGATGTGGGTGCTGGGAATTGAACCTTGGTCCTCTGCAAGAGCAGTCAGTGCTCTTAACCGCTGAGCCATCTCTCCAGCCCCCTAGAATTTCTTTTTTTTTTTTTTTGCCACTTTTCTATCTCCTTAAAGTCCTCCTTCATGTCCTGTATTGACTTCCTTCTTTCCCTCAACTGTTCATTTGTATTCTTTCTAAATTCATTCAGGAGTCTATTTGTGTCCTCTTTGATTTTGTTGAACACACTTATTATTCTTTAGGATTTCTTTATCATTGAAATCCATTACTGTGAAATTGGCCATCTTTGGAAGAGAGGCATGTTGCCTTGATTTTTCAGGAGTGCATGTATGTGTATGTATGTGTATATGTGCATTTCTCTGTGTGTGCTTGTCTGTGTCTGTGTGTATATGTATGTACATGTGTGTGTCCTTGCATACCCATGTGCAATACTTCCCATTGCCGAGAGCAAGAATAGAAAGAAGTGGAGCTGAGTGAGGCAGACCAGAAATGGATGTGATTAGCAGAGTGAAAACCAGGAGAAGGGAAGTAAACAGGAGGGACACGGGCATTGGTAGGGAAAACTGAGTGCAATAATTATTCAAGCAATGTGAAATTAGAAGTAAGGAGTACAGAGCTGACTGGCTGCAGAGAGATAAAAATGGTGAAGTGGGAATGACTGGAAGTGTGTGTGTGTTGTGAGAGAAATCATGGAACACAATGCAGCAGCTAAAGAAACTTAGAGAACAACCGTAAATTCTAATTTAGCAATACACAAACTAAATGGAAGTCAGTATTTATGCAGTTTCGAAGATGTAAAAAACAAACATAGCAAAGTGAAATAAAATAAAATGTTTAATCAGCATCTCTTCTTTGTTTACAACATCATTCAAATGCCCTCACCTTCCTGAAGAGTCTAGGCTTTCTCTCTGCTGGTGTGAGAACAGACACTTATCTGTGTCTCCAGTTCAAGCCTGCTTGAGGCGGTCCCTCCAAATGCAGTGTCCATGTCCAGCCAGTAAGCTGTCTGTGGGCTTGAATTCCGCCCAGCAGCAGCAGGACTCAGCTCTTGCTTAGCACTTTTCCAGCCCTCAGCGTGGGCTTCCCTTCAAAACACCCCACCCAGTCATCTCGAGGTGTTTGCTTGCATAGATTTCAGTGTCTGAGATGCCCAGCAGCAGCAGGACTCAGCTCTTGCTTAGTACTTTTCCAGCCCTCAGCGTGGGCTTCCCTTCAAAATACCCCCACCCAGTCATCTCGAGGTGTTTGCTTGCATAGATTTCAGTGTCTGAGACTGATTTGTACCCTCCATGCTTGTATTTAGCTTGCCCACTTGGATGTTTTCAGGCCTCAAAATGCTTTTCCACCAGTACCCAGGGCTTGAGTGTGTCTGCACCACTGACATTCCACTCTTTTCAGCTCCCATGAGGCAGTCGTGTGCTTCTGGAGGTCTCTGAGTGGCCTGGTCTTAGTGAGTGGAGGGAGAGCTTGGCATTTGGACAGGTGCACTTTTCTACAATTCCCAGCTGTGCCCTTTGGGAACTTTCTTGGGATGCTTCCCTTCTTACCCCACCAAGATGGTGGCAGAGGGTGCTGTCCAAACGTGTGCTTCATACAGCTTGCGGCTCTGTCATCCAAAATTCTGTTTTTGCTGTCTTCTGGAGATTTCCTTTTTCTCTTTCGTTTATAGGCACAGTTTGTGTGGTGTGTGAGTGTATGTGAGCATGTAAGATTGTGAGCATACGTGTGAGTGTGTGTACATGTGAGGGTATGTGTGAATGGTGTGTGACTGTGTGTAGGAGCATGTGCTGTGTGATTGTGTGTGAATGTATGTGTGAGTGCAAGTGTGTGTGGGTGGTGTGTATGCATTTGTGGTGTGTTTAAGTGTATGTATGGATGTGAGTATGTAAGAATGAGTGTGAGGGCAAGTGTGCATATGTGTATTAGTGTGTGTGAATGTATATGTGTAATGTGTGACTGATCATATGTGTATGTGTGCATGTGAATGTGTATGAACACATGTGTATATGAGTGAGTGTATAAGTGTGTGAGACTACATGCGTGTGTACTTGAGTATGTGTGTGCATTTGAGTGTGTTAGTGTCTAAGTGTGTCTGTTTGCATGTGTATAAGTGTGGGAGTGTGCTGTGTGTGTATGCATGTGCATATGTGGGGGGTGTATGTGTGTGAGAGTGAGTGTATATGTTGGGGAAGGAGATTCTCCTTATCCCCAACCGCTTTTCTTCACTGCTCTTGGTCAGTCAGTTGTCTCCTTTTTTCATGTAATTTAACGTTTCTGAATGTTGTCTGTTGTCTCACAGTCTTCAGTTTATTGCAGCTGTCTCTTCCAGGCTTTCTTTACTTCTCACCTCTTTTTGGAAGTCACAGATGAGGTAATCTCATTTGGGTTCTTGGAGACACAGGCAGATGCTCTTTGTCTCTACTCCACCATTTTCTTCATTCTTTTTTTTTCATAACTGTTGTCTAAGTCTAGAGTTATCAATGTAACTTTGTAACATTTCCTTAATTGAAAAGTATCATTTTGGCTTCAGACTCTCCACATGGACTTTTAATCAGAAGTTAGTTGTGTTTTTCCATGAGGTTAGACAGCTTGTACTTCTCTTGGAGAATCACAACCATCACATGCGTATTATGACAGTTCTAGGCAGAGCCACGGTGCCAGCAGTCATCAAGACTTGCTCTTACTACTGCAGTGTGAGAGGATGTGACTAGAGGGACAAGAGTCAGAGAAATAGGTGTTCAGTGATGAGTATGTGGAATGGAAAAGCAGATGAGTTGGCCCTCACGTTTGTCGACACGATGTCAAAAGCACTAGGTACTACGGCTCTTGTATCCACCTATTTTTTTTCACAAAAGAAAAATGACAGAAAATTTGTAAACACAAAAGTAATCATGAGAAATGTGTTTATATTTAATTCTTTTCTATTTCCTTAGATATTTTCATACAGCAAAATTTCAGATATATTCTTACTTTTAATTTTCTGCTAAATTTGTGTTTTTCCTAACAGTCATGTTTGCTACTTAGGTACAAAACATTTACAAATTATGATAAATCATTTGTTCAACAGATATAGTTTGTCTCTACTATATACTAGAGTTAGTTATGATTCTTGAATAAGATGAGCAGTCCTCGCTTAAGATTTTATTTCATGAAACAATAGTTTAATTAACTCTTCTCACATTGCTAGACTTTTAGATTGTTTCCAGGTTGTCCTTAAGGGAACCTTGGGAAATAAAGCTCTTTTCTTCATTTGTATGATTTCTTTAGGACAAACTACTCAAAAATAGAATTGCCTTCCAATTATGCAAACCTTTTTTATCTCTTCAGTGATGGTGGGTGAGCAGTAGGGAGTGGACTCTTGATTTATTTTTAATGATTTTAGCATTTGCACAACAGAAATATAAAAACCTTATTAATGATTGGATATTATTTAATTTAGAAATGTACAGGTATTTTATACTGATGTATGGGTTGTTTTGAAATAATTTGGTTTATTTATTTATATCAACCTCAATTATGTTTAAAAGATTACAATTAAGAAGATATTTTTAGTTCTCTAATCCTTTATTTAAAGCACTTGAGTTTTGCAGGTGAACATTTAGAATCAACTATAATGCAACTATAAACAACTATAAATGTAACATGAAGTTATATTTATTACTTGCCAGTCTAGGGACATGAGATATGATCATAAGAAATGAACCTAAATTTTGAACATATTTCCAAAGACATTCTCTTAAATTTACTGAAGGATTTAAGAATGGACAATGGACAAGAGCTTTGGTTAACAAAACAGAATGGTAACGTGATCATTCATTCTTCCATTCTTTGGTGTAGGGATCTAGAAGCATTATTCATGTCCCTCACTTGCTCATTGGTGAAAGATTAAAGTCCTTATAAACACATACATATATGGGCCACCAGACATTATTTAGAGCTGCTTCTTTCCAGCATATGCAACTCCCAAGCTTTATGGCCTTCTTTGCTGTCATTCTCTTGGGTATGTGGTCAAATATATCAATTTCCTCTTTTAACAGACAACTGAAAACTAATAATAAAAAGTTACAGCAGCTGCTTAAAATTCTTTAAGTATAAAATGAAATAGGCAAGTTGGGACATTAGAAAATGATACAGTGGATCAGTTATAAAACAAAACCAACAAAAGGATATAAATATAAGAGGGGGAATTGTACTTTATGGGCTTTCCATTTAACCTTATAGTGTGCTGTTTCATTCTTTGTTAAAGTTTAGCATAAGAACAATTAGGTAAATATTTCCATATATATCTCTATCTATCATCTATTTATCTATCATCTATCTATCTATCTATCTATCATCTATCATCTATCTATCTATCTATCTATCATCTATCATCTCTCTATCTTCTATCTATCATCTATCTATCATCTATCATCTATATATCATCTCTCTATCTCTCTATCATCTATCTATCTATCTACCATCCATCTATCATCTATCTATCTATCTATCTATCTATCATCTATGTATCTCTATCTATCATCTATCTATCTATCATCTGTCTATCTATAGCCTATCTCTCATCTATCATCTATCTATCTATCTATCTATCTATCTATCTATCTATCTATCTATCATCTATATATCTATCATCATCTCTCTATCTAAATACTAGGGACACTGGCTGTAAAACCAGTGTCCCACATTTAAGAGTAGAATTTCAGTATTGTCAGTATAATGAGAGGAAGAAAATATGGGCACATTCCAGCAAATTTCACTTTGTCTAAATATGCCATGAAAATAATATCAGAGATAGGCTAAACAATAAATCATATGGAGGCACTTTCTTCAAATGGCCTTGCATAGTAAGTTTAGTTTTACTGCTACTGATTTAGTGTATAAACAGTTGTCTAGCTGCAACTGTTAGAAAAAGCAGGGAATTAAGTTGAAGTTTATTAAAATGGAAAAATGGAAGGAAATACTAAATGTCTTAGTAGAAATGAATAAAACAGAGACTGAAAAACAGTAGACGTGATCAGTGCTAAGTTGGCTTCTGAAAAGATAAAGCTGACAGATTTTTACATAGAATAAAGAAAAATGAGAACATAATCAGACGTAAAATCCTAAGCAACAGAGAAGATAGTACAGCTTACAGCACAGGCCTTCTTTCCTTTCTATTATTTAAAATTTCTAATCAATGATTTATAGACACTTCACTGCAAAGTATCTTAGATGATTAATATATTAATTTATACATGGGGACATAAAGAATTCACCTTGCAATTCAAGGAGCAAGGTGTAGGGTTGCAAGGCTGTAATCCTAGCTGCAAACAGCTGAGGCAGGAGGGTTGAAAGTTCAAGGCAGCATATAGAGACTCTCGGTTAATAACAACAAAAATTATAAATAGGGGATGGAGATGTAGTTCACTGGTAATGTAGTTGCTTAGCATACAGGAGGCTGAGCTCAATCAGCAGCAATAAAATAATAACAACAACAAGGTGATCAGGAATGAGGTTCTTTCTACCTTCCTTCAATCATCTTTGGTTATATATTTTTTTCAGACCGAAACAACAGACTACAGCAATTGCTGACATAATTTCAATTCACAAAGATGTACAAAACTAAAAATTAGAAGTATGCCATATCATATTTCTCTGGAGTCATTTTAATTGTTCACAGGCCTGGTGAGCATGGGGATTTTGCCCCTTCCCAGCAGGTACCTGATAATGTCTGATGGTAACTTGGTTTGTCACAAGTTGTGGGTTTGTGTTGTGTTTTAATAGCATCTAAGAAATGGAAGATAAAGATGCAATTAAGTGTTTTGTAATGATTCTCAAAGAATCAATAAAAATATTATCAAAAAAATCTCACAGCTAGATTAAGGTAGCTACTCAAACAAACACTTGACAACCACAAAACTCTATACAGTGGACAGCTATACAGTTAGAATGGCCATTCCAAAGTCATGGAGCTTGACTTAAGCTTTTGTGCTTTTACTACCAATTACATTTGTATACACTAATCTACCATAAAAAAGAAAAGAACTCTGACAGAGTTGTAAGTAGAAAAAATAGCTTTATATCTTCTTTCAGCATTATGAGCTGTCACTCAGGCTAGGGTAGCCTTTTGGTGACTGGGCTACCTTTGAATAATCCACATTCCTATGTGGATTTTTGGCATCTTTGTAAAACACCAGTTGATTATAGGTGGTGATTATATGTGTGTCTTCCAATCCATTCTGTTCTCCAATGTGTCAGTTTTTATTCCAGTACCCTGCTGTTGCTATAGTTCTGTAGTATAATTTGAATTTGGGGATGGTGATGCCTCTAGCTCTTTCCTTTATTATACAGGACTGAAAACATTCATGAATTTTTTCCATATGAAATCTGAATTTTCTTTCAATTTCTGTGAAAAATTGTGTTCCAATTTCATTTGGGGTTGCATTGAATTTGTAGATTGCTTTTGGTAGGATGCCCATTTTCACAATATTGATCCTACCTTGAGCATGGGAATCTTTCCATCTTATGGTATTTTCAGTTTCTTTCTTCAGCATCTTAAAAAATTTATTATACAAGTCTTTCACTTTCTTGATTAGATTTACTTCAAGGTATTTAAATTTTTTAGGCTCTCACGAATCATCATTTTCCATTTCCTTCTCAGCATGTTTATTGTTGGTATACACAGGAAGACTACTTATTTTTTGTTTCCTGCTATTTTGTTGACTGTTTTGTTTGTTTTAGGCACTTTCTGGTTTTGTCTTTAGGGTCTTTATAGAAACATTTCATGTGCGAATAAGAACACTTCGACTTCTTTTCCAATTTGCATCTGCTTTATCTTCATTATTGTCTTACTGCTCTAGCTAAAATATTAATAACTATGTTAAGCAAGGATGAAGAGAGTGGACATTCTTGACTTGTCCTTGATTTCAGTAGAAATTCTTTGCGTTTTCATCTTTAACACAAAGCTGGCTGTGGGCTAATCGTATATTGCCTTTATTATATTGAGATATGTTCCCTACATCGTTAAATTCTCCATGACTTATAAAAGGATGGGTTTTGTTAAAGGCCTTTCATGCATCTAATGAGATAGTCATGTGGTTTCTGTCCTTTTCGGTTACTTCTGCAATGGATTACATATGGAGGATTTACATATGCTGAGCCATCACTGCATCTTTGATCATGGTGTGTGTGCATGTGCGTGGTGATAGGCTCATAATTGTCCAAAGGAAGTGCTATCAAAAGAAGCGTGTCAATGTGTGCAGCCATCTTTCAATTTAGATATATGTTAAAAAGCATATAGGCTAAAATAAAATATGGCACAGAAAGAATCTGAAACTGTTCCTTCCTCTCCTATTTTATGGAATAACTTTAATGAATATTGACATTAATTCCTCTTTGTAGGCCTGGTAGAATTCTGTGTTGAATCCATCTGGTTTTGGGCTCTTTTTAATTGGTAAATTTTAAATTACTGCATCAAATGTGGAAGTTACAGGTCTACTTAAATTACTTATCTCATCTTGATCTAACTTTAGTAGGCCGTGTATATCTAGAAATTCATTAATTTCTTTCGTATTTCCCAGTTTGGTGGAAAATGTATTTTTCAAGTATGTCCTTGTGATATTTCTGAATTTCCTCATGGTCTATTGTTATATTTCCCCTTTCATCTTCAATTTTATTAACTTCTTTTGGTTGATTTGATTAAAGGTTTATCAATCTTGTTAATCTTTTTGAAGAACCAACTCTTCTTTCAATTAATTCTTTATATTGACTTTTTTCATTACCATTTTATTATTTTCAACTGTGATTTTAGAAAATCTCATCTCTTTTTATAATTTTTTTGGATTTTTGTGAATTTCATACAATACATTCTGATCATATTTAGATTCTCTCTCCTATCTACACATTTTTCAGAGTCCCCTGTCTGCTTTCATGTACTGAGTCAAATATTTTAAAGTCTACCAAGTCAAATTTGTTTCTCCAAATTCTCTTTGGTGGGGGTCCATCCACTGGAGGCTGCTCAACCTAACTAGTGTCACATCCTTAAGGAAAACTGACTATCTCCCAGCAGCTATTGGTTACCAGCAGTTCCTCAGTTAAGATTGGGGCTTTTAACCCACTTCCCCACTTCTGTGCTGGTATCTTGTCTGGCTTGAGTTAAGTGGGTCTTGTACATGCTGTCACCATTGATGTGAGTTCATATGAGTAACTTCTTAGCTGTCTGGAAAACTGATTTCATGTGGTCATCTACTACCTCTGGCTCTTACAATCTTTCCACCCCTCTTCCACAGCTATCTCTGAGCCTTGGATGGCAGAGGTTTGATAGAAGCATCCTTTTCAGGGCTAAGAACTCCTCAGTCTCATTCTCTACACTTTGGCCAGT
The DNA here is from genome assembly GCF_000622305.1 of Nannospalax galili. Classification (NCBI taxonomy): domain Eukaryota; kingdom Metazoa; phylum Chordata; class Mammalia; order Rodentia; family Spalacidae; genus Nannospalax; species Nannospalax galili. The sequence goes on from NW_008347188.1 coordinate 642,196, forward strand.
TGTGGCTTTCTGGGTTAGTTACCATCTCTGCCACATGAGGAAGCGTCTCTGGTGAGAATTGAGAAGTGCATTAGTATTCTTTCCACTCCCTGTTCTGCTGTGTTCCCTGAGCGTTAAGTGTAGAGGTTGCCTTTTAGATATTTCACTTAGGGCTGGGCACCTTGCAGACACCTCGTCATTGTGCTTGACCATTAGTAGAATTCATAATTGTCTCCAACTGTTGCAAAAAAAGTAACTTCTTTGATGAGTGGTCAGAGCTACACTTGTCTGTAAATATAAGGATATGTATTTACAATTTAGTAAGAAATTACATTGGTCCAGGGGATGCAAGAAAAGTAGATTTTTCTCTAGGGTCAATGTTATCTCCAGCCATGTGTATTTGTCTATGTTCAGAGTACCATACATGAGGTTCCTCCCAATGAGTGAGCCTTAAGTTGAATTAGACAGCTATTGATTACCTCTAAGATCAATATGTCATTATTACATCAATAGAGATTATTTTCTGGACTGGTCATTGCTGTGGCTCATAGGCTTTACATCTGTGTATAATCATTGATTAATTTGCTCCCCTCTCAACTCACATAGCATCTTCTGATACCAGTCATAAGGGAGGAGGTTTATAGGTCAGTTTTGGCTCAATTGCTCCATATTCTGTCTGAAGTATATATGTTCTGCTTTCAGCAATAGGGTCTTACCGCCAAGTTCTGGGGAGACAATTAAGGGCTATTGTAATAGTCTCTGTTCTTTGGGAGTTCTTCGATTACCTTGAACAACTACTTAAAGAGTTGCCTGTCATTGGTTTTTTTATTTATAGAGCCTTCAGCTATACACATGCACACAGACACCCCCCCTCCATACACATTCTATGATTATTTTTCAGGAGGGTTTTGAACTAATACTTTTCCCTCTGACTTTTCACCACCACTGATGCATATATTCTTTGGTGGGGGGGTGTTGTTTGTTCTTGGTTGTTTTTCAAAGCCTTCGGGTCTATCATTAAGTTATTAACATGAGATGTTTTTAGTTTTCTCATATAGGGACTTAGTGCTATAAACTTCTTCTTAGAACTGCCCTCATTGTGTCCCATAGATTTTAGTACATCATGTTTTTGTTTTTATATAGTTCTAGGAGTTTTTAAATTTCCCTTTTGATATCTCCCTTGACCCAATTTTCATTCAGTAGTGTGCTGCTAGCTTCCATGAGCTGTGTACTTTCTGTAGCTTCTGCTACTGTTGATATCTAATTTTACTCCTTTGAGTTTGGATAGAATACAAGATGTTATTTCATTTTTCCTGCGTTTGTTGAGAGTTGTTTTATGTTATAATATGTGATTTATTCTGAGTAAAGTTCCATGAGTTTCTGAGAACATGTGTATTCTTTTAATAAATTGGTAGAATATTTGGTAAATATCTGTTAGATCCATTTGATTTTTAATGTCATTTAACTCTTGAGTGTCTTTATTTTTTCACTAATGTCCTGTCCGTTGGTAACACTGGGGTATTGATGTCGCTTACTATTACTGTGTTGTGATTGATCTGTGGTTGGTTTTAGATCCAGTAGTTTTGTAATGAAATTGGATGCCCCTGTGTTTGATGCATATGTTAGGACTGTAATAGCCTCTTGGTGGACTTTTCCTGTAATGAGTATGAAACTTACCTCCTTATCTCTTCTGACTAGTTCTGGTTTAAAGTCAATTTTGTCAGATATTAGAATAGCTGCATCTGCTGCTTCTTAGTTCCACTTTCTTAGAATACCATTTTCCACCCTTTGACCATAAAGTATGTTAGATGAAAAGGTGGTGGTGGTCAGAATCACCGTGAAACAGAAACTGAGAGGACTCTGGTAAAGCATGAGTTTATTGGGTGGCAGGGCTGGGGCTCGGCTTGGGAGAGCAACCAGCAGCCTAATGGCCACAGAGGGACAGCTTATAAAGGGAAAAGAAAATATTTTTCTGCTGTTTGGGCTGTTCAGGGAAGTGGTGGGGTCTGTACCTGGTGAAACTTATCAAGGAAAACATCTACTATAAAACATGTTTTGGCAATTACAGAGTTCCAGGAACTTATTGCAGCTACAGGGCTCTGGGAACCTGTTTGTCAGCCTGTGGAGCACGCTCTGGTGATCACAATGCACTGGGTCACAGGTTCTTGGAACTTGTTTGCCAACTCACAGCTGGCTGGTGGTTTCTGTGTCTGAGTTCGCCTGGACTTGAACCATATCAAAGTAGTGTTTACATTTGATGGTGGGATGTTTTTCTGTTAGTCTGTTTCTCTTTATTGGAGAATTTCAGCCATTAATATTCTGAGTTATTACTGAAAGATATGTATTAATTCTTGTCATTTCACTGGTTAGTACTATGCTTTCAGATCTTTTTGGACTACCTCTCCTAGAATGATTTATTTCTTCCCTGTGACCCCTTGAGTGCTTTTTCTTCTCTTCAGCTTGAAGCATTCTTTCCAGTATTCTCTGCACAGACAGCTTCGTAGTCACAGATTCCTTCAATATTTATCAAGGAAAGTTTTTATTTGTTCTTCTTTTTATTTGTTCCAGTCACAGCTGTCCTGGAACTTGATGTGTAGGGCATCCTAGGCTGGCCCCATCTCACATTTTTTTTCAGCCTTTCTGGCTTTAAATGTTTCTGTCAAATAATACATGACTTGACCTTTCTTGAAGTTTTCTGTACCTTTCTTTATTCTGCCTTTTTAATATCTTACCTGTAGTGTGTCCTGGTCCTGTCTACTTGTTGTTCTGCAGAACTCTTGTACCTAGATGGGCATCTTTTCTCTAGGTTTGGGAATTTCCCTTCTATAACTTTACTGAAGATATTTTCTATGCCTTTGATATCCTCCTCCTTTTCCCACAATTCAAAAAGGGTTATGCCTTTTCTTGAAATCTCCAAACTGTCCCTTGTTTACTTCATCTTTAAAAGATTTTCTCATGAACCTTTAGTGAGTGATCCAATTCTCCTACTTTGTCTTCCATTCCTGATTCTCTGTTTTCAACATGATTTGTTATGCCAGTGAGGAGTTCCACTGATGCTTTTATTTAGATTTTTTTTTGTTTATTTGACTTTTATTAAATTTTCCATTTCCAGCATCATTCCAGTTTTGTTTCTTTTTAGCACTTCGATCTGTTTTTAAAATTACTTTTATTTTATGTGTATGAGTGTATTATGTGCATGTATGTAAGTGCAACTGTGTTGTGCAATGCCTGTAGAAGTCGGAAGAAGGTGTTGGATTCCCTGGAACTGGAGTTATCCACAGTTGCTAGCTGCCATGTGGGTGCTGGAAATCAAACTTGGGTCCTCTGCAAGAACAGCCAGTGCTCTTACCCACTGAGCCATCTCTCCAGCTCCCTTGATCTCTGTTGTTATTACTTGGATTGACTTCGTTTTTTCATGTATCTCTTTGACTCCTTTGAGTTCTTTGACCACAGATATAATCATTCTTTGGAATTCTTCTTCTGGAAGTTCTTCCAGATCATTTTTTGTTATAGGACACTACTATGGGATTTATATTTTTTGTAAGATATTTGTGATTTTGATATGTCACGTTTTCATTTCTGCATTGGGATTTCCACATCTGCAGGTAGCTTTTATTGTTTGTTTGGGTTTCTTTTGCTATTCAAGTCACCTTCCATCAAAGGTGTTTGTACTCTTCAGGAGGGAGCTGGTTCAGCAGAGTTAGAATGTTGATTTCTCCTATTTGTCTGGAACTAAGAGCTATAGCCTCTATCTTAGATAATTTGCTTGACAACCACAATCCGATGTGTTAATTGATTTAGTTTAGTCTCTTGGAGCAGGTTTCCCCTGGGAGTTGTGGACTGATCCTCAGGGTTGGCTGGAACAACTTGAGAATGCCAATTAGGTAGCTCACAAGGCTCTGGTGAGTCCTGAAGAGAGGAAGGATGGAGGGCCTCCTGGCCTTAGGAACAGTATCTTCTGGGAATTGGGTATCTAGCAAATTGCAAAGGGAAGTAGGGAGCCAGGATTTGAGGGAGGTGCTTAGATAGCAGCAATGGAGCTTTGGGGTGATGGTAGTAAAGTGAAATCAGTCTACCTAGGTCTCCTAGTCACACAGGGGCAACTGGATATTCCCTGGTGGGGAGCAGGCTGGGGATGATTTAAGTTTGAGCTCATTACAATAAAGGGATTTTAAAAAATAATGATAGAAAACTGCATACTGCAGCTCTCTGAAAGATTTTCAGGAAGCCTGGCTGGCCAGAAAGCTTCCTCAGTAGTTACTACTGTTTATTTAACTTTAGGATAAGGTTTGTAAATCTTGGAAATTTTAGGATCTTCTTGAGACTTGCACATTGTTTACTTCTTAATCGTAAAGAGGTTCCTTCCAGGATGGAATGTTTTAATTCAGAAGAGATTGCTCCACTGTAGGGGGTGCCTCATAGGTCTTAGAACTTTCTGAGCTTCCTGGGTCTTGGAAGTTTGAAGAGCTTCTGAGCCAAGTAAGTTCCATACATTTCATTAGCTTCCTAAATCTTATGAGACCCTCTCCCTCCTCCAGGAGGGAATGTGTCAATTGGAAGGAACTAGCTTCACAACAATCCAGGTACAATATAACTGGGACATGAGACATTGATCCATAGCATTGTAAATGCTCAAAAATAGACGAGGATGGTAGTATGGGACTTCTGCTATCTTATTTTGTTGATTTTATGACAAGAAGTAGATATGCGGTATAAAGTTAAACATGAAATACCACCGTAAGATAAATTTACTAAATTAATGGCTGAGAGTAGATCACATGATTCTGGAATACCTTGGCTTATTTTAAGGATAGAAAAGTACTGAAAGTGGACACAAGAGACTGAACTTAGTGAAGAACTATTTAGACAGACCCAGACCTTCCCGGGTGTACTAGTCCCCTTCAAGGATATATTCCTGGGCATGTTGCTTCCTTTATCTCAAAGAGATGCGTGGGTCCATGGATCTACTCAGGGACCCTGAAATGTATCCTCTGCAGCTAAGGGACGAAGCATCTTGATGTGTAATTTAAGATTTAAAGAGTTAAATAAATCTCTATCATGTTCTCCATGCACAGAAGGAATTCACCAACAGAGAAGCTTTGGACTTCGAGGTGCCTTGGAAAGATTTAAATTCATTACCCAGTGGACGAAAGCATCAAGAAGTCTAGTGATTTGCACAGAATAGGACTCCATTGATGATATTATTAAAGAACTCTGTATTCATGAAACTATGCAAGATTAGCCTGTGGTCCAGATGACAGATCAGGCTATTATACCCAGCAAAAATATCAGTCACAATCAAAGGTGAAAGTAAAACTTCCCATGATGAAAACAGATTTAAGGAATTGATTACCACTAAGCCAACTATATAAGGATTGTTAGAAGGACTATTTCAGTCTTAAGAGAATATTAAACACTCAAGAGAGTGCAAGGAAAATAAACAATTCTAATCAAAGGATGTCTAAAAAAACAGCACAACCACACAAAATAACATGAATTAGTACACGTTGTTCGGTAATTGCTCTCAATATTAATGGTCTCAATTTTCTAATAAACAGACCCAGACTAACAGATTGAATTAGAAAACAAATAATAATAATCATACCATGCTCACATGTCTTGAACCATTTAACTTCACCTCAGCCATGGTTTGAGGGCTCAACGTGTACACTTTGCATACTACATGTCAAGTGAGTCTGCTCAAAACACCTCAGCTCCGATTGGAGACTACTGTATATTATGAACTTTAGTGTTTTTTCACTGTGAATATAAAGTTATACCCTGTTATGGAAACAATGTTTTAATCATGGAAAACAAAATCTTTCAACATTTTCTAGCACTGTTTATCAGCACGTAAGTAAAAATTAGGGTATCTTTGGATTGTATTGGTAGAACATTTGATTTTATAAATTGCTCTTTGTGTTATGACTGAGTTTCCATTAAAAACATTGAGTGAATTTTGGCATGAGATTAGGACATATTTTCCAACAATTTCTGAAATCGTTCCAAGCATATTTTTGTCATTTTGTGTGATGCATTTATCAGAAGCAGTGCTTTTAACATTGTTAATTATAAAATCAATTCTGAAAAACAACGAAGATGCTCAGCATCCTGCAATGTCAATATTCAGCCAAATTTACAACTTTTTTATTTTTAAATTATTTATTTATTTTTATTTTATGTTATGCATGTTTTGCCTGCCTGTATGCAAACTCACACATATTGTGGAATGCCTGTGAAAGGCAGAAGACAGTGTTAGCATTGGAACTGGAGTGATGGTTAGCCACCATGTGGATAGGGTGTACTAAACCAGATACTCTAAAGAACAACCAGTAGTTTTAACTACTGAGCCATCTCTGTAGCCCCCAAATTGAACTTTTCTCATTATTACACAGTTTTGCTTTCATCGTTTAATACATGGTAAAATGATATGTATATCATACTATTTTTAAAATAAATTTATTTCTGATTTATTATCTGAAGAAAGATTTTTTGATGGTAAAAGGCGTTTAAGCTCTTCAATACATTTTATCATTTTGACAAGTACATACTACTTGTCAGTTATAATGATAAAATTTTTTTCTAAAACTATAAAGAATACACTAACCAATTCACTGGTTCATTATTCCAAAAAGTTGAATCATTGGCTCAGACTTCCTAGTCAGTGGCTGAGATCCAGAGTAGACAATCATTTGATGGCAGTGTGTCTCCTTAGGGTGTGTTATGTAGGCCAGGGATCACCTGTAGCATACATAAAAGACCAGCAGTATAATTAAAATTACCATATTTAAGAAGACAGTTGGAGTAGTTTAGCCTTTATTAGAAAAAGAGAAAAGAGAAAAAATACCCAAAAAACTCTGAATGCTTTGTTATAAGCATTAGCAAGGTTGATAACCCTGCCATCGGTGTCAACTGCAGGGTGTAAACTATGAAGTAGGCCATTGGTTTGACTCAAGAGCTCAAGGACTCTTTCATCGGTTAATTTAAGTTTACAAGTCAACCATTGGATCTCTTCTATCATAACCCCTTGAGGAACATCAGTAGATGCATGATTAATGAAGAGAATTCTTAAACATCATGGCAAATATGTCTTGTTATAATAGGGTAGAATGTAATTGTGCAATTAATTGAACTCTGAAACGGAGTCCCGCAGAGGAGAATGCTTAGAAACCTCACATGAGAAGTCTATGGGAGCAATGTGTATTTAGCCATGCCCAACCAACAATATATGCATCAGACATTATTCTTGGTAAGAGTGGGCATCGGGGCCACACCTGTGTGAAGTCTGGGCCCCATTTTGGGTCCAGAGCCAGGTGCCATTTTCCAATTGAAAGTCTTGAGAATGAAATATAATCCCATTGAATTTTGTGTCACAGGATGTCCCAGGGCACAATATGGAGGTTTGGGGTAATTTCTCCTAACTGTGAGACTCATAGCAGAGTGTCTGATTGCTTCATTCAGCTGGGGAATATGGGAAATTATGCCACTGATGTCTCATTACAGCTATAAATGGCCATTTTTCAGAGAGTAAGTGTTTCATAGGTGGTGAAAATATGGTTAGATTTACTTCAACATTTAGAAGGATGAACCATTGGCCCATAGTCAATTCAGATTCCATTTGGATTACAATGTCCAGCAGACTTTTCTGGATGTGGATGGCAGCTCTTTCTTAGGTCATGGTGGAAGCATATTCCTGGAAGATCTGCTCACAGTTAAGGGAATAGATAGCATCCACAGAGCAGATTTTCCAGGAATATGCCCTGGACTATAACTATAATAGAAATATAGAAAAATGCAATGCCTTGATAGGATGGCTCAACCTGTGGACTTATTTGAGTCCAGAGAATTCTTTCACTTGAACACAGCCTGATACTCTCTCTAGAGGGTCTGGGGAATCCATTGCAACCACAGAGTAGCCCAAGCAGTCCAGAGTTTGACCAAGATATGGTGGAACCACGTATCTAATCTGGGGACTCAAATTGCAGTGGGGATAGTAGGATAACAGGATATGGGTCCTCTCATAGGGGGTGGGAAAGGCCTTTATTTGGGTCTGGTGCCTTCACCAGCACTAAATTCTTCCTGGGATGTAAATTACTGGAAAAATCATTAGAACTTTGCAAATGTCACCAATCTGGTTATTCCTAAATCTAGTATAAGGTTATTAGTGAGGAAAAATCTTCCATATAGGGCTTCAAAATGCATAAAATCTTGGCAATTAGGTATATTTCTAAGTCTGATCAGGGCCAGAGGTGATAGTAACCCTTGGAGACTGGGTTTCTTGAATTAGATCCTTTAGGTATCTCTTTAGGAGTTCATTAGGTAGAATCACTTCCAGAGGTCTGGGGCTGCCGGGCACAATGTAGATGATAATGAATTCTCAAAGCTTTTGCCAAACCTGAATAATTTCTGCCTTGAAGAGGCCCATTGTAACATTGAAGACTTTTAGGTAGCCCCAAGTAAGGAATTATTTTGGAAAGCAATACCCAAGTCATTCTGCCTGTATCCAACCTGTAAATATGACATACATTAAGTTCACCAAGTGTGGTGGTTTAAATGAGAAATGTCCTCCACAGGCTCAGGTATTTGAACATTTGGTCCATAGTTGGTGATGCTGTTTGAGAACTTTAAGGAGTTGTGAACTTGCTGGAGGAATTAGATTAACGTGAATAAGCATTAAAAGTTCATAGCCTCACCGCACTTTAATTTGTTTTTTTCCTTAACGTTTGTGGTCGAAGATGTGACCTGACTTCACATCTTCTGCTCTATCAAACTGCTCCCATACCTTCCTCACAATTATGAACTCCTCCTTCAGAACCATAAGCAAAAACAAACTCTTTCTTTTAAAAATTGCATTTAGTCATATTTTAATCATAGCAACAGAAAAGTAAACTAGTATAGAAGTTGGTACCAGGAGACATGGGCTATTGCTGTGAAGAACCTGACCATGTTTTTTGTTTTTTTTTTCCTTTGTTTTTTGAGGAATGTGGATGAATTTGAAACTGTGGATTAGAAAAAATGATATAAGCTCAGTGGGCCATTATAGTAGATGCCTGGAAGACTATAGTACTGAGAGTAACATGTATTATAGAGGCCAGGCTCAAGAAGTTTAAATAGAACAAGTTCTCTATTAACAGTGTGGCTAGAGGCCATTCCTGTGATATTTTTGGTAAATAATGTGGTGCTTTCTGTCCATATCCTAAGAACTTGCCTGAGGATAGATTGAAAGGTAATGGACTAATTTCTATGGAGGAGGAAATCATAAGATAGCATAGCATTGAGTGTTTGACTTGGTTACTGATGACTCTTTTGCATGTCTAGAATGTAAAATAGCAGGCAGGATAGAAAGAAATACAAAATGTACAGTTTGGGATGAAAAAGAGCACTAGGAAGCTTAATGCTACAGTCAAGGCCTGTGCTGAAAGGGGGGATGTAATTGTTAAGGAGATTAGTGCCATGAAGGAAAGGTTCCTGCTCCACACTGGAAGAATGAGAAGGGTGGTCTCAGGGCAAGGCCCCACCTAGATAAGCTTCTACCTTGTGAAAAGAGGTAAAATTGTTTCAATATCTGAAAACTCCTGTACTGTGGTCAAAGCAGGGGAGGATTCACTCCATTCTGGAAGATAAACTTGGCAGTGTCGCCCACATGACACTAACTTTAGAGGCATAAAGATGCAAAATTGAGGGGGTTGTGAAAGATTCTTCCTCTGCAGTTTCAGAGAGCCACTGAGGCCATGCCACATGTGGCAGGGGAGTCACTATGAAAAGAAGTCTCAGACACTGACATGGAGCTGTAGAATTTGGATTTGCCCTATTAGGTTTTGGTCTTATTTTTTTCTGTTCAATATTTACTCATTATGGTCCCATTATTCTTTTTTGGAATGGAAATGTATATTCTTTGCCATTATATGTTGGAAATATGTTTTTTTTAAAGTTTTATGAGGGGTCACAGTTAAGAGATTGCCTTGAGTCTCAGAAGAGACTTCAAGCTTTTGACAAAATTTAGACAGTTAAAGACTATGGGGACTTGTGAAATTAGAATAAATGAATTTTGCATTATGAGATGGCTATTAACTTATGGGAGCCTGGGAGTGGAATGTAGCTTGAGTTAGACATGTCCCCCATAGGCTCTGGGACTTGAACACTTGGTCCTCAGTTGCTGGTGGTATTTTCAGAGGTTTGGGAGGTGCAGTTTCACTGGAGGAACTGTGTGGGGGCAGGGGTAGCCTTTGCCCACTTCTAGATTTCTCTCTCTACCTCATGTTTATAGTTTAAGATGTGAGCTCTCAACTTCTTGCTCTTGCAGCCTGCTGCCATCCCTCCTCCAACATTTTCCTCAAGGTATTGTCCTCTTGGCCAGACATAAGTTCTGAAAGCTCCTAGTTATCCCAAAGAGATAGGGAAGGTATGTGATGTCTCAAATGAAAACAGAAGGGGTGAAATTCCTCTGACTTTTCCCTCTTCTTATGCCCAATTTCTTTTGAGATTGCAAAAAGGCCAGATAAAAGATGAGAGATACAGGTTCTTAAAGAGGAACAAAATGTTGCCATCTGTCTCCAAAGTAATGGTGGTGGTCTATATGCTTAAAGCTTCCATTTCTTCTGGGGCAATGAAGATGCCTATTCATCATTCCAGGAGAATTATCATTCCGAAAACTACCAGAGACCATCACAGAAGCCCTTCTTGGACTGGAGGGCTGGAATAACCCACTGATTTTGTTACTCCTGAACAAAGTCCTTGAGGGCCATCTTATTGCCATGTGAAGGAATTCTCCAGATCAACCCCCTTATGTTCTACAAGGAATTTTCTTAGAATTTAATCTACCTTCTCTTTTGTTTTTGCCAAGTTAAACCAGGTTTGAGACAGTGCATTTAGTCTACCTTCAAAAGTTCCCATAGTTTTTACTTGTCTTAATACTATTTAAAAGACCAGAATCCAAAGTCTACTCTGAGATTCAAGACAATCTCTTAGCTGTAATCCCCTTTAAAAATCAAAGACAAATTGCAAACTTCCAACATACAATGGACCTGAACACGCATTTCCACTCTAAAAGAGAGGAACATAGTGAGAAATACTGGGTGAGAACAAGAACAAAAACCAGCAGGGCAAACACCAAATCCATGTCCACCTTCGGAGAGCTCCTCATTTCCAAAGGGCTTAGATGGCTCAACCCCTCCGGTTTTGTTGTGTGCAGCATACATCTCTCTCTTGGGCTGTATGCAGCTCTCCTTGGCAGATGACTCTTGGCTCTAGCATCTCTGTATTTTGGGGTTCTCTACTGAGAACCACGCTTCAATTTTACAGCTTCACACAATGGCCTGCCAGGATCTTCTTTATGCAGGGACACCCCGTGCTGCCTGGCCTCAGCAACTCTCTGAAACTGTGGAGGAAGAACTTATGATGTCTTCACTGTTGTATCTTTCATCCCCCTAAAGCCGACATCATGGGATGGACACTGCCAAGTTTGACTGTCAGCCTAGAATGGAGCCTGGCCCTCTTCATTCACATTACCAGCAACTTTTTTTGGGGGGGTTATAGTTTTCTATAAGAAAGCTCCTTAGGCTGTTTTCTTTCATAAGGAGGCTTAGTTGGGTGGGGTCTTGCCATTAAGGTGCTCTTTCCACTGTTTAAATGAAAATCCGTAGACCTCTCCTTAATGGCTTTAATCTCATCAAAAAGAGTCTCTTTATCACACCCCTTGGCTTCTACATTAATCTTCCTCATGCCCCTTTTCAATCCATACATTACATTCTGCATTTATTTTTGCTGCATTTGCTCCTTTTCACTGTAGATCTGCATTATATTCCCTACATCACCATTTCTATATTAGGCTGTGTTAAAATTTCCTCTGCTGAAGAAATTAGACTACTGCTTTTCAACTCGGCCTCAGGCAAGCTCTTAGACTGTGAGCAGACAGTAGCCAGATGGTTTGCCAAAATATCCCAGTTCCCATTTCAGTCCTTAATTCCCTCTGGAGCTACTTCACTCTCAGTCCTTCAGCCTTTCAGACTCCTACTGGAAAGGCCTGCTAAATTCTGCTTACAGTATTCAACTACTCTTCTAGTCCAAAGTTCTTCAGGACAGTCCACTCTCTGGAATCAACTTCTGTATTAGTCACCTCTCTGTTACTAGGCTAAAACACCATGATGAAAGGAACTTAAAAAAGGAAGAGTTTATTTGGCTTACAGTTCCCGAGGGGCAGAGAGTCCACCATGGTGGGGAGAGGCATGGCATCAGAGGGCAGGGAGCTTAGAGCTCACATCTTCAAGTAGGCACAAGAAGCAGAGAGTGACTGGAAATCTGGCAAGGCTCAACAATAACTCTCAGAGACTGCCTCCAGTGACTTGCTTCTTCTGGCATGGCTGCGCCTTCTAAAACCTTCCAAAACAGCACAATTTGCCGCTGCTCTCCATTCACCCTGGGCACCGCCTGCGGCTCCTCTTCTGCTTGCCGGGTGCTGTCTCCGACCACCCACGGCCACTGTCCATTCAGCTGGTGCTGACTCCGATTGCATGGGCGCTGCCCTTCACTTCTTGCTGTGGCCACTCTTCCGCTCGCCCTGCGCTGCCTCCGATCGTCACCGCTTCTGCCCAGTCCCGGACCCCAGGGCCGGTGAGGAGACTGTGTCAGTGGAGCCACATTCAGACACAGGAGACCAGGCTCAGTGACACAGATCTGGTTTATTGTAGAAGGGCACAAGCTTATATGGGGGTGGGGTCTAATCAAGAAGTTACAACTCAGATCTTTGGCAGGGCTGTGTCCTATCATGACATCGGGAGTAAGACACCTCATTAGCATAATGGGTTTCAGCTTACTTAGGTTCTGGTTTCCTTATGGGGCCTGGTTTCCTGGGAACCATGTGACCCAGGCTGTTGCACTATCTAAGTGTTGCAATTTGGAGTCTCAAGGATGGTGATAAGAGAACCATGAGCTCTAGGCATCAGGCTTATGATCTGCCAATGGGAGCAATTGTCACAAGGTGCTCCTTGTGGCTCCAGTGGTCCGGCCATTGTCCCGGGCCTGCTGTATGGCTGTCATTTCACTCTAGGCTCAAGCCTGTCTCCTACAACTATTAATTGTGGACATAATATCCAAATACTTGGAGTCCCCTGTGGGGGACACTCATTCATACCACCACAACTGTGTAACTAAGAACACAATGCAAGGGAAACATTCCTTCCAGTTGTTAGTCAGGATAGTCCTGGTGACATCCAAAATAATGCAGCCCTTGATTGCCTCTGAGAACTTTTAGGTAAGACCCTATTACTGAAAATACAACATACTCAAACACATGGCTTGGAACAATCAAGCGGGAACAGACATGGAAGCCTTCTCCATGAAGACTAGTTCTTATAGTTTCAGAAGATACTATGTCAGCTTCCAAGGGAGAAAACCAATCAATTATCCCCTATGGAAGTGTGAGCAAAAACCACAGAACGAGACCTCTCCTTGGGTAGAAAAGCAGTTTACTGGGAGAAAAACTTCCAAGCTATCTCTTGGGAACATAGAACAGCAGCCAGTAAAAGTACATCAAGGTTTTTATCAGGACTTGGGTGGAAGGAGGGAGCACGTAGGCCAGAACACCCTGGTTGCAGGGGCATCAGGAGGCAATACCAAGAACTCAAGGGAGAAGGTCATAACTGACACAAGTAAGCAAGTTTGGAGGTAGCAGGTATCCCTGTGCTTATGGTGATGGGCCTGGTGGGCTGTTGGGGAGAGGAGGCTGCTGTTTCCTGATAAACTTTGTCCTAGAGATACAGGGTTTCTGAGAAATGTTTAAGTTTTTCCTGGTAGAGGCCACTTCTTAGAAAGCTGGCAGCTGTGTTGCCTCCTTAGGAAGCTAACATCCCATTCAGATGTAAAGTGTAAAAACCACAACAACAACAGACCCAGCAAATAATCTCTTGGTGTAGTAATGGTATTTTTTCTTTGGGGGATAATTAACAGCTGTCTGATTGGACTTTTAAGTCCACTCCATGGAAAGGAACTCATGTATTGTCCTGCAAACATAGACAAACACACATGGCAGGAGATGGCATAGACCTTAGGAAAAAATATTTTTGTCATGTTCCTAGACCAATGTCATTTCTTAAATTCTAAATACATATCCTTATATTTACATATAAGTAGGTGTACCTCTCGCCATTAACTGAAGAAGTTTCTTTTTGGAATTGATGGTGACTATTACAAAGTTCCACAACTGGTCAAACACAAAGCATAGGTTTCTGTGATATACCCAGCCCTAAAAGACACATCTACAATGCAACCTCTATACCTAAGGCTCAGGGAACATAGTGGAACAGGGGGTGGAAAGAATGTTAACAAGCCTTTCAATTCTCACCAGCAAACTTTTCTCGTCTATCAGATGGTGATTAATCCAGAAGCCACAACTGGCAAAAGAGCAGATAAGAGATTGCAGAGCACTTATCACTGAATAGGACATCTCTATCAAACTTCTATCACCCAAGGCTCAGGGAGCATTACTGAAGAGGAGGCGGAATGATTTTAAGAGCCAGAGGTTGTGGATGATCTCAAGGAAACAGTTTTCTAGATAGCTAGGAAGCTACTCATTTGAACTGACATCAATGGTGACAGCATGCACAAGACTCACTTAAGTTCAAGTCAGACAAAATCCCAGCGTAAAAGTGGGGAAGTGGGGAAGAAGCCCCAACCTTAGCTGAGGAACTATTGGCAACAGCTGATGGGAAAGGAAGAGCTGGTTTTCTTTAAGTGTATAATGCAAGATAGGTTAATCAGACTCCAGTGGATGAACCCACACTGAAAGGCATTTGGGGACGTGGTAGACCTTAATATATATATATATATATATATATATATAAAAGAGTACATGAAATCTGACAGAGGGCTATAAGAGGGGTACAGGCAAGGGAGGGGGCGAAATGTGATCAGAATATGTTATATGAAATTCACAAAAATTCAATTAAATGTTTTAAAAAGGTAATGTTTTAAAAAGGTAATAGTGTTTTAAAAAGTGTTTTAAAAAGTGTTTTAAAAGTGTTTTAAAGTGTTTAAAAAGTGTTTTAAAAAGGTAGTAGTGACAAAGTCAAAATCACTTTAAAAAACAGTCTGAAAGAATTCTTTTGCTGTCTGATACATAGGCATTAGAGAGAAAATCATCCAAAGGGACTCTTTGAATCAGAGAGCAGGAAGAAACAAAGTTGCCATTCTGGAAATTCCTCTGCAATAATGGGAGTTTCTCCAATTCTATGATGGACCGAGGATCCTTGGGGTAATTGGGGGTCTCTCCCACCAATCCTTTTAGGGTATGACTTGGTTTGTAATCACCTTAATGACCTTCAGAAGAAATCACAGGAGATATTCCCTAAAATGGTACTGCCTAAGTTTCTTGGATCAGGTTCATTTTCTCTGCTAATTAAAGAATTAAACTGTAGGAAATGTTGCGGTCACAACAGGCAAGCAAGTTTTATGAAGAAGGAAGGGGCACACAAAGAGACAGACTCCCACATGTGAGGAGGAGATCTGGAAATCAGAACTCATTTCCCATTGGACGGCTTGGGTTTTTATGTACTTTGGGTGGCATAGTATGAGACTCTTTCCTGATTGCTCACCTTGAACAAAAGAGATGAGCTGATTGTCTCACAATCCCTGTAAGCTTAGCCATGTTCAGGGCCTGCCTAGGACTTGCCTGGACAAATCAGCTATAAAGGGTTCACCATCAGGAAAAGAAGCCCTCCAAGGTTTTGTCCTGAGTAAAGAAGACAGACATTTGCTCTCTTGTTGACTTACAGCCTTTTTCCCCATTTGTTGGCCTCTCATGGTACTCAGGCTCCTGCTACCATGCCTCCCCAAGGTGATGGACTATATCCTTTCTTAAAGTATTAGCCAAAATTAAACCTTTCTCCCTTAAGTTTCTTTGCATCAGATATTTGGTCACAGCAATGAGAAAATTCACCACACCTTTCTTTACAGTGCTTTGTTTACAGGAACAGTAAATGACATCAAAGTATATCCTTCTTTCAGAATTCAGGGGTTCATAACATATTTCTAATCATATAATTTTATTGTATAGCATAAAGCTCAATTTAAAAACCAAATTTTGGCACTCCAATCCTCAGGCCTCTTGGGGTAAGTCTATAGGGCAGCTCTCCGCGCCTCGACCCCCAAGCCACATTCACCCTTCCATCTCCCCCGCTGTTCGCTACTCCTAGTGTGGGACCTGCGCCATTCCTAGTCTTGGGGCCCCAGACACCTGGGGAACCAATACTGCTTCCTGATCCTTCTCACCCACACCAACTCAGTCCCTTTCTTGGGCTCTGGGAGCACTGCTTCTGGTCCTGGCCCTGCCCTCACCTCCCTCTACTTCCCTGGTCCGGCAACACCTGCCAGCCTCTTGCTGGGGCTGACAGCCTCTTTCTGGGGCTCTGAGGCTTACCTTTCCTCTCCCTGATCCTTTGCATCCAGTACAACCCAGCTACTCAATCCACTCCCTGGGAAATCTTGGGGCATCTTCCCTCCCCATCTGCCTTTGCATCCCTGAGTGGCATGGCCACTTCCAGGGTCTCAGGTCAGTCCAACACCCAAGTTCCTGAGGCCAAAATCATTTTTAGAAGATTCCAGACCTAAGGAGAAAGTCTGAAAACTTCTGACCCACATTGGAATTGGGCCAACGCGGAACTCCTGAAAACAAAATCAATCCGACCACAAAATATAAAATCAAAAAAGAGAACCAGAAGCTTAGACGAACCAGCTCTTCATACCCAAAAAGTAAACCACAAAGACACATAAAGTTCAAAAAAAGAAGCAGAACTAAACTTGAA
>NW_008347188.1:664151-664622 GCF_000622305.1 Nannospalax galili
GGGTTTGTCTAAGGGAGAGGGGAGGGAAGGGTATATGAGGAACCTAGGGGATAAGGAGAAAGAAGAAGCTCAACAGAGGTAAGATCATAGGAGCAAGGGTATTAGTAAGGCAGAAAAGGGGGGAAGTGGGGGCACCCTAAGTGGGAAAACCATGATAGAGGTGTGAGACGATACAAGAGAGAAACAATGCCTAGCCAGTTTTGAAAACCAGAGGGAGCCATATTACTCCTACAACCTACTGCCACATTCTACATAGCAGATCAAGAAATATATGTCTAGGTAAGGTTTATCTGAGAACAACTGGTCTTTGCCCAAGATTTATCTACATGATACACAGTAACTAAAAGTACCAGACTGATGGAAATAAACTTCTTGGATGTTTAACAGACACACTTTGAGGCCTATAATAATTTGGTCAGAGGGACATAAAGGACAATTTTTGCTCCTTGCCCTCCTAGGTCGACTAGTTCC
>NW_008347188.1:665868-671411 GCF_000622305.1 Nannospalax galili
AAATTTAAAAAAATCATCTAAAAAAAAACCAAATTTTTTTTGAGCTTTTAAATTTCATACATTTCCCACTAAAATCCAGACCCCCTCTCCTAACCATGCCTTCCCCTATCCTCCCCTGAACCCCATGTACTCTGCTGCATTTGCTGAATCATATTCATTCAGGTGTTTGTACCTAAATGTCATTCAGTGTAAATACATCCACTGGAGTCTAGTCAGCCCATCCAGTGGTCGTGTGTAAGTCATACTCTTCCCTCACCCAGCAGCCATCAGTCTCAAGTAGTACTCAATCTATTGCTGACCTGCCACCTATTTCTCACCTCCCCTTTGGGCTTTGTTTAATTGAGGTGACATGGGTCCCACACTCACTACCACAGCTGCCATAGGCTCACATGAGCAAGGCTCCAGTGGCCTGAGAGCCTCTACCTCTTTATGATCATGATCTGGAGCTGCATTCCCTAACAAGCAGCTCCTAGGTATGCATATGTATTAATGTTCAGTCACTCCATGTGTATTTCTCATAGGGTTTCTGAGGTATCACTTTTCCCTCTAGGTTTCCTAGTCCCCCCTCCCCCCGAGATTCACTCATCTCCACTTTTATTCTCCCATCCGGCCTCCCTCATTCCTCCTTCCCTAGTCACAGTGCCCCCATTATCCCCACCCTCCCCACAATACCTCCCAATTTCCCCAATACCTCCTGATTCCCCCCATCTTTCCTCTCCTGACTTCCCTCCCTCCCCACACCATGGTCCCTCACATGTCCCTCCCTCCTCCCCTCCCTGCCAATCACTCCCACTTTTCCCACCTCCCTCAGGTAACATCCTCCCTACTATCCCCCTTTCACGTTTTTTCTTTTCCTTTACCTGCATGTATCCTTTGCCTTTACCTGGCTCCTGGTGTTACATCAGAATTTATATACTCACATATAAGGGATTGGTGCTACAATCCACAAATGAGGCAGACTATACACCACTTGCTTTTCTGCATTAGTGTTACTTCACTTCGTATAACACTCTCTAGCTCCATCCATTTACTGCAAATTTCATCTTTTCTTACTGCTGAGCAGAACTCCATTGAGTAGATGTTCCACATTTTCATTAACCATTCGTCAGTTGAGGGACATCTAGCTTGTTTCCATGTCTTAGCTATTGTGAAGAGAGCAGCAACAAACATATAGATGTACAGTATCTCTACAGTAAGTGTCCTTTGGGTGTATGCCAAGGAGTGGTATCACTGGATCATATGGTAGGTTCATTATTAGTTTTTGAGGGTTCTCCACACTGCGTTCCATAGTGGGCACGAGGTTGCATTCCCACCAGCAGCGAATGAGCATTCCTCTTTCTCCACATCCTCTCCAGCATTTGGAGCCTTTTGTTGTCGCTTGATCTCAGCCGGTCTGACTGGGGTAAGATGAAATCGTAAAGTGGTTCTGATTTGTATTTCTCTAATTACTAAGGATGCTGAGCACTTTTTGAGGTGCTTCTTAGCCATTTTCACTTCTTCACTTGAGAAATCTCTGTTTAGATCTATCACCTATCTTTTTATTGGGTCATATATCTTCTTTCTTTTTTGAATTCTTTGTATATTCTGGATATTAATCCTCTGTCATACGTGTAGCTGGTGAAGATTTTCTCCCACTCAATGGGTATCTTCTTCCCTTCTTTGTTTCTTTTACTATACAGAAACTTTGCAGTTTAATGAGGTTCCACTTACTGATTGTTGACCTTATTGCCTGAGCAGCTGGTGTATGATTTAGAAAGTCCTTTCTTATGCCTATATCTTGGAGGGTGCTGCCAATGTTTTCTTCTATCAGTTTCCAAGTTTCAGGCTTTATATTGAGGTCTTTGATCCATTTGGAGATGACTTTTGCACAGGATGAAAGATAAGGGTCAAATTTCATTTTTCTGCAGGTGGAGTTTTTTTTTATTAGGTTTTTATTGAGCTATTTATGAGTTTTGCCAGCACAATTTGTTGAAGATGCTATCTTTCCTCCACTGTGTATTCTTAGCACCTTTGTCAAATATGAGGTGGCTGAAATTATATGAACTCATGTTAGGGTCTTCTATTGTGTTCCATTGAAATACGCCTGTTTTGTGACAGTACTATGCTGTTTCTATGACTATAGCTCTGTAATATAATCTGAGATCTGGTATGATGATGCCCCAGCATTGTTCTTTTCACTCACACTTGATTTGGCTATCTGAGGTCTTTTGTTATTTCATATGAATTTCAGGATGATTTTTGTCAAGCTCTGTGAAGAATCATGGGTATTTTGATTGGGATTCCATTGAATCTATAAATTGCTTTTGGTAGGCTGGTCATTTTTACAACATTGGTTTTACCTACCCATGAGCATGGTAAGTCTTTCCATCTCCCAATGTCTTCCTCTCTTTCTTTAGAGTTTTGAAATTTTCATTGTGGAGATTTTTAATTTCTTTGGTTAGGTTTTATCCTAAATATTTTATTGTTTTTAAGGCTATTGAGAATGGGAGGCTTCCTCTAGTGCTTTTTCTGATTGCTTGTTATTGGTATATAGAAAGTCTACTGATTTTTGTAAGTTGAATTTGTATCCTGCCTCTTTACTGAAAGCATTAATCAATTCTACCAGTTTTTTAGTGGAATTTTTGGGATCTTATATGTATAATATCATATCATCTGCAAATAGGGATAATTTGACCTCTTCTTTTCCAATTAGTACTCCTTTAATTTTCTTCTCTGTTATTATTGCTCTAGCAAGAGTTTAAAGCACTATTTTGAAAAGAAGTGGAGATAGTGGACAGCCCTGTCTGGTTCCTGATTTCAATGAGAATGCTTCCAGTTTTTCTCTGTGGAGGATGATGTTGGCTATGGGCTTTTTTTAATGTACAGCTTTTATTATGTTGAGGCATGTTCCCCCCAGACCAACTCCTTCTAGGACTTTTAACATGAGTACATGTTACCATGTGCTTTTTGTCTTTAAGTCCATTTGTATGTCTTATTACATTTATTGGCTTAGGTATATTGAACCATGTCTGCATCTCTGGAATAAAATTGACTTCACTGTGCTGGAATATCTTTTTGATGTGTGTTTGTATGCAGTTTGCAAGTATTTTGTTGAGTATCTTTGCATCTGTGTTTATTAAGGATATGGGTCTATAGTTTTCTTTTTTTATTGTATCTTTACCTGGTTTTGGCATTAGAGTGATACTGGCTTCATAGAAGGCGTTTGGGAGTTCTTCCTTTCTTTCTGTCTTTTTGAATAATTTAAGCAGTATTGGTTGCATACTTCTTTGACTGTCTGGTAGAATTCTCCCTGTGAATCCATCTGGGCCTGGGCTTTTTTTAGATGGGAGGTTCCGTATTGCTGTTTCAATTTCTTTATTAATTATGGGTCTGGTTTGGCTGTTGATCTCTTGATTTCACTTTGGTGGTGGCCATAATTTTAGGAATTCATCTACTTCTTTTGGGTTTTCAAATTTAATGGAGTATAGATTTGTAAAGTATTCCCTTACAATGCTTTGGATTTTTTTGGTGTCTGTTGTGATGTTTCCCCTTTCATCTCTGATTTTGTTCATTTGGATTTGCTCTTTCTTTCTTTTGGTTAACTGGGCTAAGTGTCTGTCTATCTCATTTAATCTTTTAAAGAACCAGCTGTTAGATTCCTTAATTTTCTGTTTTACTTTCTTTGTTTTTGTTTAATTAATTTCTGCTCTGAGTTTTGTTACTTCTTGTGTAGTAGGTTTGGTTTGGTTTATTCTTGCCTTTCCAGTCTTGAGTTGTATTGTCAAGTCATTTACATGTGTTCTTTCCGATTTGTAATGTAGGCACTAAAAGCTATAAACTTACCTCTTAGGACTGCTTTTAGGGTGTCCCAGAGGTTCTGTTGTATTGTGTTCTCATTTTCATTTTGTTCCAGGAATACTTTTATTTTTTTCTTAATTTCTTTTTTGACCCATTCAGGTGTGTGGTGTTTAATCTCCACGAGTTTGTGTATTTACTAAAGCTGTTGATTTGCTGTTGATTATATGTGTTATTATGCTTTGGTCTGATAGAAGGAATGGAACTATTTCAATTTCTTTGTTTTTGTTGAGATTTGTTTTTTGCTGCAAAGTGTGGTCAACTTTAGAATAACTTGCATGGGCTGCTGAGTAGAATATATTCTTTTGTGGTTGGGCGAAATATTCTGTATATATCTGTCATGTCCATTTCATATAATATGTCATTTAATTCAGATATCTCTCTTTATTTTTTGTCCAGTTGACCTACTGCAGAAAGTGGGGTATTAAAGTCTCCCACTGTCACTGAATTGGTGCCAATCTGTTTTATAGTCCTGGACTACTGATTTTATGAAATTGAGTGCTCCAGAATTTGGTGCATAAAAGTTCATGATTGTAATATCTTCTTGGTCAATTGTTCCTTTGATGAGTTTCATTTTGAAGTTTATTTTGTCACATATTAAAATTGCATAACCTGCTTGCTTCTTACGCCTTCTGTTTGGAATATGTTTATTCATCGTTTCACCCTTAGATAGTGTCTATCATTGAAGGTGACATGAGTTCCTTGAAGGCAACAAAATGATGGGTTTTCTTTCTTGATCCATTGCATCAGCCTGTGTCTTCTGACAGAGGACTTGAGGCCATTGATATTTAGTGTTATTATTGAAAGGTGTGTACTGCCATTTTAATTTCTTTATGTTTGTGGCCTTATTTTATGTTTCCATTGTTATCTTTATTTTCTTTTTGTAGTCTCTTGGGCATACTCATTCCTTCAGACCTTTGTACTGTTTCAAGTATTCCCTATAGTGATGGTTTGGAAGACATTAATTCTTTCTGCCTGTTTGTGTCATGGAAAATTTTCTGTTCCCCTTCAATCTTGGTAGATAGTTTTGGTGGATAAAGTATCCAGGGTTGGCATCCATGGTTGTTTAGAACTGGGAATACTTTGTTCCAGGCTCTTCTGGCTTTCATACTTTGCAATGAAAAGTCAACTGTAATTCTCACAGGTTTTCCTTTACATGTGACTTGTTTTTCTTTAGCAGCTTTCAGTACTCTCTCTTTATTCTGTGCATTTAATTTTTTTACTATGATATGTTGTGGGGACTTTCTGTTCTGATCATGTCTGTGCTTTTTGAATCTCTATAGGTATATCTTTCCTTAGTTTATTATCCTGTTGATCTGTTTAATGCCTTTGGTTTGATTTTCTTCTCCTTCCATTTGTCTATACTATGTATATTTGGTCGTTTCTTGTTGTCCCAGATTTCCTGAGTATTCCATTCCTGCGTTTCTTTTGAAATTTGCAAAGTCTTTGCTTAAGGAGTCCAGATCTTCAACTTTATTCTGCAGCCTTGACATTCTGTTTTCCATTTCATTCATTCTGCTTGTGAGATTTTCTCCTGTTGTTTGTATTTGGTTTATTGGGTTTTTCAGTCCCGTGTTCATTTCCATTTGGGTCTTCTTCACTATTTCTATTTCTTTAGTGAATTTTCTTTTCAAATTATGAATTGTTTTTGATATTTCATTAATCTGCTTATGTATATATTCTTGAGCTTCCGTCAGAAGTTTATGCCT
>NW_008347188.1:671496-675652 GCF_000622305.1 Nannospalax galili
CTGTGTCCTGGAGTTCTTCAGGGTGGTTCTCAGTGCTGTGCACTTCTGTAGGACTCATGGGTTTTGTTGGGGACATATTTTTCTGGTTTTTAATATGTTTGTGTTTTTGCATTGACATCTGTGCATATGGATGTTATGTGTTCAACGGGAAGTTTTGCTCAGTGATCTGGCTGAGCAGATCTGTCTCCCTGATCCAGAGGCTGGGAATTTGGATGTGAGGTGAGGTGAGGACTTAGAGGTAGGGTGATTGGTTAATCTGGTTTGGAAGTTCTGGGATTTGAGGTTAAGGGATTAGAGCCCACCTGGAGAGAGGCTGGCAGGGGACAGAGTGGAGGTTTCAGAGAAATGTTGGAGGGAGGCAATGAACTTGACCTGACTTACCAGAGTCCTGGCTGAGCAGGTCTCAAAGCTGAATGTGTTTATTAAATGCCAAAAATAAAGACATCTTTTAACAAAGATGATGTTAAAGTTGATGTAGTTGGAGATGCTTATGATCATTTCAGTGGGTACTTCCACATTCAGAGATCAATAACATGATGATAAAACCATTTCAGTAGTTTTAACAATGATATATGACAGTTTAGCAAAATTATGACTGACTATATTAAAACTAGGAGAAAAAACATATATGTAGGGTTTACTTTTAGTTTGCTATTTAAAAATTACATTTTCTGCCCATGCTGCACTTAACACTTTGAAAGAATGCATTTTAGAATCTTTCAGTCAAATACTATTGGTACTTTTCTGATTTTTTTTGCATTATAAGAGCTTCAGTAAGTATGTTCTTTTAAAACTATTTTTTATTGATTCCTAGAAAATTTCAAACAATACATTTTGGCCATATTTAACCCACATCCCCTATCTCCTCTCAGATGAAATGGCATTTTCTGGACACAAGAAGTCAATTGCACATAGGAATACATAGCAGTTGTGACAACAGGCACAAGACCTGCCTAAACCCAAGTAAGTATGTTTTCAAAAACTACATTTATTTTTAACTCATTTAATTATTGTGGAGTAGAGGGCACATGCATGCCAGAGAGAGAGAGAGAGAGAGAGAGAGAGAGAGAGAGAGAGAGAGAGAGAGAGAGAGAGAAAGGACAATTTGTGCAAGTTAATTTTCTTCTTCCACCATGGGGTCCTGGTGACTGAGTAAGTTTATCAGGTGTGGCAGCAAATACTTTTACCCACTGAGCCATCTCGCTGGCCTACATTATAACATCTTTAATGTTGCTTTTCTCTATCTCCACCACATTTTTTCTTACAGAATTTTCACTTTCATTTGAGCCTTCTATTGGTCACTGCTTTCACTTTTGTTCCGCTTATATGTCTTCTACCAGGTGACCTGTAGACCTGGTACACAGCTTATTTACTTGAAGATCTTCCATGATTTCCCTTTGCACTGGAAAATATTAATGAACTGTAACCTAATCCATAACACTTCGAACAATTTATCCATATCTCCAAATTTTCTCCCTTGCTTACTGGTGCACCAATGTTTCTCACAACCAGGCAGATTATGACAGGGAAGTCTTACCTTAAGTTTCATAACGCCCCTCCTTTTCTCCCCACTCACTGTGTTAAAGTCATATCAACACACACCAGGATCATTTCCACTGCGGTCCTTGACTTTCTTCCTTTGCCTGCCTAGAAACCTCTAGCCTCAAATTCCTACTAGTCTAGTTTGTTATTGTGAATTGAAACACAATTCTTATATCGCTTTCTTAGAGGGACTTTTCCTGTACCTGCAATCTGCTGAAATATTCAAGTATTCATTCCTTTTGAAAATGCATTTGTCACAAAACTAAACCCTTCTCCTCTTCCTCTAAACTTCTCCCCCTTCACGCACCCTCTCTGTCCATTCCTCACTAGGCTTCTCTTCCCTTCCCAGTTTTTCTTTCTTTCCTCTTTTGCCCTCTCATCATTTTTGTTTTCCTTCAGCCTAAAATGGAGTTTACCATGTGTGCTTCTTAATATCGATTGCCAACTTGATAGGATCTAGGAGATAAGCCTCTGGGCATGTCTATGAAAGTGTTTTTTTTTTTCCCCACATGGGTTAATTAAGGTGCAAAGATCAGCTGTGAAAGTGGGCACCACTGTTCCATGTGCTGGGGTCTTAGAGTGCTTAAAAAGGAGAAAGCAAGCTGAGCACCAGCGTTCATCAGTCTCTGCTTCCTGACTGTGGATGCCATGTCATCACCTGCTTCTGGCTCCTGCATGTATGGACCAAAATAAGGTCATTCTTCATATGCTGCTCTTTCCAACCGTTTTGTCAGAGCAATGAGAAAAACAGCTAATATGACACATAATTATTATTCTTGACTCTTAAATAAGTAAGTTCCTCTTTGAAGAAAGAATCAACACATGCTTTCATTCTGTATGCCCCAGCTTCTCACCCAGATAACTTCTAACACAATTTTAATGCAATTTTCATGGAGTGGCATAGTCTGATCTTTGCAGTCTTTGTTTCTTTACTTCAAAGTGGTTTCAAATTTGTATTTATATTTACAGATCAGTGTTTCAAGACCACAGAATATATGTGTGTATGCATGTGTATATATGCATATGTATGCATACATGGACATGCACAAACACAAATATATGTAGTCTTGCTATAAATTAGTGCCAAGTGCATGGTGAGGGAGGTCTGTGTATTAAGGAATTGATGTTAGAATGTAGGATTTTGCTGGTTCCACAGAATTTCCCTGGGTGAACTAGGACATAGGATCACTCAAAGTTGCTGTGAATTCACTTCATGGTGATGAATACCAACCTCTATCTCCCTGATTAATTTGCAGTGGTATTTGGGCATAATAGTGCCTAATAATAAATATGCATCAAGTCACAGTATTTACTTTGCTAAAGAAAGGAAGAAAAGCTGCACATTGACAGTTTTGTAGAACAGAATAAGATTTTAACTCGTCAGTCTAAAGCCGTTTCTTCTTAATCTTCCTGTATGTCTTATCTCACTTTAGGTTAGACCAATCATATTGGAGTACCATAGTACAGTTTTGAAATAATAAGGCTTGATATGGTAAGTTGCCATTACGAATTTGTTAAGGCATAAGTAAGTTAGAAATAATTCTCCTTAAGACCCATGATTAATGAGCATTCTCAAGTCGTTACCAAGGTCTTTTTTTTTTTTTTTTTTTTTTTCGGTCTTTTGAAACAGGGTTTCCTTGTAGCCTCAGCTGGCCTGGAACTCACTATGTAGACCAAGCTGGCCTGGAACTCACAGAGATCCACCTGCCTCTGCCTCCCTAGTGCTGGGACCATAGGCATGCGCCACCATGCCTGGCTACCAAGGTCTTTTTAAATAAACATGATTTTCAGAATCCCTTCAAGGATGAAACACTGGGAAAGTTATTGCTTCTCATTCAATCTGCTCATGAGGTGCTCCTTAGTGCACTGAATGTGTGACAGTGTTGTGAGTGGTGTGGAAACTGCAGTGTACACAGAAGGTGGAGTTCTTTTCAGAGTGGCCATGTATGGCCATTTAATTTGTATAAATTAAAAAAGACATGCTCCTCTTTCTTAAGTAGGCTTTCCTATCTATAATTAGGCATAATCATAATCTCATGTTGGTGACAAATAACAAGATAATGTGACTAAAATACTACAAACTAGAACAAATGTGATTATAGTTATTCAGAAACTGTCGGTTGTGACCCATTATATTCCCATTTTATGGCTCTGAGAAATGGTACTCATCCAAGTAACTTCATGCAAGGGAACTATATTATACCATTAAGGAAGGCAAAAATGATCTGAAAGACTGGGCAGCCAAAAACCTTAGAAAGGTGAGAGAGACTTTTCCCTTCCCTTTGGGTCTACTGTAAGCACCAGAAGCTGACAGGTGAGCCTGCTAACGAATTGTTTGGATTGAAGACAGTGTCTTCTACCCTCAGCCCTATCCACCATCATGAAAATGATCCATTACATGATGGCCAAGTACAAAGTATTTAGTGCTTTCTTCCAAGAAGTAAGCTATTGTGACTCAATCTATCATATATCCTGGACATAAATTCAGAACTGATTAATGCCAGTGGAATTTGAACTTTATCACAGTTCTGGGAATTGGATTATCATAGAACTATATTCCTGCAGGATTTTTTAAATTTACCTGAAGACCTGAAGGATTTTTTAAATGACAGCA
>NW_008347188.1:675785-706454 GCF_000622305.1 Nannospalax galili
AACATAAACTATTTTGTAGAATAATAGTGCATTGTACTGTAAATGAAAGAAGTTGGTGCTTTGGTACAGTAAGCTTTCTTATGCTGCATGTTTCCAAGTACACACTGCGATATCAAACATACCCCATCATCTCTGTCTAGAGTAACGGCAGGAGGCATTTATATAAAAAATTACTTTAAAAGCATACAGCCACATCTCTCCTCTCTTAAGAGATATTGGTATCCTAAGTTCTTGTTAAATAGTTTATGTTTTAGAAAATAAGTGTCCTCAATAATGGTAATTGCTGCATGTTTCCAAGTACACACTGCGATATCAAACATACCCCATCATCTCTGTCTAGAGTAACGGCAGGAGGCATTTATATAAAAAATTACTTTAAAAGCATACAGCCACATCTCTCCTCTCTTAAGAGATATTGGTATCCTAAGTTCTTGTTAAATAGTTTATGTTTTAGAAAATAAGTGTCCTCAATAATGGTAATTTATATGCTAAACAAAAGAAAAAGCCTTTTCTGAGAGCATCTAGCCTTGAATGTACAAATTAAGACTCTCTTCATTTATGAAGCTTGTTCTTAACTGCTATTTACACCTACCTAATGGTTTTCTTACATGTCGTTACATTAAGAAGTCAGTGTTTTGAAGATGCCATCCGACACCAAAATGGCCATCTTTTGAAATTATGGAATGCTCGATTGCATAGTCAGACTCTAATCTGCAACTAATTTGTGTCAGCTTTCTGCTTAGAAAAAAAAAAAAAAAAAGCTCAAATCCTCTCTTAAAGCAGGAATCAGCTGAAGGTTTGTCTTAGTTTCATGAGCCCAGCACAATTAGGCAGTGCGTGAATGTGGGCCACATGCGTTTATTGCTCTCCTAGCATGTGTTACTTTGATGTGTTGGGTCGAAGGCTCACTCTTTGCTGGGTAGCCTTCCTCCTGGGTCTTTATACTGCTTAGCAGTTGAGTCCAGACTTTGAAACACAGACTAATTTAGAGGCGGATGCTGCAGCTGCTGCTGTCATTTCAGATGATTTTTTTTTTTTTTTTTTGCTTTGATGTCAGCTTAGAATCTTGGTGGTGTATCTGTAAAGCAGCGTCTGCCATTCACAAACCAGCACACCAGCTCTGCTTTTGTTTTAGCCTTCAATTTAAACACCTTCTAAACTTTCAAAAATTGTGGTTGAGTGAAAACCATACAGAAGCATGTTCGTTATTATCGGGAAGGAGGTCTGAATAAGCAACGTGCAGCTATATTAGCATTAATTTGATATCACAATTACGCGGTAGCTGGTAAACACTAAAACTGTGAGATGCAAACACAGTGGTCGCTTGTTTTCTCACTGAGTTCTTGCTAATGACACTAGAATGCACCTTTCTAAAGGTTTGCCGGCTCCCCTTCAAGCCTTCTGCATTCACTACCGTTTTGTTTTTGTGAAGTGTGTGCTTTCCCTTGGCTGGAGCTAACCTGATCCTTACAGGCAGCAACAATAATGGACCAGCTTATCTTCCTTTTCACTAATTGAAACCCTGAGTCTCAATATTCTGCTCACTGGCATTCTAAATTTGAAGTACTTCGATGTTTCTGAGCCATTACCTGATAGGAAGAACAGCTTCAACCTAAAAGAAGCGAAGATTTGGGGTTAATTACTAGTGACCGCACAGGACCATCTGGATAAATTTCTCCTCTCCTCATCTCACACAAGACCGAAAAGCATGGCAGAGTCCTTTCTGTACTCTCTCTGTTGACAAGAAACATTTATCATCAAAGCATATGAGGACAGGATCTGCCTATGAGAATGAAGATTTATTTTAAAAAATGAAGTTTGAAAAGAGTAAGCAGTTAGTTGCTGTAAGAAAGTAAAAATGTACATTTCCTGTATTGATACAGTTTCATTCTGATTTACAGAAAAAAAAAAGAGACAATGTTATTGTGGTAAAGTCCCTAACCCAAGCCTCAAAACACAAGTAATTTTCTGTGAATTTCATCAGCTCTGTCTAGAAACTGTCATTATATTTTACTCCAAATAGATGTATTTCAAAAGATTGCCATGATACATTTTCTCTGGGGGCAAGAATGACATCAGTTGTTGAAGATGACACATCACAGTTAAAGACTGTTTATCCTAATTTTAACATAAAATATTGGAAAAATATTATGTATCCTAAAGGAAGATACTTAAGTGAATGTTTTGGAGTACTATGCAGCCATTTAAAATGTTTAATTGCACAACTGCATAGTTAATACCATAAAGTTGAAGTAATAATGGAAACACATACAATAGCAGTTGTCTTTGGTTAATTGGAACCCAAGATTCTTCTTTTCCGCATATTGAAAGAGCAATGACAGTTTTTATAAAGAAGGTAAAACCTCATTTCTGTAATGTAGTGTTCTTACATTAATATTTATTAGCTGTTTTATGTATTTAAAAAAACTTAAACTAAAGCTCAAGTAGATTCTTGGGATTAGCATGTGTATAGATAGATAGATAGATGATAGATAGATAGATAGATAGATAGATCTATATCTATCTATGTATCTGAATGAGCATATAGCAGATAGGTTTTTCATATCTCCTTTTTCTCTTTCAGTTTTTTTCAGTTAATGACTATTAAGTTTTACACTTTTAGTTTGACTATACAAAATGTTTAGTATTACACAAAGAGCAGTGTTGTAATGTAGCTTCATTTTTTTTGTGTGTGTGTGTGTGTGTGTGTGTGTATGTGTGTGTGCATGTGGAGGCCGGAGGTCAATGTTGGGTGTCTTCCTTGGAGGTAAGAGTCTCTCACTGAACTTAACATTCACTAATTGGTTACACAAGCTGGCCAAACAGCTCTGGCGATCTGCCAAGTTCCAAGTGCCGTGGTCTAGGGGTGCAGATGATGTGCTCACCTAGATGCTTTACATGGATGCTAGGATGCTACTCACTGAGTCATCTTGCCAATTCCATTTTCTTACATTTTACAAAAGAATTCTTGGATTTTCTAAGTGTAACCAAGTTTGAAAATAATAATATGCATAATACCTTGGCTTCTGAAAATCAAAATTCTGAATAATAGTAATAACTAAATTGTGATATTGAAGTTATGTATATTTACATTAAATTCAAATTAAATATACATGGACTTCCACTATCCAATATGGCAGCTAGTAGGGATATGTGGCTGGTTAATATTAAAATAACTAAAATTCCATGAAATTAAAAATTCCATCTGAGAGGGTGTACTGAACACACGCCTTTAATCCCATTACTTGGGAGGCAGAAGAAGAGGCAAAGGAATTTCTATGAGAGCAAAGCCAGCCTCTCTACATAGTGAGACAGGAAGACCCAGTCTCAAAAAGACAAAAGAAAATTCCATTCTAAGTCATGGCAGTTCAATTTCAAGTGCCAAATAGGCACTGATAACAGCTAAGTGGCTTGGGGCTAGATGACAGGTAGACATTTCCACCATCACAAAAAGTTCTCTGGATAACAGAATGTACTATATTATTTTTGAATTTTTTAGATTTACTTTGTGCTTATTATATGTATGTGAATGCATCTGTGTGTTGCATGTGTGTACAAGTGCCCAAAGGATCCTCTGGAGCTAGAATTACAGGCAGTTGTAAGTCTCCTGATGTGATTGCTGGGACCCAAACTCCTGTCCTCTGAGAGAACGGAAAGCACTTTTAACTACTAAGCCATGTTTCCAGCCCTGGAGTAGTCAATATTCTTTTACAAAATATTTTATTTTTTATTTAAATTTTTTTTCTGTGTATGAATATATTGTCTGCATGTATATAACTGATCCCATGCTGTGTGATGCCTGTGGAAGTCAGAAGAGGGAATTGGATCCCCTGGAACTGGAGTTATGATGGTTGTTAGCTGCCATGTGGATGCTTGGATTTGAACCTGGGTCCTCTGCAAGAGCAGTCAGTGCTCTTAACCACTGAGCCATCTCTCTCCAGCCCTGAAGGCAGTATTCTTAACTCTGTGCTTCCAGTTTTTTTCTACATGGCCTCTTTAGAGAGGGATAATGTCAGGTGATGTTTTTCTCCTCACCCCTTTATATCACCTCAATGAGGCCCTTCCAATGGCCCCTTACTAGTTTCTTGACCTCTGTGGATCTTCCAGTTGAACCACACACACCTAAAGATTCAAAACTAGGGGCTGGAGAGATGGCTAAGAAGTCAAGAGCACGGGCTTATCTTCCAGAGGACCTGGATTTGGTTCCCAGCAACCACACACAGCTAACAATTCTGTTACTCCACTTCCAGGGGATCCAACATGCTCTTCTGGCCTCTGTGGGTTTGCATGCCTGTGGTGCACTTACATACTTGCAGGCAAAACACTCATACGCATAAAATAAAAATAAGTAAGAAAAAAAGATTCAAAGCTAACATCCACTTGTGAGAGAGAACAAGCAATGTTTTTTTCTTCTGGGTCTGAGAGATCTCACTTGGGATATTGTTCTGTCTAATTACCTGTGCTCTTATTATCCATTCATCAGTTGATGGATATCCAGGTTGTTTCCATTTCTTGACTATTATGAAAAGAACAGCAGTGAACATGAATGACAGGTATCTCTGTAATAAGATACGGTGTCTTTTGGGAATATGCAGACATGTAGTTGGTAAAGATATTTTTTCTCATTCTGTAGGCTGCCTTTTCACTCAAATGATGATGTGCTTTGTTGTACAGAAGCTCTTTAGTTTCACTTGTTGATCTTAAAACCTGTGCTATGAAGATAGGAAAGTACAGAAAATCTTTTCCTGTTCCTGTAAGTTCCACTGTATTCATTACTTTCTCCTCTATCAGATACAGGGTATCAGGACTTATGTTGAGATCTTTGATCCACTTGGAGTTGAATTTTGTGGGATCTAGCTTGGTTGACTAGGCTCCAGGGGAATGGCAATTAGGCTAAATAGACCTTACAAAAATAATAAAAGGATATTCAGTAGTCGGGGGGAGGAAGGTAGAGATGGAGATGGGGGAGGAGGTCTGAATATGATCAAAGTATAGTGTATGTATTTCTCAAAGAATCAATAAAAGTATTGTTTAAAACTTTCTCCTTTTTTTGTTCTTACAGGAGCAATTTTTAGAAAGAGAGAGACACATATACAGAGAGAGGAGCACACAGAGAGAGGCAGAGCAAAACAGAGACATAGAGAAACAGGGAGGCATATGGAGAGAGAAAGGTATACACATAGAGGAACAAGAAGGAAACAGAGATAGACACAGAGAGAGACCTAGAGACAGAAACAGAGATGCACAGAGACAGAGTAACACACACAGAGAAACAGGTACAAACATACACGGAGTGAGAGCGACAGAGAGTAAGTGAGCACACACTTTGAGCGTGTCTTGTTGCCATGTGCGTTTACATGACAAAATGTCTGTACTAAAATAAAATCCATCTTTCATGCCTTTGTTCTTATAATATTTGTTTTTGTGAAAAGCCCAGATGTTTTTTTTTTCTTTTTACTACAAGAAGAACAATAGAGCACAGAGTTCTGTACAAATAGAAAGTGGGGAAAGCCTGGAGGTAGCAGCCACTTAAAGGAAAGGTGAAAGGAAGCAGGTCGGCAGTAAGGAGAGGATGAGGGAGAAAAGGAGGCCCACTCTAGCAATGTTGCTTTACATAATAAAATGAAAACCACTGAATCAATAATGTTGCGGCCACCTTGAGGATGAGGTGTGAAATCTCCGCAGCACACTAGTCATCTTTTCCCACAAGGGATTTTGTTGAGGGTTGCACACGGCATGGGTCCACATCAGATGATGGTGAGAGCCATTTTTATAGTAAATACTATTCTTTAAATTATAAATGCAATAATTCTCAATATGAAAACTGGAAGAACTCCAGGAAACCATGATGGTGAAGTAAAAAGCCTTTGTTATGGTTTCACTTTACTACTAACCACATAAATTTATTTTCATAGGGTCCTTTAGGCATCCTTAATATCAAATCATAGACATTTAAAAACGATTAAGGTTTTCATTAGGTATAAATTTAATGGCTCCATTTATAAAAGGAGCTTCACTAACTGGTATGCTCTTTCACAATATACGGTTCCCTTTAAATTTTGTTATATAATTTTACCATGGATGACATTTTTATAAGAATTCTTGTACACTTTTCCTATTATTTCTTTAGCATAGTTTCAAAAAATTAAATTAGAACATCAAATAGAACATATAGAGCTCTTTCCTTTGATTGAAAAAATATTCTTTATAATATGTGGTGAAAATATACATTTCCATTACAAGTGAATATGAATACCTGTCTCCCATGATGCTATTATGTGAATGGTTAATAAGGAATAGAATTACTACTAAAATTTGAAATTATTATGTGTAATTTTGTATTTATTCATGGTTGATAATAAATCCTTCAAGTGGTGCTAAATAAACGCATCTTGAAGTCTGATGACAATCATATATTAAATTTTAATTTCTTCAAATAATATGGCATTTATATTGTTTTAGTTCTTTAAATAATATGGTATTGTTAACAATTTCCTTCCCTATTCATTGGTATACATTTCTTAAAAGCATGGACACAAATCAAGTGAGCAATAACAAAATAATAATAATAAATGTTTTAAATAAATGTTTGCATTGATACAGATAAATATATTTATGTAGTTTATACTGATCTTCATTTTAAAATTAAATATAATAGAGTTGACATGGGTTCCACACTCCACGCCACTGCTGCTGCAGACCCAAAGGGGAAGTGAGAAATACGTGGTGGGCCAGCACTAGAGAACTATTTGAGACTGATTGCTTCTGGGAGAGGGAGAATATGACTTACATATGACCACTGGATGGGCCGACTAGACTCCAGTGGATGCATTTACACTGAAGGACACTTGGTGTCCTAGTTTGTTTCTTCATTGCTGTGACAAAATACTCTGACCAATACCAACTTGGGGAGGAAAGGGTTCATTCAGCTTACATCTCCCAGTTCACAGTTCATCAGGGAGCCCAAGGCAGGAACCTGGAGGCAGGAGCTGGAGCACAGGCCATGGAGGAACACTGTTTACTGGCTTGCTCTCTTGGCCCCTGCTCAGCCTGCTTTCTTATGCAACAAGGGCCCACCTGCCCAGGGGTGGCACCACCCACAGTGGGCTGGGCCCTCCCACATCACTCATCAAGAAGATGCCCCTCAGACATGGCTACAGGCAAGTCCAATAGAGGAAATTCCCCAACTGAGGCTCCCTCAACCCAGGTGTGTCAAGTTGACACTAAAGCTATCCAGCACATGGGTAAAAACACCTGAATGAATAGGACTCAGCATGTATGACAGAGTGTATAGGGTGGGGGGGAGGGGGTCTGGATTTGAGTGGGAAATTTATGAAATTTAAAAAGCTCAATAAAATTTAAAAATTAAATATAATAATCTGAAAATTATGGATAAATTTCCAAACTTATGTTACAGATAACTAAGAAAGAAATGTACTAACAAATAAATTCAATCTATGCAAATTGTGTTTTTAGTAGATTTTACCCATTTAAGACAAAAACCATATGGAAAACATATGTGGAATTCATTGTACCATTGAACCATTATTTCATTATAGTATGAAAATTATTACAATGTATCTTATGATAGAGTTTCATTAAACAAAGGAAGAAAGAAAAATAAAGAAAAAGAAAGGTAAAATCAAGCATTGTTTGTGTGTTATGTAATAATTTGAATAAAAAAATCGCTTATTATTTTTTGTTTTAGTGTGTTGCCTTCATGTGTGTAAGTGTACCCTTGTTGTACAATGCCCCCAGAGGTCAGAAGAGGGTGGACTACCCTGGAACTGGAGCTACAGTTGGTGGTTAGCTGACATGTGGATGCTGGGAATCAAACAACCAGGGGCCTCTGGAAGAGCAGCAAGTTCTCTTAAGCACTGAACTATCTTCCCAGCCCTCAATAATAATTTGAAATTTATAGGACACTCTTGATATATATATATATATGTGTATATATGTATTTATTAGATTGACTTACAGAATAGAGTCTGAGTAGTCCATTAATGGCAGCGTCACACTGGAGAGGCTGAGAACTAACAGTTTCTCAGTCTACAAGTCTGGATGTCTCAGCAGTCACAATCTGGTGCTGAAGACCTGGAGGATTCCTGGAAGTCCTGTAGTCTTCAGTCTACATTGGAATCCAAAGAAGTTGATTCCACTATCATTGAAGGAATGCCACAGCAGCAAGACGAACTCACCAGTGAGAGAGAAGGTAAGCAGGAAAAAGTGAAACCTCCCTTCTGCCATGGCCTTTAATACAGGCTGCCATCAGTATTAATGAACACATTTAGGATGGGTCTTCTAGCTTCAAATAACTTACTCATCAAGAAAATTTCTCTCATTTCAGTTAATTCCAGATCCAGCCAAGTTGGCAACCAAGATTAGCTATTTACACAATTTAGAAACTAACAAAGTTTTTCATTGATCTCAGTTCTTGATAGGGATGAATTTCAGGTCCTCTGGATATTTGACTTGTGCTAAGTGCCAGGGAGATGCAATGGCCACAGTGATTACTGGCTCACCATGACCCATTAAGTGACTTGTGAATTTTTATGTACCTTAACATGCAATATAGCTACTAATTCATTTGAAAAAATTATACCATTTGTAGAAAAACAAAGAAATATGGTCCCATTCACATAATTCAGAGTTCTTCTGATATGACATTTTCTTA
Source organism: Nannospalax galili (assembly GCF_000622305.1). NCBI lineage: Eukaryota > Metazoa > Chordata > Mammalia > Rodentia > Spalacidae > Nannospalax > Nannospalax galili. Next base: position 684,460 of record NW_008347188.1, read on the forward strand.
ATGTAAAAGTACAGATGACATGACAGCTATCAATTTAATTCATTCCAGATGATCAAAAGTCCATTAAAGCTACTTATGCTATAAAGGTTAAATAACATTTCTGCATTCTAGTTTGTTAGGTAGTTTGGTGGAAAAGGTAATGTGTTTCATAAAAATAGCTAAGGGAAAATGTACTTCGTTACATTTTACATTTGGGGTTTCCTAAATGTTGAATCAGTAAGAAAAAAAAAAAAGAATTGCCTTCATGAATTTGTATATTATCAGTGGTTAGTTCCTGTGCCTCCCCTACATTCTTCTTGCCTGACTTTTGTTAGAAAAGGTCACATTTTGAGTAATTGACTAAAAGTATAATTAAAGCTAATTAACAAGTAATGTAGCAGGGCTGCACAATTATCACAATGATTTTTACAGTGACAAATTAGAGCAGAAAGTTAGTGTTGCAGTTCCTAAAATACATTTTTCTCTAGGTCACATTTAAATTACTTCCATGAGATAAACTGAAGGAAAGGTATGAAATTATGCACAGATTTGACAATATAGAGTTTGGAACATTAGTAATTCTCATCCCAATTAGTTCCACCAATATGTCTCCATCAAATTTAAATAGGCCATAAAAGTTCACCTTAGAAAGGACACTACAAAAAATGGCTTTTATAAGTAAATAAGTTAAGTATAGATATAATTGTGTTGATCTTTATCCTGATGTCGGATTAGGTTTAGGGTTAAAACTACTAATTCATCCTCTTCAAACATTTTATATATTAAAATTTCTCTAAAGGAATATAAATCTGTGGGGGAAATTGATAGGGACTAATTTATAATATGCTCTTCTTTGTTTCGCTCGATTACTCACATCTAACTTATACATACATGTCTATAGTAATGACCTACCCAATTGAAATGCATTCCTTGTAGTAAACTTATACTGAGGCAGGCGAGAGCTCTCTATTGGTAGTAAAGGGAAAAGAGTCCCAAACGTAAAGTTACTCACATACCTTGTACTGAGAATAAAAGCTAGGGTTAAAGAGAAGTTTAAGCGTTACAATGGTGGAGTCTGAACACTGAAGATGAATAAGGGGGTTTATAGCTGGATATGAGAAAACTGAGCTAAACAGGTGAGAGGAGGGGTGGCCCTGCCTGTCCCATGCCCAAAGCCCTTGAGGAACAAGTGTCCTTTCATATATACTTGCTTTTAAGGCAGCTAATAGTAACAGACTAAATTCAAATTAAGGATGGCTTCTAACAACAGGCTTTCACCTAGGACACCACTCCAGATCACCCTGGAGATACAGAGCTAATGATGTGAGGTGTTTCACCAGAGAAGACCACTCAGACACAGAAAATAGCCAAAAGAAAGTCTTTATAGCTGTCTGGCAACTGTACTGGCCAATCTGGTCCCAAGTGCAGCCCCGAGACAGTCTTAGGGTAAGCTTTTATACAGAAAAACCACATCCAGGTGTGAAAATTTTAAGTTCCCAAGTTTAGGGGTAGAAAGTCCCCCTAACAATTTCTATTCTGCAAGAGCAAATCAAGAAGAAAGTACAGAAGCCATAAATCTGCCATTAGCAGGAGCAGACAGGTGTATGCCAACCTGTTTTCAAACCCACAACTTGGCTCTGGGCCAATCTTTGAGTCAACTGCCTATTGATTACAGTTGCTGGGGACAACTAGAGTTACAACAGGGAGTAGCTATGGTCAGTTCTGAGGTGCCTCATCACACTAAGTATGTGGTAACCAAGAAAAACTCCAGCTACACCTTGATAGTTGTGATAGCGTTAACTTCCTACCATAGTAAAGCTACAAGCTAATCATTTAATGTAAGAAAAAAGAGGACTTAGTACAATTAACAGTGCTTGGGACACCTGTAAGATTGGAGGTAGAAATACCCACCAGTGACTTACAGTGAGCAGTCAAGATCAACTGCTGACAACGTAAGAGTCAGACATGGACAGAGGGAGTGCTTAAATAATTTCTACCTAGGTGGGCAGTACTAACTAGCACATAATCGTCTACCTGGTTGGCCTAGGGGTGTATACGCAGAGCATGTGGCCCTCCATTGGTTCATCCCAGGATAACTCAGAGAATTATCAAATCTTGCATCAGTTATCTGAGCTTTTGCCCAGTTTCCATCACAGCCCTGTAAAACTTCTGGGAGAAAGAAGTTAGGTGGCCTTTCCTCTCTTGGAAACCTTTCCTGCCCAGGAGTCTTTCTCATTTGTCCTTAATTTCTTGTATTCCTCAACGTCTGGTAGCCTTGGCCTTTGGGTCATGCACAACGGAGCCATGAAAGTCCCACCATATCCAAATTTTGCATCAATATATTAATTTTCCAGGACCCCAACACATCTCCAACACATACATCTTCCACTGAAAATTTCGTCAACTCTATCACTTTCCAAATATGTAAATAAGCTAAACAAAGAGAGGTTTCCTATTCCTCGTTCCCTAGTTTAATTGTACTTCTATCATCATATGGTATATTTATCACTAACAAGGAGCAAAGGCACAGTATTTGAGATTGCTCAGTGCTGTGGACTGGACTGAGGAGGCATTCTCTCTCCACCATCACTCTGCCCTTGTTCTCTGTGACCTCACTGCCCAGCCCTTTCTCAGTCCCCTTCTTGATTCCTCTTTTCAGGTCTAACCAGTTCTCTTCAGCCTACTTCGAGGTATTTCAATCTAAGTTTATATCCTACTGTGGATATTTCTTACTTTCCACCAATATGTTCCTTTGCTCAATTTTTGCAATAATCTTCTACCGTGTTTTCCATTTGACGGTCTTCTTCCCTATAAGTCATCCTTTCCTTATGATTCAGATTTTTCTATGAAAATATCTTCCTCAATTTATAAACATTTCATAGACTTCTACAAGCTATATGCAGAATTTTGAGTAGAGCACCCTGATGACATTTTTTTTGTTTTGTTTATTTTGGGTATTTTTTTTGCATAATCATAAAAGAAAATGATTCTCCAGATGAGTTAAAACATCTGATACTGAGGGAGTCTTCATTTTTGTCTCTTTGAACTGCTAATATCTTGGCTTAAAGGAATTTCGTTCGGCTGATTACCCTGTGCTTGCTGGATCAAATGTTTCTGTCAGTCATGCAGGACTAAAGCCATCTCTCCCTTTGAACTTGCCTAATGAGACTTAGTAACGGCTATAGCCTAGATTCAAATTCAACCTATTTTACCACATATAAACTATGAGGTGTTTTTCAAACTGTAGGGCTCATATATTACCTGGGATCTTTCGGACATGCAGATCCTGATTCAGTAGGTCTTAGATGAAGCAAGAGACCCAGCTCTCAGGTGATGTTCCTACTGCTGTGCTCTTGCCGACGAGCCTCCTCGTGGCATGCCTTCAGTAACTCTTCAACTTTCTTTCAGAAAGTACCCAGGACAGATTTCACCTCATTTCACATTTCAGAGAAATGTGACTTTGGCAAATAAGTAGTTCTGTTAAAAAGTGTTGAATAATCCAAGAGCTGAGTAGAATTCATCTTCCCTAATTTAAAGAGATTATGCTTTAAGAGTCAAACCGAGGATAAAATAATTATAGCATAAAACGGAAAATCGTGTATGTGGATACAAAGGCTCAAAGGAGGAAGTTTATCTCCTTCCTCTGTGTATGGCATTTCTTTAAGGATCTTCTGTAGTACTGACTTGGTGATCACAAAATTCCCAAGTCTGCGCTTGTTTTGAAATGCTCTTGTTTAGCCATGAATATTAAAGGATAGCTCTGGATGTAGTTGTCTCAGCAGATATTTGTTTTCAAGGCTTGAAATATATTATCCCACGTTTTCTGGAATGTTGTTTAGAGATGCGTTTATTTTTGCAGGTAAGTTACTGGGTTTTTTCCCTAAAGCTTGTAATACTATGCCTTTGATTTCTACTTTCAGCATCATGACTGTAATATGCAGTGGAGAGGCTCTTCTTTGGTCGTTTGGAATTTTACACGCCTCTTGTGTTTGGATGCCCACTTTTTTCTTCCGATTTGGGAAATTTTCTTTTATGATTTCATTGAATAGATTCTGTGTGCCTTTCAATTTTTTTTTTTTTTGTCTCAGCCACTTTATTTTACGGATTCTTAGGTATGGTCTTTTGATCTATCACAGAATTCTTGAATGTGTGTTAACATGTTTACTTTTTCCTTTTAGCACTTTACATTTTATGTGTTCTGTGCTTGGGTGTGGTACTTCCTTGTCCCTGTCCTCCACTCCAGACGTTCTTCTCCTGCCGGTTTAAGTCTGAAAGTGAAGTTTCCACTGTGCTTCGTGTTTGCTTCATTGACTTTCTCATTTCCAGTGTCTCTGTTTACTTTTCAAAAACTCACTTCCCTTGCTGAATTCTTCCTCTACACGGCTGACTTTGAGACTTTCCATTTTGCTTACTTCTTACTCTACGTTGCTGACTTTCCTCTTTAGGTCCTGGATGGAATTTATCTGCTTATTTGAATATACTTTGAGGTCACTGATCATTTTTACTAATAAGATATTGGAACCTTCATCCACCATTTTATCTACATCAGCATCTTTGAATTAAGTGAAGTTATTATCTTTTAAAGGAGTCTTGTGGCTTTGATTTTTCATGATTCCTGTTATAATTTATGCATTGGTTAATTGTGATATTTCTTCTAGCTGTATTTGGGTCTTCTTATTGAGAAGCTTTGTCTTGAGGGCTTTGTTTCCAGTACCACTGAGAGAGCAAGAAGCAAACTTCTGTGACAGCAAAATCATCAAGCTATACAAGATACAGAAACACACTTAAAATAAGTTAAAGCTCACTAATATATCACTGTGTTAATGACACGGAAATTGGTAAAAATTATGTAGAATATGCTATGAAGTTCCAAATTGCTTAGGGCAAATGAGGAACTAGTAAACAAACGACTTGGAGAGGAGACAGGGAAAGAAAAACTAGAGAAGAATGAGGACTGGAGAGATGGCTCAGTGGTTAAAAGGTACTGGCTGCTCTTGTAGAGGACCCAGGTTCAATTCCCAGCACCCAAATGGTGGCTAACAACCATCTGTAACTCCAGTTCCAGGGGATCCAATGCCCCCTTCTGACCTCTGCAGACATTACATGACATGGATCAGTTACATACATGTAGGCAATACACTCATGCACATAGTACTTACCTATTGGAGACCTGGGAAAAATAAAAGGCAGTCTACATCAATAAAGCTGCCTGGCATCTTCTGATATATTAAAAGTTGAATATATAATTTAACAAATGCTGTCAGATCTTTCTGTGCTTATTTAGAGAATTTGATCTGTCCTTATTTACCACACATAAGACTTGGATGTTTTGAAGAATATTTATGTTATTGGCTGCTTTTGTCAGACTACTTAAACTATCTTAATGAAGTGGAGCCTCAGACTATTCCTATTAAAGTCCTTTAACTGGTCACTTTGTAAGCAATTATTTAAAAATTATTTTAGTATATTTAATGTCTTATGTATCTGTAACTAGAAATACGTAGTTATATGTCAGATAATTATATTTACTACCAAAATTTACAGAGTTAAAGACATGAAAAATCGGTAATTATGTACACAAATACTTAATTTTCAAACTAGTTCCTTTAAATATATACTTTAGATTATTTTGATTTTGTAAGAATTTATAACTGTGTTTGCTAACCCTCTGCAGAAGTTAGTTGACAGTTGTGTTTTTGCAGAGCTGCATACCTGTTTTCTGTTAACACTCTGCAGAAGCACAGTTTCCTGTGGATGAACCATAACAATATTTTTGAAACACTAGTTCTTCATCCACAGTACAAATAGTATGAATTTCAGGAATGCCTTACCTAGGAGCCACTCTTCTACCTCTTGGTTGATTAAAATTGGTCATAGAAAGGGCTTGCACTAATTCCTTGACGTCTCTCACTTATCTCTTCCCTCAGTAAGGGATTAAATCAGAGTATCCAGGACAGATTTCACCTCAACAGTAAGAGACAATTGAGCTCAAACCATGAGATTATTAATGACTGATGTCTTAATATATTTCAGAGAAAAGGGTCCATGTCGTCAGAATCAGAATGAACTCAAGCTAGACAAGGTGGTGCTTGGCTTTAACCCCAGAACTTGGGAAGCTGAGGCAGGAGCATCATGAATTTGGGGTCATTTTGGACTTCATAGCAAGACCTTGTCTCAAATCAATGATAGAATGGAGTTGCTTGCGATAATCCTTCTGTAAGTAAGTAAAGCCAATAGGTTACAGAGAAATGGTTCTTATGCATGATTTCCTGATCTGAGCTGAATGTGCGCTAGCCTTGGTTTTCATTTGTATTCTGTTTGTTTCAGACACAGACCTGTTTCATCTTAAGGTTTAGGTGTTAAAACAAGAGAGTAGGAAAATAGAATGATCCTGGCAGAAATAAAGATGTGCAGAAGAGACAGATACCCTTGCTTCTTCTTTTGCCAATCAGACTATTGAAACACGGGACTCCAAGATAGTGGAATTTTCCCTGAAGTCTCATGGCAGGATAAAGGCTAAGGCCCTGGGGGGCAACCAGAGAACAAACTTGTCTCCAAGAGAAAGACTGACAACTTGTTAGACTTGCAGAAGACTGAAACTGAAATGGTTGTGGTGGGGGAGGAAACTTTGACCAGATTGTTTAGTTACCATATATCTTGCATTTAATTCTTGTCCTCAAGTTAGGACCAGGAAGACAGACTTGGGGATAGAGGAAAACAACTGGAATTTGCTGTCTCTTTTCCCACTGTGGCCACATTGAATACACCTCCTTCTCCTGCTTTTCAACATAAATTCGTCTCTTTAACTAGTTTATTGAGAACGAGTGTACAAGCCTGGCTCACTGGAGCCACCAGAAATACTTGGATTTTTTTTTACCCTGGTTATGGCTTGGATATGAAATTTACAGAAAAAAGATTCATCTATGAAAGGCTGGTGATTGAATCTTGAGAATGATATATTCATCAGTGAGTAAAGCCACTGATGAATTAATAGATCAATGGACTTTTAGTTGGTGGGCCTGCTCGGAAAAAGTAAGTAACTCCATGTATCCCTTTCAAACGTGTATCTTGTCAATGAACTTTTATTTCACCACAATGAAAATAAAATGATGAAATTTGCAAGAAATAGATCAGGAAATGCCACTTTAATGAGAAAAGGATTTCCCAGGGAGATCATCATAGTTCTAAAATCGTAAGAGTCAAAGTAACTGTTGACATTTTGTTAAATGATATCGATTATAAAAATGTATCAGTTTCAGTTTATTGAGAACGAGTGTACAAGCCTGGCTCACTGGAGCCACCAGAAATACTTGGATTTTTTTTACCCTGGTTATGGCTTGGATATGAAATTTACAGAAAAAAGATTCATCTATGAAAGGCTGGTGATTGAATCTTGAGAATGATATATTCATCAGTGAGTAAAGCCACTGATGAATTAATAGATCAATGGACTTTTAGTTGGTGGGCCTGCTCGGAAAAAGTAAGTAACTCCATGTATCCCTTTCAAACGTGTATCTTGTCAATGAACTTTTATTTCACCACAATGAAAATAAAATGATGAAATTTGCAAGAAATAGATCAGGAAATTACTACATTAAGCAAGGTAACCCATACTCAGAAAAACAAAAAGAGCATCTTGTCCGTTAACCAGCCACTTTAATGAAAAAAGGATTTCCCAGGGAGATCATCATAGTTCTAAAATCGTAAGACTCAAAGTAACTGTTGACATTTTGTTAAATGATATTTAACCCTAAACCTATGCTGAACCTTAAAACAAACCCAAACCAACCAACCTACCAAACAAACAAAACCCCTAAACTCACTTGATTTAATATTTCCAATGTTAAAAAAAAGAAATTTGTTCTCCAAACATATTTTATAAATATGCATCCCCATCCCAAGTTCTACCCACTGGATGATTACCTTCAGTCTTACATTTCTTAATGTACCTCAAAATTTGACTAAAGAATACTTGAATAGACTCTGTAAAAACTTGGCGTATGCCTTTAATCCCAGCACTTGGGAGGCAGACGCAGGTGGATCTTTGTGAGTTCAAGGCCAGCCTGGTCTACATAGTGAGTTCCAGGACAGTTGGGGCTACAGAGAAACCCTGTCTCAAAAAACAAACAAACAAACAAAAAATTTAGACTACTATGGAGGTTCTATGTTGACAATGAGTAAAATGGAATAATCAGAGATAAAAACTTTACTTCTTTATCCTAGAGAAAGACGCATTCAGGTAGAACTTAGTCATAAAACTTAATATTTAGGGCTACTTAAAACTAAAGAGAGTCATAAATATTTCTCATATTCTTTCTTAGAAGACCCATCATGCACAGAAGACATTTACAATGCCAAGAAGTCATATTAAATTAAAATATGTTGTATGTATATTTCCTTAATGATAGTGCTGAGAAGTAAAAAGATAACAACTGAAGACTGGCTTTAGCTTTCAAATAATGACACTAATAAATACACAAAAATAGAGGGATAAGCCATATGAAGGAAAATGCATATGAGTATTAAAGTTATGGTTTGAATTAGGGGAACAAGGAAATCTCTACAGAAACATATTTAATCTGAGACTGCACGAGTTAGGATGGAGGGAATAACAGGATTTAAAGTAAAACTAAAAGTAATCATGGGGATGCAAGTTTAAATTATTTTAAGAATCCATCTCACCCCAGTCAGAATGGCTACCATCAAGAAACAACAGCAACTGTTGTTGAGATTGTGAGGCAGGCGGACACGTATTCATTGCTGGCTGGGGCACGTAAACTGGTACAGCCACTATGGAAGTCAGTGCGGAAGTTTCTCAAAAAAGCAGAAAGGAAAAGAAAACCATCCTATGACACAGGAATTGACTGTTGGGCACATGCTCAAATGATTCTTTTTCTTAACTTGGAGGTGCTCACACCCTCAAGTTCACTGCTGTGTTATTCACAAGGGCAAGGAAATGGAAACAGCCTAGATGGTCATCCGCAAATGAATGGATAATGAAAAGGTTGTACATGTATACAATGAACTTTTATTTCACCACAATGAAAATAAAATTATGAAATTTGCACAAAATCGATCAGGAAATTACTACATTAAGCAAGGTAACCCATACTCAGAAAGACAAAAAGAGCAAATATGCAGATCTCAGCTTCTAATGTTCTATTTCTGTATATATGTGGGTGTGCATGTGAGTATGGATCATAAAATTAGGCTGAAGTCCACAGGGGGGGAAAGGAGGCATTGAGGAAGGGGAGGGAGGATTACAGAACACTTGTGATATGAAAGAGAAGGGCTTCTGTGGAGAAGGGCTGAGGGGAAAGCAGGAGAAGAGAAGCAACTTAAAGGTCTTTGTGTTTTAAAATATTTGTATTTATTTAAAAATTTGATACAATGTATTTTGGAAATATTCAGACCTCTTTCCATCTCCACCCCCACTGTACCACCCTCCCCTACCCTCAACCCCAACAAGTTATTAATGAAAACTAATGCTTTGTATGCCAATTAAAAAATAAAATACTAAAAATAAAGATAAAAGGGAGGTTAGAGCATTTGATAGAAAGATGCCATGTGTCCCCCATCACACCAGATAAAGGAGAATTTAAGGAATTCAGACATTGTCAGGAGAATTAGGCACATCCATATATCAGAGATTTTTATGGACCATTGATAGTAACTTAATTTTATGCTGACTATAATTGAAATCTTATAAGGAATTTCATAATGTGTGGAGTTGTGATTCAACAAACATTTAAGATAACATTGTACATACTGTCAAATAAAAAATGTACGGAATGAAGAAAATAAGAAAGATTTTAGTATTTGCAGTGAGAGATGATGTTGGCCTGGGTTAAGGTGGCTGTACTAATGATAGAGAGCACGCATCAAGTTAAGACCTATGTTGGAATCTTCCTAAGATGGCAAATCAGAAGCTGCTTCCCAGTGATCCTAGAAAGGGGGAGTCAGATAAGAAACTGGATTCTACTCTTAAAAGAGAAAAAAAAAAAAAAAAAGCTTCAGAAACACCGAAAGTAACTGATAAGTAAAAAGTGTGGAGGAAAAAACGGGTTTTAATGAAAAGAAAAGGAGTTGGAGCTGTGGGTCAGGGGTTAAGAGCACTGGCTGCTCATTCAGAGGACCCAGGTTCGAATCCTAGCAGCCACATGGATCCCGGTTCCAGGGGATCAGATGCCCTCTTCGGACCTCCACTAGCATTGCACAACATGGTGTACTTACATCCGTGCGGGCAACACACTCATACACATAAAATAAAAAATAAAATACAAGAAAAGACAAGACAAGACAAGACAAGAAAAGAAAAGAAAAGAAAAGAGAAAAGAAAAGAAAAGAAAGGATAAGCTCTGGTGAGATAGAGAAAATCGTCCTGCCAAATGCTTCAGGAGCTACACCACCCAGGGCCCAGCTTTGTCTGCTGGGTCTGCGCAGCCAGGGCTGCCTGCAGCAGAGGTGTTTGCCCAGGGGGACCTGTGGCTTTCTTAGCGTAGATCCCCACAGAACTGTGAACTAGGAAAAGGCTGACCAGGCTTCAGAGATGCGACCAGGACCTGGGAGCGCCATCCGTGGGGAAGTACCAGCCATGGCGTGTGCCGAAAGAAGTGTGCTGCACACGTCGGTAGCTGAGACTCTCCCTGACCGTCCCTTAATGAATCCCTTGAAGAATATAGAAACCCCATCCCCACCATGGCTGAAATGAGTGACAAGAAAACACCACAGAAAAATGACCTAATCCATCCATAAGCCTGGATGGCACAAATATTCTCAGGTAAGGACGACAGGACATTGGCAGAAAAGCAGGCTGTGTAAGACAAAAACGCCATCAGCAAAAGTAAATACAAGTATGAGCGAGCCTGTCCCACTGCCTCAAAGCCTGCCTTTCTGCTCAGGTGAAAGCCCCTTCAAAATGCGTGATCACCCAGCCCAGCACACCAGGGAGACGGTGGAATGTGGGAGGCAGGTGCTTAAGACACTTGAGCGGCACCTCATGTAGGGGAGTCTCCTATAGAACAGTGGAATCTGACACAGGAATTCCCCACAGAAGGGAGGGCGTTTGGTCTAACTTGTTTGAGTTCTTGGAGCCCCTCTGTTCCTTCTAGCAAAGACCAAGCAAAAGTCAACTGAAACAGATGGGGAAAACTGATCCCACCTTGGAAGGTGCTGCCTGACGCGGTGTTTTGTACTCCTTTCACTATTGCCTCTTGTTTGGTTTTCAAACCTTCACTTTTGCATTTCCCTAGTTTAGTTGTTAAGCTTTGGCACGTGTCTTGCTGAACAGGCTCTTTTGAATGTCCTTTTCCGCACCTGTCTGTACTAATTTTTTTCCTGTATTTCTAGTCTAGCCTGGACGCTCTCCCTCTAATTCCTATATTACCCTCCTTCCCGGCTCTGTGCTTCTTAATCCTTGCTATCCCTAGGCCTGTAGAGCTAGAAACAAACATGTCCTAACAGTACCCAGCACTCTCCACTTCTGCACCTCACTGGGGACATGATGGAAGTCCACAAGTGTTTTGATTGTTGCTGTTGTTTCCTGCATGTTAGAACTGGGTTTGTTGACAACTTGTTACCAGGGATGTCCAACTTAAGTCCTGCAGGCCACAAGGCACTCCAGGGTATCTGTGAATGCAGCACAGCACAAAAATTATAAACTTACTTAAAATAATTATGTTTCGTGTGACTTTTTTTGTATCCTGACAGTGTGGTTTCTTGGGAATAAAATATGTAGATAAGTACATCATGCTGCAACATTGTGCAAAATGAATGTGCATACGTTGTTGGTACTTGTACATATGCATGGCTTCTGGTGTGTTGTCTTCTAAGCCCAAACAGTTGCAGTGGTACCATCAGATCCTTCATGTCCTTATAGTGACTTGGTGAGGAAAACAGAGCACTTATAAAAAGTGCATTAACGTGCCACTACAAATGACTGCCATTTACCATGATTAGAAGACATGTCTACTGGAATATTCGGGTATTTTCCACATACTGGGCACATCTCACATTTTGCCTAGAGTGCTTTAAAGTCTTCCCTCAACATGACCTTAGCAGCTGAGACTTGCTTTCTCCGGCCAATTAATTTTCATAGTAAAAGTAAATTTAGATCCTTATTTGTTATTTTTTAAAAAATCCCAGCATGGTTTCTGCAATGTGTCAAAAGAAAGCAGGACCTCCCACCCCCACCTCCCAAAAAAGAAAAAGAAAAATTACAGGTGAAGAAAGATTTTTCAAAGAAAAGTAGACAGATGGCTACCTTTTTGTCAAGGAAAATAGTATGACAGCTCTGCTTAATTTGTAGGAAACTTCTGCAAGTTTTCAAAACCTATAATTTGAAAATGTGCTATATACAAAAACATGCTACCAATTTCAGTGAGTATCAAAGACTGTGTCATAAGTATAAAATAGTAGAACTGAAAGTCTGTTGTCTTGCAAGAAAAAAAATTTAAAAACTTACAAGTAAGATGAGTTCTTTAATAAAATTAGTTATATGTAGTCCATTTAATGTTTAAAAATCACAACCATTTATTAATGGTGCACTTTAAGACATGCAACCTGGAAAAGGAAGCTTCTTCTTGGCCTCACCTCATTACACCTAAGTAAGGAGAAAATTAGACTATCTACCAAAGGAGTTTGGAGAGTGGAGATGCCGATTTTAAGTTGTATGCTTTGGCTGTGGTTGGTAGTGCTGATGCTGAAGATGTGGCTCAACTTGCATTTTTGTTTGAACTTGTGTTGAGAAATGTAATGTCACTGAAGAAATAAAATGGCTTGCTTAATATAGCTAAAAGACACAAGCAAATCACATGATTTATACAAAGCAATAAGACAGATGTTCAAGTGATTTTTTTTCTAGATGGACAGCATATTTGGTATAGTTACTCGTAGCAGCTTGGTGATGGTGTGTGAAAAAAGGAGCTGCAAAATTAATGGAAGGAAAAAACAATTACCATGCAAAACGCATGTTCAATGAGTCATCTTTGTGTAGTACATCAGAAAAATTTATGTACCAAAGCACTAAAAATGCAGAACACCGTGCAAATCCCTGTCATGACTGAATTTTATAAGGATCAAGGGGTTAAATCACTGCTAATTCCAGGAATTCCTTAAAATAAATATAGTCCTTAATCCCTCTTTTTTCCCATAACCAAACAAGCATGGAAAACAAAGGGCCTCTTCCTTGAAAATTCTTCCTATTGAACCTAGCTTCCATCAAGAATAAAACATGAATGCAAAAACCATGGACAGGTAAAGAAGTGTACATATGCCAACCAGAGTGCAGAATGAAGTGAGGTGAAACCTCGAGAGGGACTCTGTAGTGGCCTGGATGTCCCTAGGGGACAGCAAGTCAAGGCTTATGAGCCCTCCTCAGAAGAGACAATTTGGATTAATATCAGATCCATCTGACTCAGTCTACTAAATCCATTAAACCCTGAAGGAAGGATAGTCTTCAGATATTAAAGATAGGCCTTTGATTAATAATTCTTCCCTTTTGCCACTCCAAGCATGAACAAGCATTGGCACCTCTGGAAAAAGAACGAGCCTTTGATTCCAGAAAGACACAACTCCTGAACACCGAGGCCCTCCCTGACTCCCCACCACCCCAGGAGGAACCCAAGATGTAAAAGTGTTACTACTGAAAAAGCAAAGCCCAACTTACAACATTTAGCTCATTTTCCACAGAGTTAGGGTCAATTGCTTGTGAATAAATTCCCACAGGCAAATAACAGAATCTTAGTAAATCTAACAGCAACCTGAAGTTGGAGGGAAGGATTTGGGCTATGCTACCTGAGAGCTGGCCTCTGGTTCTGACAGTTTATACATAGGCCTCCAAGCACATCATCCTTTGCCTACCAGTGGGCCCCAAGAGGCACTCAGGGAGGCTGCCAGTCCAGCCTAGCCTGGCTGCCAGTCAGGATCTGCACTGTGAGGCTGACACGGGGCTGTCACATGGGGTGGGAAGAATGCTATTCCATCTCCACTCTTCACTTTCACACTTGAGCCATCAGTGCTGCTGACTCACATTGTGGCCTTCCTCTTGATGTTCATGGTCAGCCTTCTGCTGTAGTCTCTGTCGTCCACCTTCATGTCCATCACGATGGCCTTAATTCGAGATTCATCATTGTAGGTCTCTAGTTTGACCCTAATTCTGAACACAAAAGATCAAAAACTGGCATTCTTGAAAACTTCTTCAAATGCCTGTTCATTCTTCTCTTTCAGTTCCCGAGGGAAGCAGAGTTCTGTCCAAGGACAGCTTCTGCAGACTTAGGGAAACAAGTCACCCACTGATTCTCTTGAAAATCGTCTATATATACTGACAAGATTAGAGATATTTGAAATTGAGAAATTCCCTGTCACACTGATCACAGTGGTACGATCCAGTCTGCTGGTCAGCCACTTTCTTATTGCCCTCTTGATTTGGGTGGGCTTGGTACATACAGTTCTCTTTGCAAGAAATACCATGGTTGCCACGGTGCTGAAATAGTCTACCTTGTCACCCTGGCCCAGGTTCTCCAATTTAACCTCATACAAAGTTTATCATTTACAGTTGATCCCCACTGTTCCTCCACTCCTGAGGTCAGAGATGGAAATACCATCAAGGCTTGTCCTTCTGAGTCAAACCACCCACAAAGCTTATAAGCCACTGGGGATGTCAGGATTCACAATGATGGTGGTAGACGACAGAACAGAAAGGCTGTGCCCACCAGAATCAGAAATTTCAGCTCCTTTGATAGCCATCATCGGCTGCTAGAACCATCAAACTTGTCAGCATCTTCTCCAGAGAGAGTCACAGTCACCACTTTCCCTGATATATCCATCAAATAAATACTTCACCTAGCAACTCCTCTGTTGTTAGACTTCACCATGATGTCGGTTGTGTACTCATAGCTCTTGCAGATCCCATTATGTCTACAAGGCAGACTTTAGACTTGTTCTCTAGATTACCAGTCCCTGTGAAATCACACTGGATGTAGGCAAGTGATGGTCATCTTCCCAGAGAAGGACAGAAGTCTCATTGTTGAAGGTCATCTCAGAGTCATATTTAAAAGCTGAGAATTGTTTGTTAACAATCTTCAGGGTGCCTTTTGAGACATAACATACCTTGTTCATTTCAAAAAGGGTAAAGAATTTGTCCACTTGATCACTGAAAGCATTAGCTGTGATTTTATTACTTTTATCCACAAGTTCTAGAGAGCAAAGCTTCCCTTCCCTTTGGGAACTGCTCCACACACGAATCTGACTTTTGTTAGTGACACATGCACAAATATCAACCATTTGGACTGGTAAGGGGTGAGGCTGGTGAGGGGTACAATTTTGGGTTGTGTTTCTCCAGAAGACTGCAGCAGGCCATTCCAGCAGGTTTTCCAAATGTCTTTGAGGCTCCTTAAGCCTTAGACACAATGGAACCCATCCCCGAGCTCAAATTTTGTTGCTGCTGCTTGTTGGCTAGTGGAGTGGCTTCTGTGGCCAGGGAAGGTGGCCGGCGAAGGAAGTACTGCTGTTGCTCATAACTTTATTATAGCACACTGGATCGCCAACCTTTACTTCAACTGATTCAGTTGATTTCAAAACTTCTGAGTTCATCAAAATAACTACTCTCTTTCCATCTTTCAGCATATTTGCAATAAATCAATTAATCTGAAAAAGGCAGTTGCTGGTCAATCATTCTCCCTCAACAAGGCGGGTGGGGAGTGCAAATGTGTTACCAACATAAAAAACAAAACAAAATAGGAGAGTGTGTTCAATCCATCACTCATAAGCAGTTGATAGCAGGGTGGAGTATTCCCTGTAGTAATGGGACAGACAACAATGACCTGGAGGGCAGGTTTTATAGATGTATCTCCCTGTTGCATGATGGGTGCAATGGCCCCCTTGTTCAGGTACACCACTATAGGTGCACCACCAACTCCCAATCCCTTATCTCTTAATTTCAGTGACATGTTTACTTTTTCAAGGTAAGATGGCTAGGTTGAGGACAAACAATGAATTTCTTTGTTTTTACATTTTACTTTTTTGTATTTTACACAGAACATCCCAAACAATCTTATTCATCTTTATACCCACATCCCAAATGGCACCCTCCCATAGTCTTCCCACCCAATGGAGCCCATATACTCTGTCATACCTGTTACTGCCCATTGTGTCACTGTGTTGTCAGTGCCCCCAGTCATTCCCCAGTGCACATCCATCCACTGAGTCTAGTCAGCCTATCTAGGGTCCCTTGGTTTAGGAAGATCAGCTCTTCTACATCTAGCAGTAATCAGTTGCCAACATTCCTTTAGATAAGGAATGCTGTTCTGCTGTTCATTTTCTCAGTTCTCTGCCGGGTTACTGTCTGGGAGTCACTTGGGTCGCTGTATTAGTTATTTTTCTGTTGCTGTGATAGAAACACTGACCCAAGCAATTTACAGAAGGAAGAGTTCATTTGAGCTTATGGTTCCAGGGGAATTACAGTCCATCATAGCAGGGAAGCATGGTGGTTGGAGGTGGCTGGAACAGGAGTCGCAGAAACTAAGCTCTAACATCATCACACAGGCACAGGAAGCAAGAACGACTGGAGATCTGTCAAGGCTTAAGAGCTCTCTAAGCCCACCTTCAGAGACCTGCTTCCTCCAGGACAGCCACACCTTATAAAACCTCCCAAAACAATGCCATCATCTGGGGACAAACTGTCCAAATACTTGGAGCCTATGGGGGATATTTTCATTCAAATCACCACATCCCACCCCCTGGCCCCCATAGGCTCATGACCACATAAAATCAAATTGCAATTAGTCCAACTTTAAAAGTCCCCATAGTCATTATCAATCTCACTACTGTTCAAAAGTCCACAGTCCAAAGTCTCTTCTGAGACTCAGGTAAATATCTTAACTGTAAGCCTCTACAAAATCAGAAGACAAATTACATACTCCCAACACACAGTGGAACCGAATACACATTACTATTCCAAAAGGGAGGAACGGAAGGATAGTAAGGAAATACTGGACTAAAACAAGACCAAAAACCAGCAGGGCAAACACCAAATCCAGAAGCTCCACATCCAATTTATGGGTCTTTACTTCCAAAGGGCTTAGATGGCTCAGCCTTTCCAGCTTGGCTGCGTGCAACACACATTTCTCTCTTGGGCTAGTACCACTCCCTGTATTCAGGTCTTCTTAGTAGATGCCTTACAGCCCTGGCATCATGAACATCTTCTTGGGGTCTCCATGGCCAGCCAGGCTTCACCTTCACAGCTTCCTGCAGTGGCTTATCAGGGCCTTCTCTATGCAGGGAAACTCCTGATGCACACTGCCTGACATCCAAGGCTCTCTGAAACCACAGAAGAAGAATTGATGACCCCTTCACTCTTGTGTCTTTCATGTCTCTAAAGCCAACACCAGATGAGTGACACTGGCAAGTTTTACTGCAAATTTGGGATGGAGTCCAGCCTGCTTTATCCATTTTAGAAGCTTTTCTCCTCAGTGGTCCCTGTGGCATTTTCCTTTCACAAGTTGGAGGCTTAACTGGGTGTGTTCTTGTCCTGGAGGCATTCACTCAATTGTTTAAGTCCTAATCTTTAAGCCCCTCCTTAGTCACTTTAACCTCCTTATTGATGGGATCCTCTCCATCATATGCCAGGGCTCCAACATTTATCCTCCTAATGCTCTTTTTCAATCCAAACTATTTCTTCCTGCCCCATTTGCTCTCTTTCACTGTAGATCTGCATAATATTCACCATTAACAGCCATGCCACCGTTTCTACATTATGCTGTCTTGAAATTTCTTCTGCTAAAGAAATTAGCTCATTACTGTTAAATTTAGCCACAGGCAAGTTTTTTTGGTCAAGGGCAGACTCCAGCCAGACTCTTTACCAAAAGATCCCAAGTGTTGCTTAAGTCCTTACTTCCCTCTGGAACTACATTGTTCTCAGTACTACTTTCTTCCAGGTGCCTAATAGATGGCCTGTTAAGTTCTGCTTACAGCAATCAACTGCTTTCCTAGCCCAACTTTCCAAAGTCTTGCACATTTCTTCAAACCTGACATGGTCAGGCTCTACACAGCCAATACCCCACTCCTGGTACCAATTACCATATTAGCCACTTTTCTTTTGCTGTGATAGAAACACTGACCAAAGCAATTTATAGAAGGAGAGTTTATTTGAGCTCTTGGTTCCAGGGGAATTACAGTCTGTCATGGCAGGGAGGCCATGGTGGCTGGAGGTGGCTGGAGCAAGAGCAGCAGAAACTAAGCTCTCACATCATCATGCAGGCATAGGAAGCAAGAGTGACTGGAGATCTGGCAAAGCTTAAGAATTCGCTAAGCCCACCCCCAGTGACGTGCTTCCCCCAGGATAGCCTCACCTTCTAAAACCTCCCAAAACAGCGCCATTATCTGTGGAAAAAATGTCCAAATACTTGGAGCCTATGGGGGACATTTTCATTCAAACTACCACAGTCACCCTGGCCAACAATTCAAAGGAAGGTATCGCTTGTCTGGCATTGTTTCTTGTTATGTAGTCTTTAGCTGTATGCATGGACTCTTAAAGAAATATACAGATCGCTTTAATCTTTTGTTATACTTTCCTTTTGGGTGTTTAAGAACATATATTGGCCCAAATAAATCAATTTTGAGGTTCTGTTCTTCAGAGGTCATGTGGGCTTGGAAGGAGCCCCGGCTCCTTTCTTTTATCAGTTCCATCTATGTGAAGATAAGTCAAAGATCCTGCTCAACTGTGGCTGGCTTCACTTGGAAGCATGGACGAGATTTTTCCTGAGTTGACCCTCCTCTTTGTAGACTGGACACTGATTCAAGTCCATCTGGTGGGGTCTCCATGGCCTCCCTGAACAAGAGGACAGGTGACTCACCACAGTTACAGGACATTTTGAGAGATGCTACATAGTCCCCTGGAACTTGGTTGACCTTGGAGCGCAAGGAGCCAAAACTGTCCTTTAAGTCCTTCTGACAGGATTAGTATAGGTCTCAATGTATGGTTGTTAAACATCTAAGAAGTTTAGTTCCAACAGTCTGGTACTTTTAATTACCATGTGCTATGTAGATAAAGCTTGGGAAAAAAACAAATATTCTCAGATAAACCTTTACTGGACATGTATTTTGTTCCTTGAACTAGTTGTATGTATAATTTGTCAGTAGGTTGTTGGACTGATATGGTTACCTCTGGGTTTTTTTTAACTAGCTAGACACTATTTATTTCACTTTTTGTGTCACCCTTCCACCATGGATTCCCCACTTGAAGTACCCCTATTTTCCCCATTTCTCCCTTAATAATACTATTCTCCTATGGTCCCAATTCTTTTGAACTACTACTTTCCCTTTATCCCCAAGGTTCCTTGTATACTACTACCTCCACCGTCCAATTAAAATAAAGCAATTTTTATCCATTTCTCCCTTACTAACACCTGCTGCCTACTGTTCTCTTTCAGGTTCTTTCTATTCCTTTTCAGTATCCTGGTTCCTGTAGTTTTGTCTGGATACATACTCATATATAAGGATTTGGTGCCAGGATCCACAAATGAGTGAGAACATATGTCTTTTTTTTTTTCTGAGTCTATTTTGTTTCACTTAGTATAACAGTTTGTAGTTCCATCCATTTACCTGCAAATTTCATGATTTCATCTTTCTTTACTTCTGAGTAGAACTCCATCATATAAATGTACCACATTTTCACTATCCACTCATCAGTTGAGGGACACTTAGGTTGCTTCCATCTCTTAGCTATTGTGAAAAGAGCAGCAACAAACATGGATGTACAAGTGTCTCTGCAATAGGATGAGTTCTTTGGGTATATGCCAAGGAGTGGTATAACTGGGTCAAATGGTAGGTTCATTTGTAGTTTTTTAAGAGGTCTCCATACTGCTTTCCATAGGGGCTGAACAAATTTGCAATCCCACCAGCATTGAATGAGCGTTACCCTTTCCCCACATCCTCTCCAGCATTTCGTATCATTTGTTTTCTTAATCTTAGCCAGTCTGACTGGGGTAAGATGAAATCTTAAAGTAGTTTTAATTTGCATTTCCCAAATTACTAATGATGTTGAATACCTTTTAATATGCATCTTAGCCATCTTTATTTTATTTTATTTTTTTTGAGAACTCTCAGTTAAGCTCCTTAGCCTATCTTTTAATTGGATTACTTCCTTTCTTGATTCTTTGTTTTTTCAGTTCGTTATATATTCTGGATGTTAAACCTCTGTCAGATACGTCGCTGGTGAAGATTTTCTCCCATTCTGTGGGTTTTCTCTTCACTTCCTTTGTTGCTTCTTTTGATGTACAGAAGCTTTTTAGTTTAATGAGGTCCCGTTTGTTGATTCTTGAACTTATTTCCTGAGCAATTGATGTCCTGTTCAGAAAATCCTTTCCTATACCTATATCTTGTAGGTCATTGCCAATGTTTTCTTCTAATATTTTCAGACTTTCAGGCTTCACATTGATGTGTTTGATCCATTTGGAGTTGACTTTTGTGCAAGGTGAAAGATAGGGGTTTAGTTTCATTCTTCTTCAGGTGGAGATCCAGTTTTTCCAGCACCATTTGCTGAAGATGCTGTGTATCCTTCAGTGAATATTCTTGGCCTCTTTGTCAAATATCAGATGACTGAAATTGCATGTACTCATATTTGGGTCTTCAATTTTGTTCCATTGATGTGTGGGTCTAATTTTATGCCAGTACTATGTTGTTTTTATGACTGTAACTCTGTAATATAGTTTAAAATATGGTATAGTAATCCCCCCAGCAATGCACTTAGTGCTCAGGCTTTTGGTAGCTGAGGTATTTCATGCTTCCACATGAATCTTAGAATTTTTTTTCCAGTTCTGTGAAGAATGTCGTGGGGATTTTGATTGGCATTGCATTGAATCTACAAATGGCTTTTGGTAGGGTGAACATTTTCACAATATTAATTCTTCCAATTCAGGAGCATGGGAGATCCTTCCATCTTCTGATGTCTTCCTCAATCTCTTTCTTTAAAGATTTAAAATTTTCATGTAGTGGTCTTTAATGTCTTTGGTCAGATTTATTCCAAGATATTTTTTTTGCAGCTACTGTGAAAGGGAGTGTTTCCATATGCTCTTTCTCTGATTGCTTGCTTTGGTATGTAGAAAGGCTGCAGAATTTTGTACATTAATTTTGTATCCTGCCAGTTTACTTAAAGTGTTAATCATTTCTAGCAGTTTTGTGGTAGAATTTTTGGCATCTCTTAGATATATAATATCATCTTCAAAAAAGGATAATTTGACCTCTTCTTTTCCAGTTATTGCCCCTTTAATTTCCCTCTCTTGTCTTACTGCTCTTGCACGTGTTTCAAGCACTATGTTAAAAAGGAGTGGAGAGAGTGGAAAGTCTTGTCTGTTTCCTGAGTTTAATGGGAATGCTTTCAGTTTTTCTCCATTCAGAATTATGTTGGCTGTTGGTTTGTTGTTTATGGCTTTAATTATGCTGAGGTATGTTCCCTCTAGGACTTTGAACGTAAATGCATGTTGAATTTTGTCAATGCATCTATTGAGATGACCATGTATTTCTTGTCTTTGAGTCCATTCATATGATTTATGACATTTCTTTTGAATGATCCCTGCATCTCTGGAATAATGCTGACTTGATCATGGTGGATAATTTTTTTGATGTGTGTCTGTATGCAGTTTGCAGGTATTTTGTTGAGAATTTGTGCATCTATGTTCATTAAGGATATGGGACTATAGTTTCGTTTTTGGTAATATCTTTACTTGGATTTGGTATTCGAGTAATGCTGGCTTCATAGAAGGAATTTGAATGTTCGCCTTCCATTTCTATCTTTTTGAATAAATTAATTAGTATTGGATATACGTCTTTTTAAAATGTCTGGTAGCATTCTTCTGTAAATCCATTTGGTCCTGGGCTTTTTTTAGTTGGGAAGTTTTGTTTTATTGTTTCTATTTCTTTATGTGTTATGGGTCTGTTTAAGCTGTTGATTTCTTCTTGGTTTAGTTTTGGTGGTTCCCATGCTTTTAGATACCTGTCTATGTCTTTTAGGTTTTCAAATT
>NW_008347188.1:706574-718949 GCF_000622305.1 Nannospalax galili
ATGTTTTTGCCAGCACTGGAGTTTTTTTTTTTTTCATTACAGCTACATAGTCAATAACAATTTCCAGAGCAAAGATAAATCTCTTTCAAAAGTGTATGTAAATTTTTAGGTTCACAGTTGAATTAGTACAGTTATACAATATTGAACTCAGTAGAAACCCTATAAGACATAAAATTGCATAAGGTTTTAACCTTTAAAAAGGTCTCCATTTAATTTTAAAAATTACTATATCATACAGAAAAACTCATTTTTAATGCTACTAACACTTAGATGTTTGCACATGTGTCTCTAATCTCTATATGTCTGATTATTACTAGTCACAGTCAATTACACTCGGATCCTTGGCACCCGAATATGGATATAAAGTCATCTGGTAGCTTTCAATGATAATATTTTTTCACCTCTACTAATTAACATGAAGCAAATTTTTATGCTTCTTCCTCAAATATAACTCATTTTTTAATTTTGTTGATTTTTTGTGTGTATATCATACAGAACACCCGAAACGATCTTATTCATCTATATCCACTTCCCAAATGGCACCCTTCCATAGCCCTCCCCCCTACTGGAGCCCATATGTTCTGTCATCCCTGTTACTGTCCACTGTGTTGATGGTGCCCCCAGCCATTCCCCAGTGCTTGTCCATTGGCTGAATCTAGTCAGCCTATCTAGAGTTCCTTGTTTTAGGAAGATCAGCTGTTCCTCATTTAGCTGCAATAAGTTGTCAATATTCTTTAGATAATATTGGGGTCTGCTGTTCATTTCCCCAGTTCTATGTGGGTTACTGTCTGGGAGTCGCTTGGGCCACTCTGACCAACAACTCAAAGGAAGGTATCTCCCGTCTGTCATTGTTTCTTGTTATATAGCCTTTAGCTATACACATGGACCCTTAAAAATTATATTGTCCTCTTTAATCTTTGGTTATACTATCCTTTTGGGTGTTTAAGATCATAAAGTTGGCCCAAATAAATCAATTTATTTTTAAACTTAAGGTCATTTGAGGATCTGTTCATCAGGGGTCACATGGGCTTGGGAGGAGCCCCTGGCTCCTTTCTTTTATCAGTTCCGTTTACATCAAGATAAATCAAAGGTACTGCTTGACCATGGCTGATTTCATGTGGAAGCGTGGCGGAAATATATTCTCTGTGTTGACCCTTCTCTTTGTAGACTGGACACTGGTTCAAGATGATTTGATGGGGTCTGCATGGACTCCTTGAGCAAGAGGACAGGTGACTCACTACAGTTACAGGACATTTTGAGAGATGCTCATAGTACCCTGGACCTTAGTTGAAGGGAAAGGAGCAAAAACTATCCTTTATGTCCCTTCGACTAAATAAGTATAGGCCTCAAAGTATGGCTGTTAAACATCCAAGAAGGTTAGCTCCACCAGTCTGGTACTTTTAATTACCATGTGCCATGTAGATAAACTTGGGCAAAAACAAAACGTCCTCAGATAAACCTGGCCTAGACATATATAACATTCTTTGATCTATGTATAATTTGTCAGTATGTTGTTGGACTCATATGGTTCCCTCTGGTTTTTTAAAACTAGCTAGGCATTATTTATCTCTCGCATTGTCTAACACTTGCACCATGGTTTCCCCATTTAAGGTGCCCCCATTTTTCCCATATCTCCCTTAATAATACCCTTCTCCTATGGTCCCACCTCTCTTGAGCTTCTTCTTTCCCTTTCTCCTTTAGGTTCCTTGTATAACCATCCCTCCACTCTCCCCTTAAAATAATCCCATTTTTATCCATCTCTCTCTTATTAATGCCTATCCTGGGCTTTTTTTTAGCTTTGAGGTTTTGTATTACTATTTCAATTTCCTTATGTGTTGTGGGTCTGTTTAAGCTGTTGATCTCTTCTTGATTTAGTTTTGGTGCTTCCCATGCTTTTAGATACCCTCCTAGTTCTTTTAGGTTTTCAAATTTAGTAGTCTATAGGTTTTTTATGTATTCACTTATAATGTTCTGGATCTTTTTGGTGTCTGTTGTGATGTTTCCCCTTTCATCTCTGATTTTGTTGATTTGGAGGTGCTCTTTCTTTCTTTTGGTTAACTGGGATAGTGGTTTATCAATCTTGCTTATGTTTTCAAAGAACCAACTCTTGGATTCATTGATTCTTTATATTGTTTTCTACTTCATTGATTTCTGCTCTGATTTTTGTTATTTCTTCTTGTCTGCTGGCTTTGGGTTTCATTTGTTGTGAATGTAGGTACTTGAGCTATAAAATTCCCTTTAAGGACTGCTTACAATGTGTTCCAGAGGTTTTGTTGTGTTGTATTGTCCCTTTCATTTAGTTCCTGGAACACTTTTATTTCTTTCTTAATTTCTCCTTTGACCCATTCATCATTCAGGAGTGTGTTGCTTAATCTCCATGTGTTCATGTGGATACTAAGGTTTCTTCCAATGTTGATGTTAAGATTTATTTCATTGTGACCTGATAAAATGCATGGAATTATTTCAATCTTTTTGTATTTGTTGAGTTTTTTTTTTTTTTTTTGCACCCCAGCATATGGTTGATTTTGGAGAAGTTTCCTTGGGTGCTGAATAGAAAGCATGTTCTTTGCTCCTTGAGTGGAATATTTGGTAGATGTCTGTTAGGTCCATTTGATATTTGGTATTGTTTAATTCAGATGTCTCTTTGTTTATTCTCTGTCCTGTTAATCTATCTAATGGATACCATGGGTTATTGAAGTCCTCTAATATTAATGAGTTGGGATTAATCTGGGTCTTAAAGTCCTGTAGAACTTTTATGAAGTTGGGTGCACCAAAGCTGGTGAATATATGTTCCTGATTGTAACATGTTGTTGGTCAATTGGTGCTTTGATCAGAATGGAGTATCCTTTATCTCTTCTGATTAGTTTTAGTTTAAAATCTATTTTTTCAGATACTAGAATTGCAACTCCTGCTTTTTTCTTAGTACCATTTGCTTGGAATATTTTTTTCCATCCTTTCACCTTCAGGTAGTGCCTGTTCTTGAAAGTGAGATGTGTTTCTTGCAGACAACAAAAAGATGGGTTTTGTTTCTTCATCCATTCAACTAGTCTGTGTCTTTTCACTGGGGGGGGTTCAGTCCATTCATGTTTAAAGTTATTAATGAAAGATTGTATTGATACCTGTCATTTTTATTTCTGTTCACATTTTTGGTGTAGCTGTGCCTTTCCACAGTCATACCTTCACTAAAATTCTTTCTGGCACCCCTTGGGTATAGTTGTTCCTTTCTTCAGCAATTTGTATTGCTTCCAGAACTCTCTGAAGGGCTGGTTTTGTGGACATGAATTCTTTCAACCTATTTATGCCATGGAAGATTTTTCTTTCCCCTTCAACTAACAGACTTTTTGGCTGGGTAAAGTAATCTGGGTTGGTCATTTAGAACTGGGAATACTTTGGTCCAGGCTCTTCTGGCTTTCATAGTTTGCATTTAAAAGTCAGTTGTAATCCTAATGGGTTTTCCTTTATATGTGACTTGTTTTTATTTTGCAGCTTTCAGTATTGTCTCTTTTTTCTGTATGTTTGGTGTTTTTACTATGAGGAGCCGTGGAGAGTTTCTTTTCTGGTCCTGTCTGTTTGGTGTTCTATATGTGTCTTGTATTTGTATGGGCATGTCTTTCTTTAATTTTGTGAAATTTTCTTCTGCAATCCTGTTGAAGATCTGGTCCATACCATTCTCCTGAGATCCTTTTCCTTTCTGTATGCCTATGATTCCTAAGTTTGGTCTTTTTATGGTGTCCACAATTTCTGCATATTCCATTCTTGTGCTTTCTTAAATTTTTCATAATCTTTGCTTGAATGTTTTATTTCATCCACTTTATCTTCCAGTCTTGATACTCTGTTTTCCATTTCATTCATCCTATTGGTGAGGCTCTCTCCTGTCATTTCTAATTGACATACTGCGTGTTTCACTTCCTTCTTCATTTCAGCCTGAATATTTTCAACATTTCTAGCTCTTTTCTGAATTCATTCAGAAGTTTATCCCTATCTTCTTTCAGTTCTTTGATTATTTGTTTGTGTGTTCTTTAAATTCACTGAATTCTTTCATCATGTTTATAATTGTTCTTTTGATTTCCATGTTCTGTGTTATCTCTAGGGGATTCTCATTGTACTCCCCTACAGGACTATTGGTACTTGGTGGAGATATATTATTTGGATTTTTCATGTTATTTTTTTTTTGCTGTGACTTTGACATGTGGGTTTCTTTTGTAGTTTCTGATTCTCCTGGGAGACTCAAACCTTCATTTGTTGAGTTTAGGTCTGCTTCTGTTTGTAAACTTCATGTGCGTTGTGGTTTACTTGTTGGGCATGAAAAGTTGCTTGATCTAGGCTTAAGGTTCTCCCTTTTGGTTTTATATTGAAGGGGCTAGATGGCTTTCATCCTTCTGATCAGGAGTTCCCACACAGGCCCAAGTCAAAGAGGATCACATGCTCTCAGGCTTTCTCCTAAGGTCTGGATCCCTTTAGTCAGCAGCCACACTACAACTTGGGAGGATTGCTAGGTAGAGGTAGGATTCAGGACTCTCAGACAGTCAGGGAAGGAGGCTGGTCTCAGGAATCCAGAGCAAGCAGGGAAAGAGGTTGGTCTCAGGAATCCAAGTTGGGGGTGTCTTAGCCAGGGATAAAGGCAGGTCTCAGATATGCAAAGGTGAGGTGGGAGAGGGGACAGGGTTTGAGGGCTCCAGGGGACTAAACTGAGAAATTGGTCTGGTCTGGGTGCAAAGGATCAGGAAGCAATAGTGAGTCTGGGCCAAGAGGGGGGTCCAGAGGAAGCAATAGGGAGTCTGGGCCAAGAGGGGGGTCCAGAGGTTGGGGTGCCAAGGAAAGAAATGAGCCAGTGCCCCCGCTAGGAGAAGAGTTTGGGTGGGGGAGCTAGAAGGATGAATGAGGTTTTGAGATTCAAGGTGAAGTGGGTGGGACCAAACTTATCCAGGAAAAATGCTGGCCTCAGGAAGTTGGGGGTGGGACTGGCCAGGCATGAAGACTAGTCTCAGGTATGGAAAGGCAAGGTAGGGGAGGGAACAGGCTTTGAAGGCTCCAGGGTACTAGACGGAGGAATTGGGTTGGTCTGGGTGCAAAGGATCAGGAAGCAGTGTGGAGTCTGGGCCAAGAGGGTAGTCCAGAGGTCTGGGGTGCAAAGAGAAGAAATGGGCCAGTGCCCATGGTAGGAGGAGAGACAGGGTGGGGGAGCTGGGAGGGTAAATGAGGTTCAATAATGAATTTTTCTGTGTGGGATGTTATCAAAGTCATTCATAATAAAATAGATTTTTTTAAATAAGGAAAACTGGAATGAAGATTTAGCATTTTTACTGGATTGAATCACTCACTTAAATAATAAATCAAACATGCATCTTCAGATGAAAACTAACTTACCAGTACAGTTTTTCAGATCACAGCACTGCTTCAGATGAAATAGAAATTTTGCAAATTCAAATTAAGGCAAACACTGTAGGCATTTGAAATGGTGGTTAAACACAGTCCTAGGAATAGCAGCCCATATGTGATCTTGCTTTCTTTATTTAGTTCAGAAATTTGAAAACAGAATCCAAGATATCTGGGAAAATTATCAATATTTTTGTATATTTTCAACTTCATTTTTAGTTAACATAAATATGTAACCTGCCAATTTTCAAATGGAATTTCTAAAGCTTAAAATTGGCATTCTACTTAAAGAAAAATTTAATGATGTCTTTTTACCAGACTTTTTGAGTACTGTTTCCCTATGGATAGATATTCTTCCTTTCAAAATCAGGTCATTGCTTTTCTGACGCCACTTCCATTTGTGAGGCACAGTTTTCAAGAATGCATTATGCACAAAATACCTGAATTTGCCTGCTGCTCCTTCAGGGGACTGTAGTTTAGTTCCCAGTCATTATGTTGGGAGGCTCACAATGACCCCAAACTCCAGCTTCAGGGCATCCAATGCTCTTCTGACTTTCATGCACACCTGAACAAATGTGCACCTGCACACATCCACACATACCTACCTATACTTTAAGAAATAATATAAAATGAATCTTAAAAAATTAAAAAGCAATATCTATGTATGTGACTTTTATAAGAAACAAACCTTATTGGCAGACACGCACCAGCACAGAATCAAATAGAAGTAAATTTATCAAGCAAAAGGAAAAAAAAACTGACATAGCTATTCTAATAGCTGGTAAAACAGACTTCAGAAGAAAGTCAGGAGAAATAAAGAAGGCCACTACATGTTAATAAAGGGAAAAGCTCTTAAGAAGACATAATAATCTTACATATTTACACCTTGAAAATTGGTTTTCAAATTTTATGAAACAAACACTAATGAGTTTAAAACTTAGATAGATTGGTCTTCCAAAGTAAAAATCAACTGAAAATATTCACGGTCAAACTGATGGTTTGACTGATGGTGATTAGTCAAATGGACTCAGCAGATGTGTACAGAATGTTCCATCCGACTGTTAGGGAATATACATTCTTATCACCTGTCCATGAAATATTATCCAAAATTCATCAAATTATGGGCCCCAAAGCAAACATTAACATACACAAAAGATTAAAAATATTTTCATTTATGTCATCAGGTTGTAGTTGCAAAAAAGTCGATGTCAACAGTGAAAGCAGTCATGGAAACCATGTAAGTATTTGGAGACTGAAAATCAAGTCTTGAATGGCCATTGGACATTTCAGGAAAAAAAATGAGGAAATTAAATGTATTCTTAGTCTCAAATGAAAACAATAGCTCAACTCATTAAAACCTCTGAAATACAGGTAAAGTAGCTTTGTTAATTTTTATTTTAAAAGTTACTTTTAAAATATAAATATATTTTCACAGCAATTTTATGTTTGCAGAAAAAGTGAAGGAAATAGAGTCCCCACATTCTATCTTATCTCCTCAATCCCCTATTGTCAACTTGGTGTATGTATACAATGTACATGTGAATTATCAATTTGACAGAACATAGAATCACCTCCTCAGCTTTGGGGGAAGGGTCTTGATTATGTATTTTTTAATATAGTAAGAAAATTAACATATATATGGAGCACTGTAGCTACTGCGAATGAAATTTTCTTAGTGCCACAGTTCATGAACTATGTATGTTCCTCATGTTTATGTGTGCACAGAATCTAGTTTTTCTTTATTTCTGTGCTTTTTTTTGTTTCAATGTATTTTTATTGAATTTTTGTGCATGTCATACAAAACATCTTAGTCATCTTTATATGCCTTCCACCATCTACATCCCCCATAACACCCCCACTGGATTTCATGCATTCTATCATATATGTTAAGACCTATGGAGTCAAATTAGTGTACCTAGACATCCCTCAGTACAAGTTCATTAAGTGGATTCTAGTCAGTAAAGTCTCTCCCTTAAACATCAACTCCCCCTCATGTGGTAGTAATTAGCTACCAATAGTTCTTCTGTTAAGGTTAGGACCTGCTGCCCATTTCCCCAGTTTTATGCTGGATTTTTATCTGATTGAGTTTGCATGAGTCCTGTGCATACTTACAACATTGTTGTAAGTTCATATGAACAAGGTCCCAGAAGCCTGTAAGACTCTATTTTCTTATGGTTATGCACCTCTTCCTATGACTCTTACAGTCTTTCCACCCTCTCCTCCATAATGGTCCCTGAGCCCTGGGTGGGTGAGATTTAATATCTGTCTTATAGAGGGACATGCATCCTAGTCTCTTATTCTCCATACTTAGACCAATTGTGGCCTTCTATGTTAATTGCCCTCTGTTGCTTTAGGAAGCTTCATTGATGAAAGTTGAGAAACACATTAGTAGTCTATTTCATGTTTTGCTATGTTCCATGAGCCTTAGATGTAGAGGTTCCATCGTAGATGTGTCACTTAGGGCTAGGCATTTCACGGACATTTAGTCTCTCTGTGTGACCAGCTGTAGTACTATATAACCATCTCCATCTTTTTCAAAAATGAAGTTTCTTTGATGAGTGCTGACTGAAGTACTTGTCTGTAAGTTTAAGAATCCATTTTCCTCATTTTCCCCTTAGTAACATTTGTTTCCTACTACCTCCTTCTCTCAGGCTTTTTCCTTCCCTTTACCTCTGTAGTTCCTTTTCATTGTCCTGGCTTGTGTGGTTACATTGGCATTTATACTCACATATAAAGATTTTATGCTAAGATCCACAAATGAGACACAATATCTGTCATCTGTTTCTCTGAGTCTGTTACTTCACTTAGTATAACAGTTTCTAGTTCCATTCATTTACCTGCAGATTTCAGAATTTCATCTTTCCTCAATGCTGAAGACTCTTACAAAGTTCCACAACTGGTAAAATGTGTCTATGAGGTGCCCAGCCCTAAGTGACACATCCACAATGCAACCTCTACACCTAAGGCCCTGGGAAAATAGCAGAACAGGAAGCTGAAAAATATTAATGCATCTCTCACAGGAAGCTTCTACATACAACAAATGGAGATCAGCCCAGAAAGCCACAACGGACCAGAGTGCAGAGAATAAGAAACTGCAGAGTGCTTGTTCCTGAAGAGCACACCTATATCAAACCTCTGCCACCCAAGGCTCAGGGACCATTGCAGAAGAGGGGGCAGAAAGATTGTGAGAGCCAGAGGTTGGATGACCACAAGGAAACAGTTTTCCAGACAGCTGGAAGTTACTCATATGAATTTACAGCAATGGTGACAGCATGCACAAGATCCATGTAAGCAGAAGCCAGACAAAATTCCAGCATAGAAGTTTAGGAAGTGAGTAAGAAGCCCTGACTTGAGCTGAGAAACTATTGGCAACCAATAACCGCTGGGAGAGGGACGTTCAGTTTTCTTTAAAGGTCTGATGTTGGGTAGGTTAACCAGGCTCCAGTAAATGGACGCACACTGAAGAACATTTGGGGACTTGATAGGTCTTAATATATGTTTCAGTATCTATTCATCAGTTGAGGGAAATTTAGGCTGTTTCCCTTTCTTAGCTATTCTGAAAAGAGCAGAAGCAAACATGGGTGTACAAGTATCTCTACAGTAGGGCTAGTCCTTTGGGTATATACCAGGGAGTGATAACCAGATAATACAGTAGATCCATTTTTAGTTTTTAAAGCATTCTCCACATTGCTTTCCACAGTGGTTGCATGAGTTTGCAATCCCACCAGCAGTGAGTGAACATTCCCATTTCTCCACATGCTCATCATGGTTTTGATTCGCATTTCCCTAATTACTAAAATGCTGAACACATTTTAAGGTGTTTCTTAGCCATTTTTATTCCTCCATTTGAGAACTCTCTGTTCAGGTCCTTAGCCCATCTTTTTAATGGGCCATTTATTTTCTTGTTTCTCTGTTTTTTGAGTTATTCGTGTGTTCTGAATATTCATCCCTTGTTGGATGTATAACTGGTAAAGATTTTCTCCCACTTTGTGGATTTCCTCTTCACTTCCTTGATTATTTCTTTTGCTGTATTGAAGTTTTTTAATTAAACGAGGTCACACTTGTTGATTATTGACCTTAAGTCCTGAACAACTGATGTTCAATTTCAAAAGTCTTTTCCTACACTTGTATCTTCTAGGGTACTGCCTAAGTTTTATTCTAAACAGTTCCCGAGTTTCAAGTTTCACATTGAGGACTTTGATTCATTTGGAGTTGACTTTTGTGCAAGGTGAAAGATAGGGATCTAGTTTCATTCTTCTGCAGGTGGAAATCCAGTTTTCCCAGCACCAGTTGTTGAAGATGCTGTCTTTCCTCCTTTGTGTGTTCTTGGCACCTTTGTCAAATTGCATGTACTTAGGTTTCAGGTTTGGGTCTTCAATTATGTTCCATTGATCTGTGTGACTCTTTTTGTGCCAGTACCAGGCTGTTTTTATGACTATAGCTCTGTAGTATAGTTTGAGATCTGGTATAGGAATTCCCCCCAACATTGTTCATTTAACTTAGGTTGCTTTGACTATCTAGGGTCTTTTATGATTCCATATGAATTTTAGGATTGTTTTTCCTAGTTATGTGAAGAATTTTGTGAGGATTTTGATTGACATTGCAATGAATCTGTAGATTGCTTTTGGCAGGATGGTCATTTTCACAATATTAATTCTGTCAATCCATGAACAAGGGAAGCCTTTCCATCCCCTGGTGTCTTGCTCAATCTCTTCCTTCAAAGATTTAAATTTTTCACTGTAGAAAATCATTAATGTCTTTGGTTAGGTTTATTTATAGAATTTGAGGTTGGTGTCTGACTTACCAGGGTTGTATGAGGTCTCTGGCAAGCAGTGTTGGATGGCTCAGAGATGGTCCCAAAGCAAAGGGATGGAATCTGGGAGATTTGTGCTACTGATCTCTAGAGACAGAGTCAGACACTCTCAGACCCTCTTAGAGGAACAGGTGTGTTCAAGGCCCAAGGAGAGGGGATGGGAAGAGTATGTGTGAGCCTACTAGCTAGCAAGGAAGCCTGAGCCCTGGAACAGTGGGAGGAACTAGAGATGGTTCAAAGGCAGGGGAATGGGCCCTGGGGGATATGGGCTACTCTCCCCAGCTCTGGAGGCAGAGTCATATATTCTCAGGCTCTCTCCAAGTGATGAGTGGGTCCAAGGCTCAAGTAGAGGGGGATGGGAAGAGGTTGTGCCAGCTAAGGTAGTTTTAAGGGCAATCTTTAAGCCATCTGAGCTTCTATTTAAAAAGTCAAATAAATCTAAAATAAATGACCTTGTGATGGACCTCAGCATCTTAGAAGAACTGGAATAAGACACACCCCAACCCTGCAGATGGCAAAATTCATACCAGGGTGGAAATGAATGAAATGGTGACCAGAAGGATGATACACAGCGCCAGTGAAAGAAAGGGCTGGTTCTTTGAGGAAATAATCAAGACTGGCAAGCTCTTAACCAAGCTAACCAAAAGAAAGTGCAAAACCCAAATACATAAAATTAGTGCTGAAAAGGGGATGCCACAGCCAAATACCATGAAATCCAAAGGATCAGTAGGGAACGCTTTGAAAATTACATTTCCAAGTGGTGGAAAACCTAGAAAAAGGATGAATTCCAAAGTATATGTGACCTAACAAAATTGAATAAAAATATGTAAATAGCCACTAAAACAATGAAATTGGAGCAGTAATACAAAGTCTACTCACAAAGAAAAGATCAGGACTGGAAGGATTCACTGCTAAATTCGTTCAAGACTTTAAGTAAGAGATAAACCAATATTCAGCAAACTGTCTACAAAGCAGACATGGAGGGAGCAATGCAATTCATTCTGTGATGCCAAGTTTACCCAGATGAGTTTTGATATTTCTGTAAAGAGGCAATCAGATTTTAATAGAGATTGCATTGAATCTATTGACTACTGCCAGAAGTCTATCAACTTTTAAAATATTAATTTTTACAACTCACAAGTGTGGGAGGGAGGTCTCTACAGCTCTGTCTCCTTCGTTTTCTTTTATTTCACTCAAAAATGTGAAACCACACAGTAGAAAAGGAAAAAAAATACAGAAATTTCCCTGATGAACATAGGTTAATAAAATTTTTGCAAGCTATCTTCAAGAACACATTCAGAAGATCATATCCCATGCTCAAGTTGGCTTCATTATGGAGATCAGAGATTGACTCAACACATGTAAATCAATATTCAATACAGCACTCAAATAGACTGAAGGACAGAAATCACATGGGGATTCATATAGACATAAAAGACTCTCTGAAAAAGCCTAGCATCATTACCTGAGAGAAGTTCTGAAGAAGGCCAAGACTAGAAGGACTACAGCCAAACATAACACAAGCTACATGGAGCAAAGCTATTTATAGTCAACAATAAAATAGACAAGGAAAAACTGAAAGCCTTTCCTCTAAAGTCAGGAATGAAAGAATTATGCTCATATTACATCTAGTGTTTGAAGTCTTAGCAAAAGCAATAATTGAAGAAAAGGAAATAAAAGGAACATACACAGAAAAAGAGGAAGCTAGATTATCTTTCTGTGAAGATGATGCCATCTTGTACCTAAAAGACCCTTAAGACTCCATCAGAAACTTCTCAGATGTGACAAATATATTTAGCAAAGTAGCAGGCTCAAAACCTATGTTCAATGTTCAGTAGCCTTTGTATTTATCAACAACAAACTTGCCAATAAAGAAGTCAGCAACTGAGTTTCACTCCTGAGAATTTGAAAATACCTAGAAATATACTCATGAAGAAGGCGAAAGATATCTACAATGAAAAATTTAAAACATGGATGAAATAAAATGAAGGAGTTAAAACATGGATGAAATAAAATGAAGGAGACACTAGACTTATAAAGACTTCCCTTCCCTGTTTGTTGATTGTCAGAATTAATGTGCTAAAAATGGACATACTATGGACAGTCATTGATAGAGTCAATGCAAGCTTCATGAAGAATACTATGGTACTGTCCAAAGAGATAAAAAAAATCCTAAAAGACCCCAA
>NW_008347188.1:719788-725762 GCF_000622305.1 Nannospalax galili
TACCCGGGAAATGCACATTAAAGCTACTTGGTGTTCCATGGACCCCAACGGGGGCTATCATCAAGAAAACACGTGCTGGAAATGGGGGTTGGCGGAAAAAAACGTTGCACAACACGGTGGCAGTGTAAACTGGTGAAGGGACAAACAGAAGTAGACAGACATTTGAAAATGAAACCTATTGCGTTGTGTGTCAATGAAAGTAAGGTGGATGTTGAGTGTTAGGATAAACATAATGTTCGTTGTAAAAGAGATGGCTATCATCAAGAAAACACGTGCTGGAAATGGGGGTTGGCGGAAAAAAACGTTGCACAACACGGTGGCAGTGTAAACTGGTGAAGGGACAAACAGAAGTAGACAGACATTTGAAAATGAAACCTATTGCGTTGTGTGTCAATGAAAGTAAGGTGGATGTTGAGTGTTAGGATAAACATAATGTTCGTTGTAAAAGAGATGCTGTGTCACAAATGTTTGGTTTTTGGTGAGGGATACTGCACACTGCTTTAATTAAGTGAAATTTCCTTCATGCAGTCTATGTTTGAATGGGGCCCTGGGGTCTCCAACTATTTCTGATACACTTTTTTTTCCTTCAATGCTGATAGATTTAGAGTCATGCATTTTGAGGCTTTTCTATTAAATGCAGATTTGCTTACACTTTCTTTAGCTGTCCCCTCTATAAACAATTTTATCTTAAAGTCTACTTTGTGTAATAACAATAAACTTCATATTTCCTCTTCTGTTATTGTTCCTTTTCCCACCCCTTTACTTCCTGTCCACTTGTGCCTCTGTTTATATAAAGAGTGCATTTAGAAGACAGAAAATATACGTGTGATTTTAGAATCCTTTTTGTATTGTTTGAATTTTTATTAGTATTTTAATCTATTTATATTTAATGGAATCATGAATAAGATTTTTCTGTGATTCTATTTCTCCATTACTGTCTTATTTTGTGTGAAATATTTTCTAATGTATCGATTTAGTTTTTAAATTTGAGTTATTAAAGTTTTGAGAGAACTTTTGTGGCTTCCTGTGTATTACAATTAGATCTTTAAAAAATCTAGTAGAGACCGATGCTGATTCAATTTCAAAAGCACATAAACATGTTGCTACAATAGAAATGTACCCTTCCCACTCTCCTTTCTGATCATTGTTATAGAAATTAAATGGCATATATTGCAGGCATAGCTATAGGGTTTATAATTACTGTTTCATGTATTTTCTTTTAAAAATAATAGAAGTTACAAAAGCATTTATTCTGTCTTTTGTATTCGATTATGTAATTGCTTTTTCTGATGCTTTTTCTTAGTCTTTTTCTAAATCCAAAATGTTGAATATGAGATCGCACTGCTTTCTTAAGTCCATGATTTCTAATAAGCTAGAACCACTAATCTTATGGAGTATTGTTGGCATATTTTGTCCTTTTCCTTCCATTCAAAATTTTTCCCATTTTTGAAATTTCTCAATTGGACCATGATAGGTCTGGTTGTGATGATTGCTATTTTGATTATTATTTAGATTAATTTATTTGGAGTTCTTGGTCTCCTTAGATAAGGTGATTAATATTTTTTTCATCACATTTGGGAAATCTGGGGTGTTGTTTCTTCAAATACCCTTTCGCATACTGTTCTGCAATGGAATCCCCATTGTGTTTGTGCTGTGGACTGGATGGGGTCTCAGGTTTCTGAAGTTCTGCTCACTCTCAAGTTTGCCTTCAGCTACCAAGGTTGTCAGTGCTTCCGTCAGTTAGTCTTTTTAACCCAAGTCCCTCTAATGTCTTCTCCTTTACAATGATTGTGCCTTCTGGGCCTATCATTCTTTAAATCTTCCTGTGTCAATGTTTGTCGCTTTCCAACAGGTACGGCACAGGAAGAGAGGCCAGGACCAGTCTGTGTTCCTCTCTTAGGGCCTAAGCGGGATGGTGAGTGTCTGCGACTCAAAAACCACACCGAGTCGGGAGTCTTGTTGAGGCAGGAACTCACTTTATTGCATCAGGCATTACCTTATATAGTTTAAACAAAAAGGGGTGTGGAAAAGGGAAGGGCAAAGGTGTATGTCATCTGGGGCAATGGCTGTGAGCCACTGGGAATTGGCCACGCCAGCTGTGATTGGGGAGAGGCAGTCCGAGGTCGGGCCCTGCTGAGTCACCTCCGCGAGGAAGTGACCGGCCAAAGAAAGGTCGCCAAACTTTAGTCAGGCTCAGGAAGTTACAATAGGCCTCGTCATAAGTTATGCCACAATTATGAGGGTTCTGGAGACCCAAGAAATGTTCTTTAGTGCATCATCACTATCTTATTTCTCTTTAATTCTTTAGATAGGAATACCTGTTGCTATGTGAAAACTTATAACATGGTATTATGTTATCTAAAGTCATTATGTATTAAGTCCAAAATAAGTATGGTACTTCATCAGGGCAAAGATATGTTGGTAGTTTTTTTTTTTTTTTTTTTTTGGTGTGTGGTTACTTTCTATCTTTGATTCTAATGTCACATAATATTTCTTTGAAATGTGATATTTAGACAATGAATCTTTCCTGTTCTTCTCTGAATAAAGAGACTGGTTGGTGTAAACAATAGAAATGCGTCTTACTTACAATCAAGGACACAAGGAATGGCAATGAAGGTGTGAGAAGAGTTCACAGCCGGTGAATGCTCCCTCCTTTGGTTACAGTTGGCCGCTGTCCCATGAGTTCACTGGCCTTTCCTTGGTCAGTGCACACACAGAAGAGGAAGCACAATCTATTGATCTTTTTATAAGGACATGAATCCTACGACCTCACTTACCTTTAACTTAAATATTCCCCCAGAGGTTCGTTTCCTGTAGCCAGCTACACTGGGGCTTAGACCTTCACCATATGAGTTTGGGGAAAGATAAACTTTCAGTCAGTCATAATATGGTAACAGTTGCCATGTCAGGGCTTCTTCAGTTGCATGATGGTGGATGCAGTTGCCAGCAGACAATTATTTTAGTATAGTGAATTGCAAGTAGACTCCTCCATCTCTTGACTTACCTGAGATCTGAGTTAAATCTAACAGCTATAATATACTAGGAACAGAGGTCTTATATGAAGGTGGCTGTGTGGACATTATCTCCACTGTGTTCTGGGTGGCGATTTGCTTTATTGTTTTGAGCTTAAAGTTCAATTTCCTCAGTTGTCTGTGAGATAACTGGCTTGTTATGGCTATTTTCACCACTGAGGTGCAGAAAACTGGAGAGCAAAAATAGCACAACTGAAATGTCACAGACCCGCCCAGAGTATTTTCAGTTTGTTTGTATTGTTGTAGATGACCTGTCACCCTGTTGGCAACGAAGGTTTCCTTTATTGTAGAGTCCAGTATGATCTAACACATGACATGTGACACAAGGCTGATGAAGCTGGCTGCAGTTTATTAGTTGAGAACAGCACAGGTCCAAGAAGATACATTTGCAACAGCATGGTCGAGAAGGGACTGTAGGTGACAGAAGAGTTTGGTGCCTCTTATTTCTGGTAGGAGAATGTTTGGTTTGCTTGACTAATCCTGCAGACCAATAGAGCTACAAAACAGTATAGGCTGTGTGTAAAGTTTTTGCTTTTAGCTTATATGTGTGTTAGAGGTAATGTTTGTGGTGTGTATGCTGTGTGGTGTGTGTATCTATGTATGTGTTTGTGGGTTTGTGTCTGTTGTGTGCATGCATGTATGTTTGTGTGTATGTGTGGTGTATGGTCTCTGTGTGTGTGTCTTCTGTTTCTGTGAATTGAACACAGGTGTAGTTCACGCATTTAATAAGAGAACTCTATGGGTAGGAATATGTTCTGCTGGAAAAGACATATTCAGAAAAAACAGAGAAACTCATGGCAAAGTCTTTTTTTCCCTATGAAGCTCAAATACATCAAGGAAATATGTATACTAGTTTATAAGCTGTCAGGGTTATAGTACAGTGCTTTGTAACCAATTAGTGGCTGGATCCAGTTCTATAACTGGTTATTATGATTGTTTTTGTCATTGTCTCACCTTTTTCCCCTGCAGATTCTCACTCTATCATTCTAGAAATCACCTGGTTGTTTTGAGAAAAGATTTTCCTATCATTCCAGGCTGGTCTTGAGCTCATCATCCTCTGCCCCTCCTCCTTAGTTTTAGGATTACATACCTACAAAACCATACATGGATGGGAATCCATGTTTTGAACTTAGAATTAAGCCATTTCATAGTAGAATGCTTGCCACTAAAGCAATATGCCACTGGGACCCTAGGAGATACCAGCATGAACAAGGCTGTCTTTTTCCAGGATTGTTACTCTGCTTGGAATTTTCCAAACAAGTCCGTTCTTTGTGTAGGCTAATTAGTGATGAGAGACACACAAAATTCACATGGCATAGAAAACAGCTAAAACGTATGATTAAGTGTTTAAAATGACCCCTTCCTTGACTTGGCAACAGTGCCAATTTTTTGTTACTTTATATTTCACATTACCTTGCAAAGTGATAGGTTGTAATTTGGGTTTTCACATGTATTTCATCTTGGCTGATTCTTGCCTCAGTAGTCTCCCAGATTCTCTTCTGAGCTGCACCCTTTTGGCCCGCGTCCCCTCTTCCACTTTGCTCTATTGTCCTCCCTCCCTCCCTCCCTTTCTCCCTGCCCTAAAGCCTTTTTTTAAAGTCACTTGGGCCCCTCTCTAGTTTCCTTGCCTTTATCAATACTTAATCCCACCTCGATATGCATATTTAAGTTAGAGGCTAGGGTACACATATGAGAGAGAGCATATGGTATTTGTTTTCCTGAATGTGATGGGTATTCTTGGTTGTTGACATCACTGGTTCTGAAATCAACTAAAATCAAGCTGCTAGGCACTGTTGTAAAGGACTTTCTTGATCTAATTAGTATTTGAAGCAGGAAGACCCACTCTAAATGTGGATGGCATCTTCTGGTGGCAGTCAAGTAAAAAAAAACATGGAAGAAGGGAACTTTGCTTTTTGCCTGCTTGTCTTCATGACTTCTGGCAAGTGCACCCATACTGTTGCTACTAGAACATGTAGGAATGCCTGACTTGGAACTCTTTATGTAGACCAGGTTAGCCTTGAACTTATATAGGTCTGTCTCTGCCTCCCGAGTGCTGGAACTAAAGGGCAGTATGCTCTTAATTCAGCATTTTCTATAACTTTTGTATCCAAATTAGAGTTTCTTTGTTGTAAAAATGAAAACTGAGAGGCCTCTCTCTGGGGTAAGTCCATTTCACCCTTCAAAAGCACTTTGACTCCCCCAGACTCATTCACCCTCCCATCTCCCCTGCCATTCTCTCCTCCGAGTTTGGGTCCTGCCCCATTCCTTGTCTTGGGGCCCCAGACACCTGGGGAACCAATACTGCTTCATGATCCTTTTCATCCAGAACAACAGAATGCCTTCTCTGGGCCCAAAGAGCACTGCTTCTGGGCCTGGCCCCACCCTCACCTCCCTCTGCTTCCCTGGGCATGCACCACCCTCCAGCCTCCTTCTGGGATGCAGGGGTCTGACCTTTCCTCTTCCTGAACCTTTCCATCCAGACCAACCCAGCTCCTCAGTGGAATCCCCAGGAGTCCTTGGGACATCTTCCTGCCCCATCTGCCTTTGCATCTCTGGGTGGCAAACAGCCACCAGCTGCCCTAAACCAGCATCTTTCCTGGGCCAGGCTCCCAGGCCAATCCAACGCCCAAAATCCTGAGGCCAAAATCGCTCCTGGAGGGAACCAGACCTTAGGAGAAAGCTTGAAAACATCTGACCCTCACCTGAATTGGGCCTCTGTGGAAACTACTGAAGACAAAAACAATCAGGCCATTCCAATATAAAATCAAAAGAGAGAACAGGAAGCTTAGATGAACCAGCTTTTCATGGCCAAAAAGTAAACCACAAAGACACATAGAGTTCACAAAAAGAAGCAGACCTAAACTTGAAGGCCTGAGTCTCACACAAGAATCAGAAACTACTAAAGAAATTCACATGTCAAAATCACAGAGAAAAAAATAATA
>NW_008347188.1:725787-738808 GCF_000622305.1 Nannospalax galili
ACATATCCCCACCAAATACCAATAGTCCTTTAGAGGAACACAATGAGAACCCCCTAGAAATAATGCAGAACATGGAACTAAAAAGAAAAATTATAAACATGACAAAAGAATTCAGTGAATTTAAAGCACACACGAACAAAGAAATCAAAGAACTGAAGGAAGATAAGGATAAACTTCTGAATGAATTCAGAACAGAGTTAGAAATATTGAAGAATACTCAGGATGAAATGAAGAAGGAAGTGAAACACGCAGTAAGCCAATTAGAAACAACAGGAGAAAGCCTCACCAATAGGATGAATGAAAGGGGAAACAAAGTATCAAGACTGGAAGATAAAGTGGGCGAACTACACCACTCAAGCAAAGATTATGAAAAATTTAAGAAATCACAAGAATGGAATATGCAGGAATTGTGTGACACCATAAAAAGACCAAACTTACGAATCATAGGCATACAGGAAGGAGAAGAATCCCAAGATAATGGCATGGACCAGATCTTCAACAGAATTGTGGAAAAAAATTTCCCAAAATTAAAGAGAGTCATGCCCATACAAATACAAGAAGCATATAGAACACCAAACAGACAGGACCAGAAAAGATACTCTCCACAGCACATCATAATAAAAACACTACACGTACAAAACAGAGACAATACTGAAAGCAGCAAAAGAGAAACAACAAGTCACATATAAAGGAAAACCCATTAGGATTACAGCTGACTTTTCAGTGCAAACTATGAAAGCCAGAAGAGCCTGGACCAAAGTATTCCCAGTGTTAAATGACCACAGATGCCAACCCAGATTGCTATACCCAGCCAAAATGTCTATTATAGTTGAAGGGGAAAGAAAAATCTTCCATGACATAAATAGGCTGAAGGAATTCATGGGTACAAAACGAGCCTTTCAGAGAGTTCTGGAAGCAATACAAAAAGCTGAAGAAAGGAATGACTATACCCAAGGGGTTGTGGAAAGAAATTCAATGAAGGTATAACTGTGGAAAAGTACAGCTATATCAAGAATGTAAACAGAAATAAAAATGACAGCATTCAATACGCAGATTTCATTAATAACTTTAAATATTAATGGACTGAACTCCCTAGTCAAAAGACATAGACTAGGTGAATGGATTAAGAATTAAAACCCATCTTTTTGTTGTCAGCAAGAAACTCATCTCACTGTCAAGGACAGACACTATCTCAAAGTGAAAGGATGGAAAAAATATATACCAAGCAAATGAATGGCACTTAAAAAAGCAGGCATAGAAATTCTAATATCTGACAAAATAGGCTTTAAAATAAAACTAATCAGAAGACACAAAGAGGGCCACTTCATTTTGATCAAAGGAACTGTGAATCAAGATGATGTTACAATCATGAACATATATTCACCAAACTCTGGTGCACCCAAATTCATAAAAACAATACTACAGGACTTTAAGACCCAGATTAACTCCAACTCATTAATAGTAGGTGACTTCAATACCCCACTGTCTCCATTAGATAGGTCAACAAGGCAGAGAGTTAACAGAGAGACATCTGAATTAAAAAATACCATATATCAAATGGAATTAACAGACATCTACTGAGTATTCAACCCAAGCACCAAAGGACATACATTCTACTCAGCATCCCATGGAAACTTCTCCAAAATGGACCATCACCATCTTCACCACTACCATCATGGGGCACAAAACAAACCTCAACAAATACAAAAATCTTGAAATAATTCCATACATTCTATCAGACCACAATGCAATAAAGCTTACAATCAACACCTGAAGAAGCCCTAATCACCACATGAACACATGGAGATTACACAGCACACTCCTGAATGATGAATGGGGTAAAGGAGAAATTAAGAGAGAAATAAAAGTATTCCTGGAATTAAATGAAAAGGACAATACAACATGACAAAAACTCCGAGACATGCTGAAAGTGGCCCTTAGAGGGAAGTTTATAACTCTAAGTGCCTACATCAAAAAATAGGAAAGAACTCAAATAAATGACTTAACATTGCAATTCAACACACTTGAATAGCAACAGCAAATGAAACCCAAAGCCAGCAGACAAGAATAAATAACAAAAATCAGGGCAGAAATTAATGAAATTGAAACAAAGAAAACAATACAAAGAATCAACAATTCCAAGAGCTGGTTCTTTGAAAAGATAAACAAGATTGACAGACCGCTAGCCCAATTAACCAAAGGAAAGAAAGAGCACCTCCAAATCAACAAAATCAGAGATGAAAGAGGAAACATCACAACAGACACCAGAAAGATACAGAACATTATAAGGTAATACTTTAAAAACCTATATGCTACTAAATTTGAAAACCTAAAAGAAATGGACAGATCTCTAAAGACATGGAACCCATGAAAAGTAAACCAAGAAGAAATTAACAGCTTAAACAGACCCATAACACAAAAAGAAATCAAAACAGTAATATAAAACCTCCTGACTAAAAAAAAATGCCCAGGACCAGATGGATTTACAGCAGAATTCTATCAGACATTTAAAGAAGATCTGTATCCAATACTACTTAATTTATTCAAAAAAATAGAAATGGAGGGAGAACTTCCAAATTCCTTCTATGAAGCCAGCATCACTCTCATACCAAAGCCTGGTAAAGATACAACCAAAAAAGAAAACTATAGACCCATATCCTTAATGAACATAGATGCAAAAATTCTCAACAAGATACTTGCAAACTGCATACAGACACACATCAAAAAGATCATCCGCCATGATCAAGTTGGCTTTATCCCAGAGATGCAGGGATGGTTCAATATACGTAAGTCAATAAATGTCATAAATCATATAAATGGACTCAGAGACAAGAAACATATGATCATCTCAATAGATGCAGATAAGGCCTTTGACAAAATTCAACATGCATTTATGTTTAAAGTCCTAGAGGGAATTGAACTGGAGGGAACATACCTCAACATAATTAAAGCGACATATAACAAACCCACAGCCAACATCATTCTAAATGGAGAAAAACTGGAAGCATTCCCATTGAAATCAGGAACCAGACAAGGCTGCCCACTATCCCCACTTCTCTTTAACATAGTACTTGAACCTCTTGCAACAGCAATAAGACAAGAGACGGAAATTAAAGGAGTAATAATTGTAACAGAAGAGATCAAATTATCCCTTTTTGAAGATGATATGATATTTTATCTAAGGGACGCCAAAAATTCGACCCCAAAACTCCTAGAAATTTTTAACACATTCACTAAAGTTGCCGTTTACAAAATTCACTTACAAAAGTCTATAGCCTTTCTATATACCAATAAGAATGAATCAGAGAAAGAGTACATGGAAACACTCCCGTTCATAAAAGCT
This sequence comes from Nannospalax galili, assembly GCF_000622305.1. Classification (NCBI taxonomy): domain Eukaryota; kingdom Metazoa; phylum Chordata; class Mammalia; order Rodentia; family Spalacidae; genus Nannospalax; species Nannospalax galili. Next base: position 729,131 of record NW_008347188.1, read on the forward strand.
GAAAAAAAAAAAAAACTCTCAGAATAAACCTCACCAAAGAAATCAAAATTAAAGAGCTCTACAATGAAAATTTTAAATCTTTAAAGAAAGAAATTGAGGAGGACATCAGAAAATGGAAGGACCTCCCATGCTCATGGATTGGAAGAATTAATATTGTGAAAATGACCATCCTACCAAGAGTCATATATAGATTCAATGCAATGCCAATCAAAATCCCCACGACATTCTTCACAGAACTGGGGAAAATTTTCTAAGATTCATATGAGTAAATACAATTTCAGCCACCTGATATTTCACAAAGGCGCCAAGAACATTCACTGGAGGAAAAAGCATGTTCAGCAAATGGTACGGGCAAAAGTGGATCTCCACTTGTAGAAGAATGAAACTAAACCCCTATCTTTCACCCTGCACAAAAGTCAATTCCAAATGGATCAAAGACCTCAAGGTAAAGCCTGAAACTCTGAAACTGTTTGAAGAAAACATTGGGAAAAACCTACAAGATATAGGTATAGGAAAGGATTTTCTAAACCAGACATCAATTGCTCAGGAAACAACACAGTGCGAGAGCTAACCAGCTCCAGAGTGATGCCTTTCCAGTGATACAGACCCAAAGCCATGGCATGGCTATAGGATGGAAGTCTGTCTTATAAAAGAGGTGACCTCGTGTAAAGTCAGACATAGCCAGAGAAGTTCACATGAAATGGACAAAGGCAAATCTTACAAACAAAAAATGCTGTTGGATTTTCTTTGGGAACTCTGCATAGAGCGATTTCAAAATACAGCCTCTATGGCTTCCTCCACTTGATAGTTCCACTAACTAAATGGATTTCTGAAGTGGCCAACTAGACTAATAATCAGGGAAATGCAAATTAAAACCACTTGAAGATTTCACCTTACCCGAGTCAGACTGGCTAAGATCAAGAAAACAAATGATACCCAATGTTGGCGGCATGTGGGGAAAGGGGAACACTCATCCACTGCTGGTGGGGCTGCACTATGGTTCAACCCCTGTGGAAAGCAGTGTGGTCAACTCTTAAAAAACTACAATTGAACCTACCATTTGACCCAGTTATATCACTCCTTGGCATATACCCAAAGAAATCATGCTATTGCTGAGACACTTGTACATCCATGTTTTCTGCTGCTCTTTTCACAATAGCTAAGAGATGGAAGCAACCGGTGTCCCTCAATTAATGAGTGGATAGTGAAATTGTTGTTCATTTATATGAAATAGTTTTACTGAGCAGTAAAGAAACATGGAATCATGAAAGTTGCAGGTAAATTGATGGAACTAGAAAATGTTATGCTAAGTGAAGTAACACAGACTCAGAAAAACAAGCAATATGTACTCTCTTTTATTTGTGGTTCTTAGTACCAGATCCTTCTATGTGAATATATATCCTGATGTAAACACAGGATCCAAGAAAATCGAAAGGAATCGTGGAGTTAAAGAGAGAAAAAGTGAACTTGAGATAGGGGGATACTAAGAAACAGATGTTACCAAGGGTGGAATGTGGAAAATTGGGTTAGTTTAAGGGAGGAGTGAGGGAAGGGTATACAAGGAACCTAGGGGATAAAGTGAAAGAAGGAGCTCAAGAGAGGTAGAACCATAGGAGAAGAGTATTAGTATGGAGAAAGGGGGGAAATGGGGGCACCTTAAGTGGGAAAACCATCATGGAGGGATGAGACAATGTGAGAGATAAACAATACCCAGCTAGTTTTGACAACCAGGGAGAACCATTTTACTCCTACTGACAAATTATATATAGCAGATCAAGAAATATTTGTCTAGGTAAGGTTTATCTGAGAACTGGTCTTTGCCCAAGATTTATCTACATGATACACAGTAATTAAAAATATCAGACTGTTGGAACTTACATTCTTGGGTGTTTAACAGACTTACTTTGAGGTCTATAATAATTTGGTCAGAGGAACATAAAGAACACTTTTTCCTCCTTGCCCTCCTCAGTTTTCTAGTTTCAGGGGACTATGAGCATCTCTCACAATGTCCTATAATGGTGGTGGGTCACCTGTCCTCTTGATCATGGAGGCCGAGGAGACCCCCTCAGATGGACTTGAACCAGTTTCCAGTCTATAAAGAGGAGGGTCAACACAGAGGAATGATTCCCTCCATGCTTCCAAGCGAAGCCAGCCATGGTTGAGCATGACCTTTGACTTATCTTCACATAGGTGAAACTGGTAAAAGAAAGGAGCCAGGGGCTCCTCCCAAGCCCATGTGACCCCTGAGGAACAGATCCTCAAATGACCTTAAGAGTAAAAATAAATTGATTTATCTGGACCAATTGTATGGCCTTAAACACCCAAAAGGAAAGTATAATCAAAGATTAAAGTAACAAGCAACAATGCCAGACAGACGATACCTTCTTTTGAGTCTTTGGCCATGGTGGCGAAAGGGACTCCCAGATTGTAACTCAGCATAGAAGTGGGAAATTGAGCAGCAGACCCCAATCTTATCTAAAGGAATATTGACAACTGATTACTGCTGGATGAGGAACAGATGACCCTCCTAAAACAAAGACCTCTAGATAGGCTGACTAGATTCACCCGAAGGGCCAGTAGTGGATGGGAGGGTGCTACCTGGGAAGTGGGTGTATAAATAATAAAATAAAATTCTTCAAAACATAAAAATTTGCTCCTTCATAACTAGTAGATGTGGAAAACATTACCATTCAAATCTACCTGATGACTTTATATCCATGCTCAGATGCCAAGGGGCTCAGAAAGTAACCAACTATGACTAGTAATAATCAGATGTATAGAGATTAGAAACACATGGCAAACATCTTAATGTCAATTGCATTAAAAATGAATTTTTCTGTATGAAACTGTGTATTTTAATAATGAAATGTAGATCTTTTTAAAGTTTAAAACCTCATTTAATTTTAATTTTTATAGGGTTTATATGGAGTACAATATTTTATAACTGTATAAATTCAACTGTCAACCTAAAAATTTATAATTTTGAAAGTGATACATCTTAGCTCTGGAAATTGTTATTGAGTATGTCAATGCTGTTTTACTGAAATTAAATTATATGGTTACTAAATAAATAATTAAAATAAAAAAATGGAAACTGAAACCATACAGGGGTTCAGTGGGGATTACATAAAATTAATATTTAATGAGAAGCTTTCTGTCCATAGAAGACATGGCAGACAGTAGAGGTGGTTCACAAAAGTGCTAGCCTTGCTGTTGTTGAAGAAGGAAGAGTTTTGCGAATCACACGCAGAACAGCCCAATGGGCTACAAGAAGCTTCACACTTGTATTGAGAGAAAGGAGAGACTGTTGTCCAGATCTTGCAAAAGTCAAATACCATTCATTACCTTTTATGATTTTATCTAGACTTGGCATGTTGTTATTTCTATAGTACAGATCAATGGACACATTTTGTTTTGCTTTTCTTTCAACTATAGTTTGCCTTTATTTAATTCACAATTACCCTAAAGCTGTTCTATGGTTTTATGCATGCTCTGGACTTGCCCTCTTTGATTATTGTGAATATTTATGTCTTTGGCATTGACATACTGTGAAGACCTTGTAAATGTATATTTCCATAATTTCAACTATCTTTTTCTTTCCTGAAATATTTGTGTTTACATATTTATATAATATTGTATCATAAGTCCTCACTGTGTAACCCAGGCTGCGATCTCTAGTCTCAGTCTCCCAAGTGCTGTGATTACAAGTGTGCATTACTACATCCAACTCAGTGTTACATTATATAAAAAGTGGATAAAATATAGCATGTATTTAAAGTCATTTCTGTATGTTTTAAAAACTTAAAAATTTATTTTTTGTAATTAAAAAATTTATTTATTATTTATTTATTTATTTATTTACTTTCATTTTATGTGTATGAATGCATTGCCTGCATCTATGTAAGTGCACCAGTGTTGTGAAATGCCCATGGAGATCAGAAGGCATTGGATTCCCTGGAACTGGAGTTATAGACTGTTAGTTAGCTGCCATGTGGGTGCTGGGAATTGAAGCCGTGTCCTCTGCAAAAGCAGTCAGTGCTCCTAACTGCTGAGCCATTTCTCCAGCCCCAATTTTTGTTATTTTTCATACAATATAATTGGATTGCAATTAGATCCCCCCCCATTCTCACTTCGTCTTATTGCTCTCCACCCAGTTCAACGTACACTCTCATACATATAGAAATGTATGCCTACAGAGTCTAATTTGGTCTTCAAATGCACCTCAGTTTGTGTCCATCCACTGGAGCTGGGTTAACCTACCAAGAGTTCCATACTTGAAAGAAGCTGTCTTTACCCCTCTCAGCTGACATTTGTTGCCACAATTTCCTTAGATTGGGATGGGATTTCTTACTCAATTCCTCAAATCTATTCTAGGTTTGTTGTTTTTTTTTTCTGGTTGAACTTGCATGGGACTTGTGCAGGCTGTCACCATTGCTGTGAGTTCTTATGAGTAACTGATCAGCTGTCTGGAAAACTCTGTTTCCTTGTGGTCATTCACCACCTCTGGCTCTTACAATCTTTCCATCCCCTCTTATGCAATGATCCCTGAGCCTTGGGAGGCAGGAGTTTGAAATACGTGTCCTATTCAGGGATAAGCTTTCTGTAGTCTCTTGTTCTCTGCAAGATGACCAGCTATGGGTTTGCACGTTAGTCACCATCTGTTGTGTAAAAAGCTTCTCTGCTGAGAACTGAGAGATGCATTAATCTATGGGAATACCAAGAAGTTATTAAGAGTCAGTTTAATATTATAACTATTTAGAAGAAAACTAGTATTATGTTGTCCCCTATGTCCTGTGACCTTTTAAGCCTTGGGTTTCTAAGGTTGATCTCAATGTCAGATATGGGCTCCATCCTAGGAAGCAGACCTTAAATTCACATAATTGTTCACCTGAAACTCTAGATTTTAGAAATCTGTACATATTTATAGTGAAAAATTTTATCTCATTTAGGCTTATAGTTTATATTTATATATAGAGAGATGAATGTGGCTATATATTTAAAATAAATATAAACACAAATATCTTTAAGTCATGTTATATGCATCATTTATTGAATATATGGGTCATACAGTGAGAATAATCTTAATATTTTATTCCTTCATCATTTTGTTAATTCACTCATGCAGCAGAAATATTTAAGTGGATGTGGTATATCAGCAGAGCCTAAAAGTTGGAAATTGGTATATCAGCTTCTGCAACCATGGGCTGCCATGCTGACAGCAGAGGACAAAGTCATACTTCCCCACTGACAGTGAAACACAGAAACCGCAGTCTTTTGTCCACCCAAATCATGCTGAAACCATCCCTGGCACACACAAGCAGCTGCCTTCTTCCAACACACTGGATTATCTGTCCCTAGTAAGTTGCTCCAACTATGGGGCTACAAAAGCAACTATGTCTGAACATACAGCTCTTGATACCCTGCTGCCACTGCAGGGGAATCCAACATGACCAGAAAAGGAGCAGAGCTGGGAATGTCCAAGGGGAAAACTAGGTGGGTTTGAGGGGAGTTAGCAGAGGATCTTTAATGCTGAGTGATTTCCTTATGCCTCCACCCAGCTCTCATTTCTCCTATAGCTAATCCTTACCTATATAATACCCAAGAGCAAGTCAACATGTTGGCACTCTCCATGACTCTTTGTATCTTATTCTAATATTCTCTCTCTCTCCCTCCTCTTTTTTCTTTGCCATACCATCTCCTCTTATTTTACTTTCCTCCAAACCACATACCTTGGTTTCCAAAGCATATGTAATTCAACCACTTGATTGATAATACTGCTCTACAATATTTGATGGCATGTCTCTACCCCCTTTACTGTCCACATTCAATCAAAAGTCCCACATTTTCCTCCTATTTTTGCCTCTGCCATTCCTCCTTTGATGTACATCCTCCTTTTCAACTTCTTATCTACCAAACCAATACTGATCAATAATCCCACCATGCCTGCATACTCCTCTTCCTTGCCTTTTTCTTCCTTTCATGTTAGTGTATTAGTGCTATAATAATATCAGTGCATTAGTACACAACACTATTAGTGTCCCTTAACTCTCTAAAACAATGAGAACGTAACAAGTGTTTGTTTTGTAGTCATTGGCTACCTTATTATGGTAGCTTGTGTCAGCCAAATTTTCCTCTGAAAGACCTGTGTGTGCTCTCTGGGATCCCAGGTCCCCATGGTCTGATAAACCATTGTAATGTTCCTTGTAAGTTAGTTTGGGGAATAAGAATATTTATTTGGGCTTGCCAAAAAAGTTTATGCTATTCAGAAGAGGGTCATTGACAAAGGCACATGCACCTGTGAGCTCCTTCTCTGCCACATTTGAGATCCATTCCATTGGCCCTGGGCTCCATTTCCTTAACATCTCTCAGAATCTACAGCATCTGTCCTTAGACCCACCCCCCTCATACAATTGAAGTTGAATGACTGGGTGGGAGGAATGAGTGTTTCAGAGGACAGGCCAACCCAACATTCACCCCTTCTTCCAGCTCTAACAGTCTTTCTGCCAATCTTCCACAAGGGTCTCTGAGCCTTAGAAGGGGTCACAGTTGCAGGATGATCTTTCTTTTATCATGGTGAGATATTAACCTCTTGGGAAACCCCATCATTAGCCTTCAAGACATGACCATTGATCTATGTCAAATGGAAGGAAGTCGACACATCTAAGCAAACATGGTTGCAAATGCAAATGCCTCAAAGATATTCCAGCAGGTGTACCATATTTATTGAACAGAATACTTGCAGTGGTTTCCTTGTTGGGGCCTTCCCTCATACAGGGGGTTGGCCTGGTCTACAGCACCAGATGTGTGTTCCACCCCTAGGAGCGGACCTTAGCCAATTAGAAATAGTTGTGCATATTTTATTTGAGCCAGTTTTTCACCAGCAGGCATTGCTTGGCATGTCAATAGTGTGTGCCATGCAGGGTCCATCATTAAGCAGAATCGTAGGGGATCCTTTTCCCCTAATCAACTTCATAGTGCCAGAAGGCACTATGAAAGCCATACATCCAGTGACATGGAGTTTTAAGCTTAGTCTTGGCTCTGTCTCTCCTTCTCCCGTGCTTACATCATGCAGTGTCTTCAGCAACATAGCCTTACTGAACTTTTCTGGTGTACAATGGACATGAGTGGCAATAACCTTGGTTAATTTGAGGACCTCTAGGATCTCTCTGGCCAACAGCTCATATGGGTCAACCCACCCCTGGTACTTTAATTTTTCATAACAGTTGTACGGTTTGAGAGCCTTTGTTTTTATTTTTATACAGGATTCGGTGTTGTAGGCTTTTTCCAACCATCCTGGTGGGTATCACTTGTGCCTTAGCCAACTATAAAGCTCCCAAGAATCTTACAGCTATAGCTGAACTTTGTTTCTTCAGGTGTATTTAATATCTTTCAAATGGGTTTCATATCTGTAAAACACTCAGAGGTTAACATTATATATTAAATCAAACATAGACAAGGTCTAACATAGCACGGAATGATTTTATCCATTTGTATTAATTGTTTTCTCTATAGATCTTTGTTGGTATCACAGCACAGATAAGAGGCATTAACTTGGTTAGTTCTTTGCTATCTTTAGTTATTACTTTGGAGTCATTCCACATTCTGGGGATTTTACATGGAGCCTCTTTGTATCTTTTCATCCTTGATACATTCATGGGTGCTGGCTCAAGTTCCCTGACTTTGCATCAGGCTAAGGAGGCAGAGAGTTCCTCTTGTCCCTGCTCCAGCTCTTGGTTCCCTGAGTCAGGCAGGCCCTGGGTCTGCCTGCTGGCTTTATTTATATTCACCATTTCTCCATTGACCATAACTTGCTGCTGGGGGAGGCCCTGGTGGGAAAAACTACCTCCATCTCTAGCATGGCCTTTCTCAAGAGAGAAATGTACCTTGTTTAATCTTTGGAGATCCTTAACCACCCCTGGGATAGTTTTTATCCTCTGAATGCCTTTTGTGAACTGTTCTTCAGATTTTAAAGGCTTCCAGAAATTCCTTAGTACAAATTTTGTTTTGTATCATTTTTTTTTTAGGAACTTCAGTTTGACATAAATCTTGCCACATTTGTCTTCAAGTAACCCAAATGGACCATTTCTTCTGCCTTGTCCTTTTTATATCTCTTGTGGGTTGTTCTCTTATTCTACAGACATGTTTTACATGCTGGTTTGAGTCACTTAGATCTGCCAAAGCCTCCCTCATGCTACAAAGATCCTGTCCCATTAAGGGACTTAGCAAAACCATCAAAGCTCCATACCATTCTTGAGGTCCCTGTTGAATTAAGCTTTCCTTTATATCTCTGGTGAACACAGCCATATCTGGCCCAGTGAACTGGGCTTTCCTTTATATCTCTGGTGCACATATAAGTCTACCATTTAAAGAATTTTCATACATGTGTGATGACACCCCTCCCATTGCTTAAGCAACTGAGTTATTTTATCCCATTTACAAAATGACCCCTATCAGGGGATTTCCCCCTCCAGTATCAGTCTCATTGCCACATTGGGCACCTCGTGGTGCCCATATCCACCATTCCAGGTTTGGGGGTTTGAGCCCCTGGGCTCCTGCCAGCTTCTCCCTATCCAAGACATCACCACAGTTTTCCCCCGACTCCTGCAGTTTGTCTATCCTGCCAACTATGCCAATTTTATGGTGCCAGATTTTACTCTGAGAGACCTGTGTATGCTGTCTGGGATGCCTGAGGGACTTAAGGTTCCTCTTAAGTTACAGTTTGGGGAATAAGAATGTTTGGGCTTGCTAACATAGTTTATACTATTTGGAAGAGGGTTATTTACAAAGGCATGCACATCCATGAGCTTTTTCTCTCCCACCACACTTGAGATCCCTGCCATTGGCACCACCACAGGCTCCACTTGCCAGATGGCAAGTCCCCTCCCTTTTCTTCCCAGTGTGCTCAGTGCTTCCTGTGTCCTTAGGGTCTTTCAGCATCTTCAGCATCTGTCCTTAGACCCTCCCCCTCATGCAATTGAACCTGACTGATTGGGTGGTAGGAGTGACTGTCTCAGAGGACACTCATATCCATCAACTTGCCACAGACAATACTCAGCACTCAGCAGAATACTGAAGATAGACCCTGATGTAACCACAAGACTAACAGAGAAGTAGTTCACAACAACCCTACAACCTTGTCTTTCTTGAACACTGCAAACATCTCCATTGACTGAAAGAAGAAAAGTGACTTAAACAACAATAGTAGCAATAAATTTTGACCAACAATCTAAGTCTATATGGGTATGTCCCAGCATAGAATCATAAATAATGTGAAAAAAACAGACAAGTTGTCTCCTCCAGAAATTACCTATTTGACAGTAATAGTATCCAATGAAAAATGACCTACATGAAATTTCAGACACAGAATTCAAAACAATTATAAATATGTCCAAGTTACTTGTATTAATCCACTTACTATGATATCTCCACCCTTTGTCACCTTTTTGCAACACCACAGCTTTCTTCTTCTAGATGGCTGGGGAAAATTCTATTGTATATAAATGTCATATTTTCTTTTTTAATAAAACACAAAAAAATCAACCAATTTTAAAAAATGAGTTATATTTGAAGAAGAAGCATAAAAATTTACATCATGTTAAGTAGTAGAAGTGATAAACATTACCACTGAAATCTACCCAATGACTTTATATCCATACACAGGTGCTAAGGGTGGAGATA
>NW_008347188.1:738908-743418 GCF_000622305.1 Nannospalax galili
AAAAAAAAAAAAGAGTCTTTCTGTAAGAAACAGTATATTTTAAAACGAAATCGAGATCTTTCTTAAAGGTTAAAAACTCATTCAATTTAATGTCTTACAGAGTTTATTCTGAGCTCAATATTATATAACTGTATTAATTCAACTGTGAAACTAAAAATTTTACAGCCACTTTTGAAAGAGATGTATCTTTGCTCTGGAAAATATTATTGAGTATATTAAAGCTGTTATGAAACGCTTCTAAAAATAAATAAATAGAAATATTAAAAAAGAGGGAAAAATCTAGGTTTATGTGTATTTTAATTGAATTTGACTTGAAGCAAAATTTACAAAAGAAGAATGAAATACATTGTCATAGAACACAATATGTGTTATATGTATTAGTTTATAAGGTGAATTGAAATATGTACTGGCTCCAGTCATTCTAAGGTTTCCAAACTAAGTCACTGAGTTTGAGTCAGGGAATTCCATATTTCCTTCTAATTAATAATTAATTCCATAACTTAGCTATTGCTGCAATAAGCACTGATGTGCCAATATCTATGTGATACGTTGATGTTGGGTCCTTTGGGTAAATACCCAGGAGTGATTTAGCTGAGTCATATGTCAAATCTGCATCTAAGTTTTTAGAAACTGCCATATTGACTTCTGTAGTGGCTGAACGACTGTACAGACCCACTAGCACTGTATAAAGGTTCTCTCCTGTCCATACCCTGCCATGTTCTATTATTCTTTATTTTCCTAATGACTGGCATTCTCACGGCAGTGAGATGGTATCCCAGTGTAGTTTTTGTTGGAGTTTACTTTGATAAACAGCTTTTTAGGACACAAGATGGCCCCCAAACCCCAGGGAACCAAGCACCCCTCCCTCACAGGACTGGTCACATGACTTACAGGAATACTAGTCCCAATCAGTAAAACGAAACTGTAAACTGAAACCTAAGCTGTCTGCCCATGTATGACCTGATCATTGTACTCGCTCCTGGATGACTTAAAAACCCTATATAAGCTCGCTGTTTCCTCAGTAAAGTAGATCTGCATCACTGAACCTGGTCTCTTGTGTCTGAATGTGGCTCCACTGACACAGGCTCCTCACCAGCCCTGGGGTCTGGGATCGGGTGGCAGTGAGTGGCCATGATTGTGAAGGTGGCCTGAATGGATGGCCGAAGTTTTGATATGCATTACTCTAGAGGTTAGTGAGGTTGAACATTTAAACATATTTATCATCCTTTGGTATTTTATCTATTGACTGTCTGTTCAGTTCATTAGCCCATGTATTGATTGGATTGTTTGATTTCTTGCTTACTTTTCTGAGTTTTTATATATTCTGTATATTAATCCTCTGTCATATGCATAGCTTGTAAAGATTTTCTCCAATTCTGCAGGGTGTCTGTTCACTCAAATAATTATTTCCTTTGATGTACAGGAGACACTTGATTTCATAAGGTCTCGGTTGCTGATTGCTGTCTTTATTTTCTTGAGTAATTTGATCTTATCCAGAAAGTCCACACATTTGTCTATGTCTTGAGGTATTCTCCCTGTTCTTTTCCTCTAAGACTTTCAGAGCTTCAGATCTTATATTAAGATCTTGGATCTGTGTAGAGTCATTTTTGTGCAAAGTGAGCAATTATTTCCATTCTACATGTGGGTATTCATTTTTCTCAACACCATTTGTTGAAAATGCTGTCTTTTCTCCAGTGTGTATTTTTTGCATCTTTGTCAAAAATTTTGTAACTGCAGCAACGTCAATTACATTTGAGTTTTCTATTACATCAATCTATATTTATGTTCTTGCTTTTATTTTTTATTTTACCAGGACCATGCTATCTTTGTTGCTATTACTCTGTGCTATAACTAGAAATCAGGTAAGATAACGTTGCCCAAGTTCTCTCAGGGTCTCTTGGATGATCAGACAAACATATAACATGTTTTTTTGTGAATTTATTATGATTTATGCTCTTGGATAGGGAGGGGATAAATGGGGGAACTTACAAAGAAACGCACACCCGGAACCTGGCCAGCCATTCCAGATCACTTCAGCACCCGCCCACAGTCTCTGGTAACTTTTGCCCAAGCATCTTAGGCCTGCAGTCTTGCCCCAGATCAGTAAATGCCCCCTCTCATCCACACCCCCTCTCATCCACGCAGGTGAGACCCAGGACATCTTTCTCTCCATGCCTGCTGCATGGGTTTGTGGCGGCTGGTGGCTTCTGTCACAAGATGGCTCCCAGAAACCCCTCTGCAGTTAATTCTCTGCAACAAGCCCTTCCACAATGAGGAAACAGGAAGCTTGGGACACAGATGATGTTCTAGTATTACAGCTTTTGATCAGGATTGTTTTGCTTACCTGTGATCTTGTGTGCTTCCACATGGATTTTAAAGATTTTTTTTTCTATTTCTATAAAGAATACTATTGGAGTTTTTGTGGAGAATTAATTGAAAGTACAAGTTTCTTTTGGTATGATATATAGTTTCACAATATAAATTATTCCAATCCCTGAGCATGGTATGTTTATCTTTCTATCCCTCTAATGTCTTCTTTAATTTCTTTCTTCATAGTTTTGATATTTTCACTATAGCCATCTTTCAATTCCAACAACTGAGGTGTTGCTAGGTGTGTATTTATTTTGAAGTAATTGTGAATGGGACTGTTTTTCTGATTTCTTTCTAAGCATATTGATTATTTGTATATATGATGGCTATTATATTTTTGTATCTTAAGCTTATATCAACTTACTTTTCCTGAAGTGTTTATCAGCCCTAAGAGGTTTTGGGGGGTCTTTAGTGACCCTTAGGTACAGATTCTTATCATTCCCAAATAGGGATACTTTGACTTCTTCCATTGCTCTGATGAAGAGGGTTCCCATTTGAAGATTTTTATGTTTGATGTCTATGTATCAGAGAGCAAGAGAATTGTTTCAGATAGTTCTTTTTTAAGTGATTTTTATTTTTATTTTTTAGCTATTTTGTCAGTATTATCTTTTTATGTTCAAAGTCCTAGAGGGAATTGGACTGGAGGGAACTTAACTCAACATAATTAAAACCATATATAACAAACTCACAGCCAACATCATTCTAATGGAGAAAAACTGGAAGCATTCCCATTGAAATCAGGAACCAGGAAAGGCTGTACACTATCTCCACTTCTCTTTAACATAGTGCTTGAAATTCTTGGAAGAGAAATATGACAAGAGAAGGAAATTAAAGGAGTAATAATTGTAAAAGAAGAGAACAAATTATACCTTTTGCAGATGACATGATATTATATCTAAGAGATGTAACAAATTCCACCAGAATTTATTTCCTCTTAGAAATTATTAACATGTTCAGTACAGTGGTAGGTTACAAAATTAATCTACAAAAGTCTGTAGCCTTTCTATATGCCAATAACAAGCAATCAGAGAAAGAGTACATAGAAACTCACCCCTTCACAAGAGCTGCAAAAAAAAAAAAAATCTTGGAAAAAACCTGACCAAAGACATTAAAGAGCTCTACAATGAAAATTTTAAATCTTTAAATAAAGAGATTGAGGAAGACATCAGAAGATGGAAGGACTGTCCATGCTCATGGATTGGAAGAATTAATATTGTGAAAACGACCATCTTAACAAAAGCCTTTTACAGATTCAATGCAATGTCAATCAAAATCCTCATGATATTTTTCACAGAATTGGAAAAAACCATCCTAAGATTCATGTGGAAGCACAAAAGACCTCAGATAAGCAAAGCAACCCTGAGTGCTAAGGCAATGCTGGGGGGATTACTATACCAGATTTTAAGCTATATTACAGAGCTATAGTCATAAAAACAACATGTATTACTGAGCTATAGTCATAAAAAGAACATGGTACTGGCAGAAAAATAGACCCATAGATTAATGGAACAAAATTGAAGACCCAAATATGAGTACATACAACTTCAGCTACCTGATATTTGACAAAGGGGCCAGGAACATTCACTGGAGGAAAGACAGAATGTTCATCAAATGGTGCTGGCAAAACTGGATCTCCACCTGTAGAAGACTGAAACGAAACCCTTATCTTTCACCTTGCACAAAAGTCAGTTCCAAATGGATCAAAAAAAACTCAATGTAAAGCCTGAAACTCTGAAACTGTTTGAAGAAAACATTGGCAAAAACCTACAAGATATAGGTGTAGGAAAGGATTTTCTAAACCAAACATCAATTGCTCAGGAAACATGGTCAAGAATTAACAAATGGGACCTCATTGATCTAAAAACTTCTGTACATCAAAGGAGGCAACCAGGGAAATGAAGAGAAAACCCACAGAATGGGAGAAAATCTTCACCAGTGACACAGCTGACAGAGGTTTAACATCCAGAAAATATAATGGACTCACAAAACAGAGAATCAAGAGAAGAAGCAACCCAATTAAAAGATGGGCTAAGAAGCTGAATAGAGAGTTCTCAAAAGAAGTAAAGATGTCTATGAAACATCTTAAAAGATGTTCAACATCACTAATAATCAGGGAAATGCAAATTAAAACCACTTTAAG
>NW_008347188.1:743636-751370 GCF_000622305.1 Nannospalax galili
TTTTCATTATCGAATCGTCAGTTGAGGGACACTTAGGTTGCTTCCATCTCTTAGCTATTGTGAAAAGAGCAGCAACAAACATGGATGTAAAGTGTCTCTGCAATAGGATGAGTTCTTTGGGTATATGCCAAGGAGTCTCCTAGAACTAAATCCTGATAAGTGAGTATGTATCCAGACATAACAACAGGAACCAGGATAATGGAAAGGAAAAAGGGAGGTAAAGGAAAAGGAAGAACATGAAAGAGAAGAACAGCAGGAAACAGGCCTTGATAAGGGAGATATGGATAAAAATTTGTTTAGTTTAAGGGAGGGGGGAGGGAAGGATATACAAGGAAACTAGGGGATAAAGGGAAAGAAGGAGATTAAGAGAGGTAGGACCATAGGAAAAGGGTATTATTAAGGGAGAAAGGGGGAAAATGGGGGCACCTTAATTGGGGAAACCATGATGGAGGGGTTAGACAATGCGAGAGATAAATAATGCCTAGCTAGTTTTAAAAACCAGAGGAAACCATAGTAGTCTAATAACCTACTGACAAATTATACATAGCAGATCAAGAAATATATGTATAGGCAAGGTTTATCTGAGAACAACTGGTCTTTGCCCAAGATTTATCTACATGGCACACAGTAGCTAAAAGTACCAGACTGGTAGAACTAACCATCTTGGATGTTTAACAGACATACTTTGAGGCCTATACTAATTTGGTCAGAGAGACATCAACGGCAGTTTTTGTTCCTTGCCCTCCTAGGTCGACTAGTTCCAGGGGACTCTGAGCATCTATCAAAATGTCCTGTAATTGTGCTGGGTCCTCTTGTCCCACCTATTCTCTTGATCAAGGAGACTGTGGAGACCCCATGAGATGGACTTGAACCAATGTCTAATCTACAAAGAGGAGGGTCAACACAGAGGAATCATTTCCCCCATGCTTACAAACAAAGCCAGCCATGGTTGAGTAGGACCTTCGACTTATCTTCACATAGACGGAAATGGTAAAAGGAAGGAGCCAGAGGCTCCTCCCAAGCCCCTGTGACCCCTGAGGACAGACCCTCAAAGTGTCTTAAGAGTAAAAATGAATTGGTTTACCTGAGCCAACTGTATGATCTTAAACACCCAAAAGGAAAGTATAAACAAAGATTAAAGGGGCCAATACATTTTTTTAAAGAGATCATATGTATAGCTAAAGGCTACATAATAAGCAACAATGCCAGATAGGAGATACCCTCTTTTAAGTTGTTGGCCAGGGTGACCCAAGGGACTCCCAGACAGTAACCCAGCACAGAACTGGGAAAATGAACAGCAGACCCCAATCTTATCTAAAGGAATATTGACAACTGATTGCTGCTAGATGAGGAACAGTTGACCCTCCCAAAAGAAAGACCTCAAGATAGGCTGACTAGATTCACCAGATGGACAAGTACTGGGGAACAGCTGAGGTATTGGCAACAGAGCAGACAGTAGCAGGGATGACAAAGTATAAGGGTTCTAGTGGGGGGAGGGAGGCTATGAGAGGGTGCCATCTGGGAAGCAGGTGTATAGATGAATAAGATGGTTTGGGGTGTCCTGTGTGATACACACACACACACACACACACACACACACACACACACACACAATCAACAAACTTAAAAAATGATTTATATTTGAGGAGGAAGCATAAAAATTTACTTCGTGATAATTAGTAGAGGTGATAAACATTACCATTGAAATCTACCCAATGACTTTATAGACATGCAGAGGTGCCATGGATCTGAGAACAACCGATTATGACTAGTAATGATCAGATACATACAGATTAGAAATGCATGTGCCAATATCTCAGTGTTATTAGCAAAAACAATGAGTCTTTCTGTAAGAAACAGTATATTTTAAAATGAAATGGAGATCTTTTTTAAAGGTTAAAAACTCATTCAATTTTATGTCTTACAGGGTTTTTACTGAGTTCAATACTGTATAACTGTATTAATTCAACAGTGAGCTTAAAAATTTTATAGCCACTTTTGAAAGAGATGAATCTTTGCTCTGGAAACTGTTATTCAGTATGTTAAAGCTGTATTCAAATGCTTTTTCTAAAAAAAAATTAATATGTATATATATAATTTTAATTCCATTTTTGTAAATGTCATATAATGTACTTTGAACATACTTAGATCCCCTTCCCTCTCTGCACCACTCTTAGAGACACCCAGCCTGATTCCATGTACTCTGTCATATATGTTAAGGACTATGAAATCAAATTTGTGCCGAAAATATCCTTCACTGTAGGTCCATCCACTGCAACCTGGTTGACCTATCTATTAACGCTATCTGTGATCCTTAAAGAAGACTGACTCTTCCTCTCCCAGAAGCTCTCGGTTGCCAGCAGTTCCTCAGCTAAGGCTGGAGCTTCTAACCCACTTCCTCACTTCTTTTTTATTTTTTTTATTGTTTTTTATTTTATGTGTGTGTGTGCTTTGCCTGCATGTATATAAGTGCACCACATGAATGCAATGCCCTGCAGAGGCCAGAAGAGGGTGTTGGATCCTCTGGAACCGTAGTTAGAGACAATTGTTAGCTGCCATGTGGGTGCTGGAAATCGAACCTAGTTCCTTTGGAAGAACAGCAAGTGTTCTTAACCGCTGAGCCATCTCTCCCCAGCCCCTACTTCCTCACTTTTGTAATGAAATTTTGTGTGGCTTCAGCTTAAGTGAGTCTTGTGTATGCTGTCACCATTGACGTGATTCACATGAGTAACTTCCCAGCTGTGTGGTCATCTACAACCTCTGACTCTTACAATCTTGCAATGGGCCCTGAGACTTGGAAGGCAGTTGTTTGATACAGTTGTCTTACTCAAAGATAAACACTCTACAGTGTCTTATTTTCTGCTCTTTGGCAGTTGTGGCTTTCTGGGTTAATCGCCATCTGTTGCATGATAAAGTTTTGATGAGAGTTTAGAGAGATACATTAATATTCTTTCTTCCCCCATCCAGATATGTTCGTTGAGCGTTAGGTGTAGAAGTTGCATTGTAGATGTGTCACTTAGGACTGGGCACCTTGCAGACACCGATTCTCTGTTTGACCACTTACTGATCTCTGCAATAGTCTCCAGCTGTTTCAAAATAAGCTTTTTTGATAAGTGGTGAGAGGTAGGTACCGTTGTCTGTAAATATAGGGATATATATACAGTAAGAAATTACATTGGTCAAGGGATGTGACAAAGGTAGATTTTCCTCTATAACCTCTCAAGTCATGTATATTTATCTATTTTTACAGTACCACACATGACTTCTCTCCCATTGAGAAGGCCATAAGTAGAGGTAGACATCTATTGGTTATCCCCAAGATCAAAGTGATTCATAGACTTTACAGCTGGATTGGATCATTGATTAATTTTCTCCTTGTTATTCTGATACTATGAATGCTAGTCTTCAGGGAGGAGGCTTCCAAGTCAGTTCCAGCTTGGTTGCTCCAAGTCCTGTGTTTGAAGTATGTCCTATTTTCAGCAATAGGGTCTTACCTTCAAGTTCTAGCAAGCAATTAAGGTCTGTAGCAATAGCCTATATTATTTTGGGAGTTTCTTGGAGTACCCTTACCAACAACTTGAAGGAGGGATTCTCTTGCGTGGCACTGTGTTTTTTGTTTATTAGGCTTCAGCTACACACATGCACTCCTATTTACATATATATGAGTGTAAATATACACACATATATATATGTCTTGTATGTGTATTTTTCAGTAGACTTTTGAACCAATACATTTCTCTGGTTTTTCACACCACAAAATCGTGATCTTTTTGATGGATCTTGAACTCTAGCTGCACATATTGTATTGAGAATTTTTCCTTTTACATTCATCGGGGAACTTGATACGTATGAGGGTAATAACTGGCTTGGTGTTATTCTTTCCTTTTCTCTTTTATTGAAGTCTTTGGTAGGCAATAATATTGTTCTTTAAATGTCTGGTAGTAAATCCATCCAGGCTTGGCCTTTTTTCATTTGGGAAATTTTTTATTACAGCTTCAATATTGTTGCTTCTTATAGATATGGTCAAATTATTTATCATATCTTGGTTTAATTTTTAGAAGTTCATCCATTCCTTTTAGATTTTCTAGTTTCTGTAACATAACTTATACTAAGGTATAAGATATATACTTATGTTTTTCTGAATTTCATTAATACATAATATCTCCCCTTTTCTCTGATTTCATTAATTTTGTCTTGTTTTTAAGTTAGTTTTGCTAATGATTTGCCAGTAATTTTGACTTTGAAATATCCAACGCTTTGTTTCAGTGATTTTGTTTGTATTTAAAATTTTTCCCATTTCATTAATTTTGCTCTGACCTTATTTATTTATTTCTGTCTAATAATTTTGAATTTGGTTTGTCCAGTGGCCTAAAGTTCATCCTTGTCATTTATTTGATATCTCTCTTCTTTAATATATGTTTTTGACTAATTTTTTTTGCATTTCATACAAAACATCTTAACCATCTTTCTATCCCCCTTTCCAATCCATACTCCCCATAGTCTCCCCCACTGGATTTCATGCATTCTGCTATATTTGTTAAGCCCTGTCGAGTCAAGTTAGTGTACCCAAACGTCCCTCAGAGCAACTTCATCCACTGGGGTCTACTCAGCCTATCTAGAGCCTCTCCCTTAAAGATCAACTTTACCTCACCCAGCAGTAATCAGCTGCCCGTTAACCTTTCCTAAGGTTGGGCCTACTGCCCATTTCCCCAGTTCTATGCTGAGTTTTTGACTGATTGAATTTTCATGGATCTAGTGCATGCTTATACCATTGTTGTAAGTTCATATGAACAAGGTCCCGGGAGCCTGTAAGACTCTCTTTCCTTATGGTTATGCACCTCTTCCTATGACTCTTACAGTTTTTCAATGCTTCTTCTGCAATGGGCCTGAGTCCTCTGTGGGTGAAGCTTAATATATGAGTCTTATCCAGGGACCAATATTACAGACTCTTACTCTTGACACCTTGGCCAGGAGTGGCGTTTTATGTTCATCTCCCTCTGTTGCATGAGGAAGCCTTACTGATAAGAGTTAAGAGATGCATCAGTAGTCTCTCTACCCCTTGTTACTATATTCCTTGAGCCTTGGGTGTAGAAGTTCTTTTAT
The DNA here is from genome assembly GCF_000622305.1 of Nannospalax galili. Taxonomy (NCBI): domain Eukaryota; kingdom Metazoa; phylum Chordata; class Mammalia; order Rodentia; family Spalacidae; genus Nannospalax; species Nannospalax galili. The sequence continues at coordinate 748,740 of NW_008347188.1, forward strand.
GGATGTGTTATCTAGGGCTGGGCATCTCATAGACACTTACTCTCTAGGTAGCTGCTGATTGCTCCCAAGATAAAAGTACCACTACTGCACCAATGCTGTGCTGGCCATTGATGTGCTTATTTGGTCTTGAAGCTGGTGTTGGATCATCCATTGATGTTTTCCCTTGGCACCTTCATAGCCCTCTCCAAAGCTATGAGAGCTACCCTTCAGGGGAAGTGGAACAATATTAGTCCAACAACCTACTGACAAATTGCACATACATTATCTCTACATAAGTCCATGTGTATAGTTAAAGGCTACATAACAAGAAACAGTGCCAGACAGGAGACACCTTCCTTTGAGTTGTTGGCCAGGGTAGTCCAAGAGATTCCCAAAATTATTCAGGCTATTGCCACAGCCCTTAATAGCCTCCCAGAACTTGAAGGTAAGACTTTACTGCCAAAGACACAGCATACTTTGGACACAGGATTTGGAGCAATAGAGCTACAACTGATCAGAAACCACTTCCCCTGATGGAGGACATGTTCTTTAAATGCCTTTTAGTATCATATAGTCACTAATCACCAATATTATATATATAATATTTATTTTTGCTTGATCTATTGATCAGAATGTGATGTTTTGTGAAAATGGTGCATTCATATTTTATGTCTATATATTTAGAATTGTCTTATTGATAGATCATCACCTTACTATGGGGTGGCCTTTATCTCTTCTGATTAGTTTTGCTTTAAAGTTCGTTTGTCTGAAATATCTGCTTACTTATTGGTTCTATTTGCTGCAACACCTTTTCCTACCCTTTAACCCTATGATAATATTTGTCTTTGATAGTAACATATGTTTCTTTAAGGCAAAGATCTCTGCTTTTCCAGTCTGCTAGTCTGCCTTTTGATTTGGGGACCTGAACCATTGCAATCAGACTGATTATTTATAGACGTTGGTTTTATAGCAGATGGTGTTTCCTCAGCACTTGTTTGCTCACTTGATCTTATCACATGGTTTATTCTTCCTGGTACCCTCATGAATGTGATTCTCTTTCTTCTTAGGTTGATGTAGTCTTTCAAGTGTCTTGGACAGGATTTGCTTGGTGGTCATGAATTCCTTTACTGTTTTTGTTTGTTTGTTTGTTTGGTTGGTTTTTTTTTTTTTTTTAGCCCAGAGAACATATTTTTCTCTTCCAATTTTTATAGTTGGTTTAACTGAATAGATGTCTGGATTGTCATTTGTGTTTTAGGACTTGAAAATTCTTCCTGGCTTCTAACCATACTGTTAAGCCATCAGTCGTTAGTCTCAGGGGCCTGTCTTTGTATGTGACTTGGTGTTTCTAGCTTGCAGCTTTCAGTATTCTTTCTTAGTTCTGTGTAGTTTTTTTTAAACAATAATTTGACATGGGAAGATTGTTTTCTATTCTTGTCTGTTTGATGTTCTAAATGTCTCATGCATCCAAGTATCTCTTTCCCTAGATTTGGGAAACGTGCTGCTTTTAGTATGAAATTCTTTTCCTTCTTTGCCTGTGTTCATAGGCTTAGTCTTTTCACAGTGTCTCAGAACTACTCAGAACTAAAATGTTCTGTTCATACTTTTTTTCATCACCATGTCTTTGTTAATGGCTGAGTGTTTCAATTCCTCTACCTTGTTTTCAAACCTTGATATTTTCTCCTCATCTTGGTCTACGCAATTGGTGAGACTTTCCACTGAGATTTCTGTATGATGGACCGATTTTTTTTTTCATTTCCAGCACTTGTATTTGGCTTTTCTTAGTATTTTTATCTTTTTTTTTTTTTGGTCTTTTTGTTTTTTTGAGACAGGGTCTCCCTGTAGTCCCAGCGGGCCTGGATTTGCTATGGAGACCAGGCTGGCCTCGAACTCACAGAGATCGGCCTGCCTCTGCCTCCCGAGTGCTGGTATTAAAGTCGTGCACATTCATATCGTGTATTTGTTTAGTTATTTCATCTAGCTTTTTGTATGTTTTATAGTTCACTGAGTTTGTGTCTGCCTTGATTTCTTTGAACACACTTATAATGATTCTTTTGAATTCTATGGGGGATTTTTTGGGGCTCTAATTCACCCTGGTTGGAGGATGTTACTATGGGATTAGTCATTTCTGGAGGGGTCATGTTGACTTGGTTGTTCACATTTCCTATGTTTTGTTTTTTTTTTTTCCATTGGAGTTTCAGATTTGAGGATTGGTTGTTTGGGGCTTTAAAAAAATTACCCCTTCAGGCTGGAGAGATGGCTCATCAGTTAAGAGCACTGGCTGCTTTCGCAGAGGATCTGGGTTTAATTCCCAGATCCAACATGGTGGCTAATAACCGTCCATAACTCCAGTTCCAGAGGATCTAATGCCTTCTACCTCCACAGGCATTGCATGACTCGGGTGCACTTACACACACACATGCTGGCCATATACTCATACACACAAAATAAAAATAATAAATAAAATATTTAAAAATAAATAAATAAAATAAAAAATTACCCTGATTCTTTCTGCGAAAGTGTTTGAAATGTTCAAGAATGACTAGGTTATAAGACTGAGGTGGCATCTTCCTTTGCTAACCCTATTTTCATGGACTGGGCTCAATCCAAATTCCTACTGTGAGAGACGAAGACTATCTTTTTTTTTTTTTTTTA
>NW_008347188.1:751799-752263 GCF_000622305.1 Nannospalax galili
TCCCCCCATCTGCCCTTCTGGTAAATCTAGTCAGCCAGAGGTCCCTGTTCCAGGAGGATGAGCTGTTCCTCATCTATGGCAATCCATTGTCAGTATTCCTTTGGATAGAATTGTGATCTGCTGTTCATTTTTCCGTAGTATGTTGGGTTACTGTCTGGAAGAACCTTTATCTATCCTGGCCGAGAACTCGACTGAAGGTATCACCTGTCTGGCTTTGCTGTTTGTCAAGTAACCTTTAGTTATATATATGTATGCTCTTATGAAATTATATTGGCCCATTTGATCTTTGGTTAGACTTCCCTTTTGGGTGTTTAAGGACATACAATTGGACCAGATAAAATGATTTGTTTTTACTCTTGAGGTCGTTGGAGGACCTGTTCCTCAGGGGTCCCATGGGATTGGGAGGAGCCCCTGGCTCCTTTCTTCTACCAGTTCCATCTATGTGAAGATAAGTCAAAGGTCCT
>NW_008347188.1:756294-765532 GCF_000622305.1 Nannospalax galili
TCTAAGCTTCTGGTTCTCTCTTTTGATTTTATATTGTTGTGGCCGGATTGATTTTGTCTTCAGGAGTTCTGCAGTGGCCCAATTCCAATGTGGGTCAGAAGTTTTCAGACTTTCTCCTTAGGTCTGGATTCTTCTAAGAATGATTTTGGCCTCAGGAATTTGGGTGTTGGACTGACCTGAGATCCTGGCCGTGGCCATGCCACGCAGGTATGCAAAGGCAGATGGGGTGGGAATAAGCCCCAAGATTTCCCAGGGAGGGGATTGAGAAGCTGGGTTGTATTGGATGCAAAGGATCAGGGAGAGGCAAGGTAAGCCTTGGAGCCCTAGAATGAGGCTGTGAGCCACAGAAAGAGGCTGGTGGGTGTTGCAGGATCAGGAAGCAGAGAGAGGTGGGGGCAGGGCCCGGTCTAGACGTAGTGCTCCTGGGGCCCAAGGAAGGCACCAAGCCTGTCGGGGTGAACAGGGTCAGGAATCAGCAGTGGCTCCCCAGCTGTCTGGGGCCCCAAGACTAGGAATGGCACAGGGCCCAAGCTAGGAGTAGAGAACAGCGGGGGAGATGGAAGGGTGAGCGTGGCTGGTGGAGTCAAGGCGTGGAGGGCTGCACGGTAGACTTACCCCCAGAGAGGCCTGAGGGCGGAAGAGCGGGTCAGGAGAGTTCGACGAACACTATCTTAAAGGCAGTCACTTTCAAAGGGTAGGCCCGCTATGAAAAGCAGTAGCGGTCAAGTTAGCAGAATAATGACAGGCGCCAATCACTTTTTAAATGTAAGCAGTTTTATTTGTAAATTTCCATCTTTGAGTCACTTTCATTGATTCTGCTGTGTTTACATTCATTTTTAAAATATATTTTTATTTTTGAGGATTTCATACATAAACATTACATTTGCATTATTTCCACCCTATTCTGTCCCCTCCAATTCCCCATAATGCCCCACCCATTCCCTCACAACTTCTGGTCCTTCTCTTAAATTAATTATTACATATAAATGCATACATTTATACACACACACACACATGACACACTGTATCAATTTAGTGATGCTCATGTGTTGAGGGATGCCCACTTGGGATTAATTAACCTCTTGGGGAGCTCATCCCTGAAGAAAATGTATTCTCTCTCCCTCAACATCCATTGATCAACTGTAGCTCTTGGTTTTGAGATGAAAACCCATGAAAATCCTCCCACCCACCCTGGCATGTCAATGGATCTGTGACCATGCAGGTCTTGTTAGGCCATCATGCTAAGGAGATTTCACTGGTGCAACTTCCCTAGTATGTCATGCAATGCCCATGGAAGCCAGAAAACAATGTTGGTTCCCCTGACACTGGAGTGATTGACGGTCATCAGCTGCCATGTGGGTACTGGACACCATATCTAGTGCAGAGGTGCAAGAGAAACCAGTGTTCTTTAGACTGAACCATTCCTGCAGGCCTTCTTTCTGATTTTTCAAATGTAAATATTTGAGCTATAAAAATCCTCTTAGGACCTCTTTAGGGCGTTCCACAGGTTTTGTTGTGTTGTGCTTTCATTTTAATTTAGCTCCAGGACAATTTAATTTTATTTATTTCTTGATTTATTCTTTGACCCATTCATCATTCATTAGTGTTTTGTTTAGTCTTCATGATGTCATATATTTACGAGAGCTTATTTTGGTTTTATTTTACGCTTCATTGTGTTGTAGTCAGGTAGAATATTTCTGTCTTAGTTTCTTTCTATTGCTGTGATAAAATCAGTGAGCAAAACTAACTTTGGAAGGAAAGGGTTTATTGTATCTTGTATTTCCTGGGTCACAGTTCATCACTGAGAGAAACTAAGGAAGTGAGTCAGGAGCACAAACCACAGAGGTACACTGCTTACTGAGTTGCTCCCCTGGCATATATGCAACCTGATTTCTTATACAGTACAGGACCACCTGCCCAGGGGTGACACCACCTACAGTGGTCTGGGCCCTCCTATATCATTCAACAATCAAGAAAATGCCCCAAGACATGGTCACAGGATAGTCCAATGGAGGCACAGAGAATCATCTAAATTATATGATACCATACATCAAGTAGAACATAGACATCTACAGAATCCTACCCACATACCATAGAGTATACATTCTATTCAGTAGCCCATGATAGTTACTCTTAGCGCAGACCATACTGGAGCACAAAACAAACTTCAACAAATATCAGTTTTGAAAGAATTCCATGTTGTGCTGGATAGCTTTAGTTGTCAACGTGACACACCTGGGTAGAGGCATTTTCTGCTTGTTCTTTGTCAGATGACCTATCTATTGGAGAAGGACTCCAGTACTACTGTGGAGTAGTGGTTAATCTGTGTCTTGAAGCCCAGTGGTAGTGTGTATGAAACTGGGTGCACCACCAGAGTGTCGTGCATATGTGTTCATGATTTCTATGTGTTCTTAGTTTATTGTTCCCTTGATCACAGTGTAGTGGTCTTCTATCTCTTCTGATTAATTCTAGTTTAACATCTACTTTTTTTTACATAGGAAGCAATGCTCACTTGTTTCTTGGTCCAATTTGTGTGGAAAATTCTTTACAACCTAAGATGATGCCTGTTCTTGAAGATAAGATGCATTCTGTGTAGACAACAACAAAGATGGATTTTGTTTCTTAAGCCAGTCAAATAGGCGCTGTCTTTTGATTGGGAAGTTGAAGCCAGTGATGTTTAAAGTTATTATTGGAAGATATGTGTTGGTCACTGTCATTTTATTATCTGTTTCTGTTTTAGGTCCTGCTTTGTGTTTTCATAATTATACCTTATTTGTTTTTCTTTCAGTAGCCTCTTCGGTATAATTATTCCTGTCTTCAGTCCATCACATTACTTTGAGTATTCTCTGTAGTGCTGGTTTTGTGGACATTAATTCTTTCAGCTCGTTTATATTATGGAGGATTTTTCTTTCTCCTTTAACTCTCATAGATAGTTTTGCTAGGTAAAGTACTCTGGGTTGGTGTCTGTGGCCGTTTAGAACTTGGAATATGTTGCTCCAGGCTCTTCTGGCTTTTAAAGTTTGCATTGAAAATTTTGCTGTAATTCTGATGGGTTTGCCTTTATATCTGACTTGTTTTTCTTTTGCAGTTTTCAGTACATTCTTCTTGTTCTTTATATGTAGCATTTTTACTGTGATATGCCATGAGGAGTTTTTTTTTTTTTTTTTTTCTGGTCCAGTCAATTTGGTGTTCAGTGTGCTTCTTTTATCTGGGCAAGACTTTCCTTAATTTAGGGAACTTTTCTTCTATTATTCTGTTGAAGATCTGGTCAATAACATTGTCCTGAGATCATTTTTCTTCCTCTATTTTGTAGAATTTGTCTTTACATCATGTCCCACAACTCTTGCACAACGCATTTCTGTCTTTTAAAACTTTTTACATATTCTTTGCTTGAGCATTGCAATTATCCTACTTTATCTTCAATTCTTGATGGTCTGCTTTCCTTTCGATTCATTCTACTGGTAAGAGGTCTTTTCTAATTGGGTTATCAAGTTATTAATTCCATCTTCATCTCAGTTTGAGTTTCCTTCAATATTTTCATCACTTTAATGAATTCACTTTTCAAATCTTGAATTACCTTTGCAATTTCATTTATGCATATATTTGTATATTCTTGAACTTCAGTAAGGATTTTATTTCTATTCTCTCTGATTTCCTTAAAGTTTTCTTTTTGTTGTCGTCATTTAAAGTTCTTGAATTCTCTGATTATGTTTATGATTGTTCTTTTAAGTTCTGTGTCCTCAGGTTCCTCTGGGTGGTTCTCATTTTAGAACACCTTTTATTAACTTGGTTTTTCATATTATTATTTTTTTGCAATCGGACCTACACATACGGATATCTTTTGTTGGTTGTGTGTCTGATATGAAGTTGTAGCCTCCCGCTTTTAAGTTAAAGCTTGGTTCTGCTTTTGTTATTGTTATAGCTTGGTTGATTTTGGATACTGTAAGAATAGTTGGTCTGTGTACATGCTCATGTTTTTTTTTTTTCAATTGGAGGGATGGGGGTGATTTATGTCTGGTCCAATGTGTGAAGTGGGCAATCACAGCTAGGGTTGTGGGTGTGGAGATGGTGGCAGGGTGGACAGTTTCAGCCTAACTCACCAGGCTGGTCAGAAGCACTTCCCAGACTAATCCCAAAGCAGGGAGATAGTGACCTTTTATTTTTATTTAAATTAGAAATTAAACTGTTTTCCAGTTTTCTTTGGTGACCCACTCATTTTGTCATAGTGTATTATTCAGCCTCCATGAGGATGTATATTTTCTGAAGTTTTTCTTGCTTTTGATTTCAAGTTTTACTCAATTTTGATCAGACAGAATATAAGAAATGATTTTAGTTCTTTTGTAATTGTTAAGAATTGTTTTCTTTCTTAAAATATGGTTTATATTAGATAAAATCTTTGAGTTGCTTAGATAAATGTGTCTTCAGCAATATTTGAGTAGAATGTGCTGTTCATATCTGTTATGAAGTCCACTTGATGCATAACACCATATGTCTCTGATGTTTCTTTGTATATGTTTGTATGTATGATTTATATATTGGTGACATGGTGACAGCAGATTACTGAAACCCACAACTGGCCAAAGTGCAGAGAATAAGAGACTACAAAGTGCTTATCCCTGATTAAGACACCTGTTTCAAACCTCTGCCTCTCCAGGCTCAGGGATCATTGTGAAAGAGGAGGCAGAAAGGCTGTAAGGGCCAGAAGGGGTGGATGACCACAAGGAAACAAAGTTTTCCAGATAGCTAGTCAGTACTCATATAAAGTCGCAGCAATGTTGATAGCAAGTACAGGTACTACAGAAGCTCAAACCAGACAAAATTCCAGCATAGACAAGAGGAAGTGGGTGAGAAATTCCAGTCCAATGTAAGAAACTAAGCAGTTGCTGTTTGCTGGAAGGGCAAAAAACAGTGTCTTACAGGGATGGGATTCTTGGTGGGCCCAGTGGATGTATCCATACAGAAGGACACTTGGAGACACAAAGCAGACACTATATTATATTTATTGTATATTATATTATATTATTTTATATTATATAAAAAAGAGTACATTAAAATAGGTGGAGAGTCATGGGAAAGGTACAGATAGGGGAGAAGATCTAAATACCATCAATCTATATTGTATAAAAATTGGAATTTTTTTAAAAACTAACATTTCTATAAATAAATAAATGAATAAATAAATATAAATAAATAAGGAAGATGCAGTACAGAATACATCATTTCTCCCAACTAGTCCTGAGTCCTGATGGAGGATCCCTGGAACACTGTCCTTTGAGCTGATTCTTTTCTTTTCTTGGGAAAGCCCCACCCCACTAAATATCTCTCCCTGTCTGTCTTTTCTGTGGTGCTCAGCCTAAGAGGATCTCTTCCAAATTTCATCTCTGGTCTCTCCACGCTTACTTTCAGCTCTCTTTTACTAGACTCATTTAAGGACATTGTATTTCATGTTTTGCAGCCTTTAATTAGCTTTCAATAAATATTGGATATAGTTCTCCTAAACTTTATAGATTTTTTTGGAAGAAAGACCCATTTAGCTTTTGGTACTTTCATGGTAAAGCTTTAGAGATACCATGGCTCTTTATTGAAATGTGTCTTAGTCTGTGGCATTTGAAGTAAGCCTTCAGACATTTGGGTGCAAATGCCTGAATGACTAGGATTCAGCATGTATGGCAGTGTGTGTAGGGTTTGGTAGGGGCGGGGGGCATGGATGGAGGAGGGGGTCTGGATGTGAGTGGGAAATATTGTATGAAATTTCAAAAGCTCAATAAAAAATAAAGTAAACCTTCAAATGTTTTCTTTTATTCAAAATATATTTATTTAAAATAAATTTCTTTTAAAAATTAACGCACAGAATATTAAGTTTCATTGTGGCCTTTTCAAACAGTATTTTCTTGATGGGTCTCTTTCCTACACGATGTCCTTTGTCTTCTCCCCACCTTGTATTTTACCTACTAGTTTGCTTTCTGCTTCCATGTGGTCTGTGTCCTCTGCCTCTTGCCTTCCTCAACATGCCATTTTCCCCTCTGATAGTCCCCTTTCTAGTCACATAGCTTATTCTCTCTCTCTCTCTCTCTCTCTCTCTCTCTCTCTCTCTCTCTCCTCTCTCTCTCATGCACATTTAAATATAAGATATGCATGTGAGAAAGAAGATTTGTCTTTCTGAGTCAATCAATGTAAAATTTTCTGAACCCATTTTTTTCTGCAAATGTATAACTTTGTTCTTCTTTACAACTAAATAAAATGCTCTTGTATATATTTGCCAGCCTTATTCATTGCTCATGGGAGAGTAGACTAGTACAGCCATTAAGGAAATCAGCGTGGTGGTGTCTTAAAAAACTAAAATTGTATCTACCATTTAACCCAATTGTACTTTTCCTGGGTGTATACTCACATGACTCTATATCCTACCACAGAGATACTTGCATCCATATTCAATTACTGCTTTGTTCACAATAGTGAAGAAATGAAATCAGACTAGATGCCTATTAACAGAGGAATGGATAAAGATTTGTTCCTTAAGAGCAAAGCCTAAAGGTCAGACTAGTTTATCTTCCGTTGTATCCAGCGTTTTTTAAATGAGACTGCCTGCACAACGTTTGGAGGATCTATTTTTAGAATCGTGATATTCTCTTTATAAATCAGTTCCTTAGTCAATATGATACTGTCCTCTATATCCTTCGAATTTTGGGTTGAGGTCTGCTTCTTCAGATATTAACTTAGCTACATGATCTTGCTTTTTAGCTGTATTTGCTTGGAATGACGGCGCCCTTCCTTTCACTGTGAGACTGTACTTTTTTTTGCCGATGACGTGTGTTTCTTGTGGGCAACACATAGATACTTCTTGGTTTTTATTCCATTTTGCTTGTCTATGTCTTCTGAACAACTGCAATTGTTAGCATTTGGAGTTATTACTGAAGGCCATGTATCATTCAATAAATATTGTCTTTGTAATGCTTGTTACTTAATCTTGATTTGCTTATTTAATGCTCTATGGCACTTTATTCTTTCCTGTGACTTTTCATCCACTTAGTCTTCCTCCAGGTATCCTTTGTAGTGCTGGTTTAATGAATTAATTAATTCGTTAATTAATTCATTCATTCACTTATATTGTGCTTTCCTTAAGTTTTCTTTCTCCTTCACTTCTAAGGATAGCTTTACTTGATATTGTAATCTGTGTTGTTAGACCTTGTCTTTCAGAAGATACATACTGTTCAATGACCTCATGTCTTAGAGAATGTCCGGGTAAATAATGTCTTTCTTTGAGGTAAATTCTTATACACAGTTACTGTTATACCTGACTTTGATTTCATCTCTAGCAGCATTTAGTAATCTTCTTTGTAGTGTATGCTTGGTCTTTTAACTATAGAACATAAGAGATGGTCTTTTCTGGTCCTCACTGGTGTTGTAAATGCTGCCTGTGTCTGCATGAACAGCTTTTTCCCTGGATTTCAATTTTTTCTGGTAAGGTTTTATTGACTATATTTTCTATGCCATATGTTTTATATCTTCTCATTCTTAAATGACCGTGATTCATCAGTTTTCTCTTTTCACCGTGTCCCATAGTGCTCACTGATTCTGTTAATACATTCTTATCTATTTTATCATTGATTTTTGTAGATAATCTACCTTTTCTTCATGGCTTGATATTCTGTCTTATAGTTGATACATCTTATTTGGGAGTCTTTCTACAGTTATAAGTGAATTTATCTCCTCCCAAATTTCATTTTGATTTTTAAAGTATTTTTATATGTTTGTTGATTTTTTTCTTTCATATCCTGGATTGAATTCCTTATTTCCCTCAACAGTTTGTATTGTCTTTCCATTCATTCAGGAGTTTTTTTTTTTTTTTTTTTTTTTCATGATGAGGCAGCCTATCATAACAGAAGCATCTGGCAAAGCTTTTCACTACATAACTTGGACACAAAGGAGAAAGATGTGTCCAGGGGGGATTGTGGGTTTTAGTCACCTTTCCTATAATCATTCTTTTGAATTATTTTTCTAATATTTTGTCTAACTCCCACTCATTGGAACCCATTATTGATAATTTTTAGAGGTGTCTAATTGTCTTTACGATGTCCAGTTTGAACTATATCATAGCAAGGTTGACACGTCATCCTCCCCACTGGATGGAGCTCAGGGGCTAAACTCTTACCCCACATGCTGTGGCCACATGCTCAGGCCACTGTGCTCAATCTCCTGCACCACTCCAAACATAGGATACTAACTTATGAGACGACCACAAGGGATGGCTAGAGCTACTGGAAAATATCATAATCGTCGATTTAAATAATAGCTTTTCAATTCAGCAACTTTAAAGTATAATAGTACAAGAATAATATGGCATGTACCATAATGTTAGTTACTAAGTATAGGAATGGAAAGCACACAAAGTAGGACTACTGATTATTACTAGACCTATATTACCTCACCCCCTCCCACCACATCACCACAGCTCAGGGCACATATCAGAAAGGGGGTGCAAAGAACGTAAGAGCTGGAGGTTGGTGAAGAGTGCTGTGGAATGCTGTCCTCTGGTCAGGACATAGTTAGGGAAGCATAGACTCACATCAGCTGTGGTTCTCTGTATAAGACCTACGGGAAGAGCTTGGAAAGGTGGTCCAGGTCTTTAATCCCAGCACTGGGGAGGCAGAGGCAGTCTGCTCTCTTTGAGATCAAGCCCAGCCTGTTGTACATAGTAAGTTTCAGATCATCTGGGGCTATAAGAAGACCTGGTCTCAAAAAAAAAAACAACAACAAAAAAAAAACAAGCAAACAAATCATAAGAGCAAGTCAACCAAACCCTAGCATAGATGAGGTAGATGGGGGTAGATGAACTCCAGTCCCCTCCACTTACTGAAGACCTATTGGCCGTGGATAGTGTCAGGGAGAGAGGAATCATTCTTCATTGAGGATATGGTAGCTGATAGGTTTCTCCTACTCTAGTGGATGGCCCCACACCTATGAACATGTAAACATGAGTACAGCACTAGCTGGACTTAATGGGTTATATAAAAAATACCACAAATGAAACTGGAAGGGAGATAGATGGGGTAGGGAGGAGTTGGAGGGGCCTGGGAGTTGCTATGATTAAGATGCATTGTCTACAGCTATAAAAATTTTCAAATAATGAATAAAAAAGAAAATAGAAAAAAAAAACCACTGGTGATGATAAGAAAGTAATTCCTACTCACTGATGATGGGATGTAAATTAGTCAAGCCACTGTCTTATTTCTGTTAT
>NW_008347188.1:765702-793089 GCF_000622305.1 Nannospalax galili
GAGGAGGAAAAGTAAATAGAGAGAGAAACATTAAAGCTAAGAGAAGAAATAAGGACACTCTAGCTAAATGTAGACCAAGAAGAGAAAGACAAAGAAACGCTACCAGACTGTCCAAAACTATACCAGCACTCTGGAGGCTAATCTACAGTGACCTATAGCCACAGGCCAGTCTATCCTCTTTGGGAGACCCTTTCTTAAAGAAAATGTGCTGAGGGAAAGGGAGTCAGAAAACAGGATAGGATAATTTGGCATGCAAAATTAAAGCTGCACATTAAATAACAGAAGTATAATGGTAAGGGACAGAGAAGTGGTGGGGTACAGAGGGGCCACTGTGGGTGGGTGAAGGTGCAGTTCGTCTCTCCATACATGCTTTTCCTTCTCTATTTGGTTTTGTGACTTCTGATGAGAGGGTACCTGTTTGGAATTTTGCTGTGTATGTTGATCTTTGTGAGGATTTTTTTTTCTTTGGCCCCACAACCAGAGAGTATGGAATATGGGCTGCGATTTCTGGGGCTAGGAACTAGGTGAGGCTGTCGATAAAGTTCCACTGGTCTTCCTCAGAAGCACTTTCAACTGTTAACCTTTGGCAAGTGTCATTCCAGTCTATGGTTCAGACCAGATTTCTTTTACCAATAAAATGGAATTAGTAAAACGATGATATTAAAGTCTTAACAGTTTACTTCTGGACTTCAGCAAATGATAGTATATAACACCATAATCAGTTTACAGTTTTCAAATTTAATATCTATTGTTGTACTAAATAGTTTACACTTCGCAATTCTTCATAGTGAAAGTGGATTAATATCTGGCTGATGTTAACACAAACATTTCTTGACTCACATAAAGTAATGGTTTCTAAAGCTGAAAGTCTGTGATCAAAGGATGAGAAATCTGTTTATATTGTTACAGTAGATTTAGAATAGGATATATACATATATATTTTTTCTTTACATATAATTTTTCTTTATATGTCACTTTCTATCTATCATCTATGTATCTATGTATCTATCATCTATCTCTATCATCTATCTATCTATCATCTATCATCTATCTATCTATCTATCTATCATCTATCTATCTATCTATCTATCATCTTCTATCTATCCATCTGAAGGTCACTGATTTTGATGTTTATTTCTCCTGAAGAAGCTGGTGAATGCCATCATTCCTGTAAAACTGAAATGGTAAAGCAGCTAGATTACTCACCATCAGGTTCCCCACACAGCCAAGTTCTCAGAAAGTCACCAGAGAACGAGATACAGACCCAATGCCTGTACTTGTCCTTTTGACAAGACATTAATGTCCAGTCTTGTTTGTGTATGCCTTTCCCTTCTGCCTCCAGCCTGGTGCACTACTGGTGGTCTCCTCGTATGCCACACAGATGTTTCTCCATCTCATGCTTTATTTTCCGAGAAGCTTTAGAGAGCATATGTTTACATGTGGAGTCTGTTCCTTCCTTCTCCCAACACCATCCTGTATTATATAAACAATCTTCATCTGCCTCCTCAGAGCTGGGGCACATGAGACTTTCACAGCTGTCGATTTCTTTTTCATCCTGTCTACGCCTGCTGAACGTGGTTTTCAGATATCTCCATTCCTTCTCTTTTCCAAACGACTTGGAATGCAGACTTTCCCCTCCTTTCAACTCAGTTTCCACTGTGACCCCAGCATGTTTCCACCCTTTTTTCTAGTCTCTCTTTGTGCTAGCTCCCCAGATGTGAACCAGGATGGGCTCTTTCTGCTCCTCATTTTAATGCTTACGAGTACTTGGTTTGCCTAAGCAGGAGGAAGCAACCCTCACACATTAAGTGTGTCCTCCGGCACGGATACTAACATTTTTCTCATTTGTTTCTCTGTCTTTGGATATAATAAACAAATGTCATGTTTATTCATTTTCCCCCAATTTTATTAGTTCATTAGAAGGAAGATATACATATTGACACGAGGACGTGTCTATGACAAATGAATGCGTGTGGAGCACCGGTGACAGTGATTTTAATTTCTATTTGTATGTACACATATATTCCTTTTCTAAAAAGAAATCTCAGCTTCCCTTTCATTCATCCAACACATATTTAATAAGTATATCTAATGTGCCAGACATAGCTCTGGGTGGTGACATTAAGGTAATAAAGAAAACAGGGCTCTTTCTCAAGGAATTTGTATTCTAGCATTAAAGACAGGTAATCAATAAGCATACAAATAATTTAGGTAATTGTGAGGGGAAGTCAGTTGAGCTGAAAACCAAACCATCAGCCTAAAAGACCAGGTGATAAGAAACCCAGGGGAGGAGCAGTACGAAGTCCCTGAAAATGGGCATGTGCTGCCATGGCTGACAGAGGGGCTTCAGAGATCAGTGTGTCATTACCGTGGCAGAGCACATTAGATGCAGTGCAGGTATGTTACCACAGGCCCTACACCTGATAATAGGTAGAGTATCTTCCACTCTATTCTAATGTCCAGGAAGTCAAGGAGAATTTTAAGTTTTAAAATAAGGGCGTGATACAATCTGATTTGTGTTTTTGAGATGTGATTTTGGACACCATGATCATTTCTCAGAGTTGGCTAAAAGGTCTGCTGCAGGCCGTGCTTTATAGTTTTCAACTGTAACGCAACTGTGGTCAGTCATAAAATGGCTTAGCTTCAGATAAGGCGCTGTGAGCTCTTGCCCTCTTCTCTCCCCCTCCGCCCTCCGTGTTCTCCCTTCCAGCTTCTCTCTCCCCTTCCCCTTAGCACGTCAGCTTGCAGTGCCTTTTCTAACTCAAATTCCTCACCCAGACTTAGGAAGATTTTATAGGACTTTGCCCTGATCTTGTTCTTCTTATCTCAGTTTTCTTCCTTCTGTTAGGCACACATTACATAGTAATGCTGAATCCTGGCTCTTAACAAGGACTTCCAAGGTGTGCATCTGCCTCTGTCCACCTCTGTCTGGAAAATATTTCCCTTCTCCTTCCCTACTCACCCCACCTCCAGCTTCAATGAAGTAAGTCATGCTGACAGCTTTTTCTGTATTTATGCCATACTCTATGCAGACATGTATCAAAGAGCAGTAAAGACAAAAAAATGTGTAAAGAAACTTGAAGGCAAATTAGGGACTTGTTCATTTAAACTCTGAAAATGCAGAAAAATTTTGAAGAGTTTCAGTGGAGAAATACAAGATCTGATTTGTCATTTAGAAAGTTTATATCAGCAACATGCTGGTAAGAAGAGCAGGTAGGTGAAATTTCCTCACAGACAAGACAATGCTTTAGTAACAGCAGAAGGAGACCAGCAAAGAAATATGCAGGGCTGCGGGACATGGTACCAGCCCTAGAGATGTATCTTGCAAAGCTGGAAGGGTGGAGCGCAGATACAGGACATGGAGCTACAGAACTTGGTGTTTTCCCTGCTGGCTTTTGTTACTACTTTGGACAGTCTTTCCTCTTCATGCCCCAAGTCCTCACTTTTGAATGGGGATGTATATTCTATGTCTTTGTGCGTTGGAAATATGCACTTTGTGTTCTGATTTTTCAAGGGTCAGAGTTAAAAGATTACTGTAAATCTGAGAAGAGACTGGAATTTTGAGATTTTTTTCTTACTGTTAAAGACAATGGAGGCTTTTGAAGTTGAACTAAATACATTTTTCACCCTGATACAGCCATGAATTTATGAGACCAGGAGCAGAATGTTGAGGTTTGAGTATGAAATACCCCTCACAGGCTCCTTTGTTTGGCCACTTGGATTCCAGCTGGTGGTGCTGCGGGGAAGGTTGTGAAACTTCTAGGAGATGAATTGCTGTAGGAAGTATGTCACTGATGGCCTGTTTTCTGTCTTTGCTTCCTGTACATGGAGGACATGCCATCTCTCTGCTTCCTGAGTGCCAGGCCATTCTAATGCTTTGTCCGCTATGTCTTCCCACCATTATGGATGCATCCCATCTGAAACCATATATCAAAATAACCTTTTTTCTCCTTCAAGTTGCTTTTGGTTAGGACGTTCTATCAGAGAAAAGCAAACAAATTAGATAACACACCTGGTTCACGAAGCTCTGGTTCGTGCTAGATTAAAAGGTGGCAGGGTCAGGACTGGGTGAAACAGAAACAAAGAGCATGCTGGCAAAGCGAGATTTTAATTAGGTTTGGCAGGGCTGGTCCTCAACTCAGGTGTGAGGAAGAACAAGCAGCCTAATGGCTGCAGAGGGGTAGCTTATAAAGGGACAGAATGCGGAAAAAGAGAATATTTTTCTGCTGTTTGGGACTGTTTTGGGGGGCTGCTTACAAAATGGAGGGCATGGGGTCTGTACCTGGTGAAGCATACTGGAGAAAACATCTACTGTGAAACATGTTTTTCTACAATTACGGGGTTCCAGGGATTAATTGCAGCTCAGGTCTTGGGAAAACTGTTTGTCAGCCTGTGGGGTATGTTCTGGTAATCACAACACACTGGTCATAAACTTCCTGGGACTGCTTTCGTTAACTTGCAGGTGGCCGGGAGTTGGTTGACTCAGCTCTTCCTAGGAGCCTCATGGTTTCTGGGTCTGGGGTTGCCTGGATCTGAGCCCTGTCAGTTCACAAACCCCTGGTGAGTGAATCCCTGGTGTACTCCCTCCTGGCATGTTCAACAGACAAGAAGAGGAGGCCTCATGGAATAGAAAGTAAGCAGGGGACTGGAGAGATGGCTCAGCAGTTAAGTACACTGACTTTTCTTGCAGAAGACCTGGGTTCGATTGCCAGCACCTGCATGGTAACTAACAACTGTCCATAACTCTTGTTCCAGGGGATCCAACAGCCTCTTCTGTCCTCCATGGGCATTGCATGACAGGGGTGCACTTACCGACATGCAGGCACTATACTCATACACATAAAATAATAAATAAAATATTTTTTAAAAAAAGAAAGTAAGCAGAAAAGAGATAGAGAACCACTACTGTGGAGACCATTTCCAAAGCCATAAGTACAGAGGGAAAAAATAAATAAGAAAGAGGTGTTCATGGATTAAGACTTGCTCTTGTTTGGAGGCTTAGGAAATATGGAAGGATAATAAAAATTAAAATAAAGGCATTTTCAAAGAGGCACACAATCACCCTCAGTAACATAATAAAACTTGTTATTTTATCTGTTTTTCCAGTGTTCTAAATATTTAAATCATATTTCTATATATTTTTTTTCTTTTGGTGTTTTGAAGCAGGGCCTCTCTGTAGCCCCAGCTGTCCTGGAACTCACTATGTAGACCTGGCTGGCCTTGAACTCACAGAGATCCGCCTGACTCTGCCTCCTGAGTGCTGGGACTACAGGCATGTACCACCACACCTGGCTCTAATCATATTTCTATTTTAAAAATAATTTATACCTTATATTTAATGGCATATGATTTTTACTCTCATACAGACTTATGAAACTACTATTCAAAGTAAGATATAAAATATTTTCATAATCCCAGAACACTGAATTATCTTATATTCCTGATATATATCATTTATTTACTTTGGTCAGCATAGCTGAATTTGTCTACCTAGCATTTTACATGAATCATTTTATTTTGCCTTTTCTTAGATCATTGCAGCAAAGTCCATAATTACACTATTCTTTGCATATCAAGAGTATGTTTCTTTTTATTTTTATGTAGTATCTTTGTAAGTATGTAGACATTAGAATTAGTCTATTAGTTACTTATCTCATTCTGTGGCTGTGCTGGATAGCTTTAGCTGTCAAACTAACATACCTGGGTAGAGAGAGCCTCAATCGAGTAATTGTCTCCATTGGACTGGCCTGTGGCCATGTCTACAGGGTATTTTCCTGATTGTTGAGTGATGTGGGAGGGCCCAGTCCACTGTGGGTGGTGCTACCCCTAGGCAGATGGTCATGTATTGTGTAAGAAAACAGGTTGGTCACAAGCCAGAAGACCAAACAAGTAAGCAGTGTTCCTCCATGGCCTGAACTTCAGCTCCTGCCTCTAAGTTCCTGCCCTGAGTTCCTACCTTGGGCTCTCTCAGTGATTAACTGTGACCCAGGTGATGTAAGATAAAATAAACCCTTTCCTCCCCAAGTTGGTATTGATCAGAGTATTTTCTCACAGCAATGAGAAGCAAACTAGAACAGTGACAGAAGACCTGACAACAGCAATCTATTAGGACAAAGAAGGTATTGTGGAAGGAACTAGGTTACAGAATAAGGTGGAGAAGCAAAATTTCACAAGCTGCCACCTCTAGATGAAGAGTTACAGGGAATCAATGACTTCTGAGAGATAAAGAACCATGTTTCTACAGGAACAAGCTCCCTGATAAACTATCTAATCCCAACAACCTCAGTACCTCCTAATCCATTTCTTTGTGTATGGCTGTGGGGCCAGCCACTGGAACATGGGAAACCTACCAGTGGCCTCATCATCAAAAACAAATGGTTGTCCCTCTTCCAGCAGCTATCAATCGCCAATTGCTCCTGAGTGATGGGGGAGGGGTGTTGAACACCTCCCACACTAGCATCAGTGTTTGAATGTATTATTAAGGTAATTCAGTACTGTGTAGAAAGTATATGTGATAAGTGCTGTAGAGACACACTGGGAAAAGTGTTTTAAATGATGAACAGTATGAACAAATTAATACAATTTGGTCTCAAGTAGTGATGGAAGGAGCTTTTTTACCCGTTTCCTTAAGGAGGAAGTTAGATCTCCAACAGTAGCTCCAAGTCTAGGCTTCATTCAGCTCTGTCCAGCCTCCAACTTCCTCTTTCCACATTTTCTTTTGCTTCTGATTTTACCTACATGAAATCAAACAAGTTCAACAGGGACAGGAGGATGGGTCCTGGCTGATGTGGTGAGCAGGGCAGATAAGGCTCTGTCCTGTTGAAATGGCACAGGCTGCAGTAGGTGAAAGAGACAGAGAGACCCAGGTCTGGACGTCTCCTGTCCTCAGACCACTGTTCTGTAGAGCTGCCACCTGGAATGAAAGAAACATCAACCCTGTTTATTTAAACACTGTCCCCACATTCTGAAGAACTTTAATGTCTCAGTGCTTAAATGTAGCTGCTTTAACGAGATTACGGTTTTGGTAAGCAACAAATATATTGTTAGTTATCTTAAGATCTGACCATCTACCTTGTAAATAAAACCCAGAGAGCCAAGCTGTGCTATCAAGATTATTCCTATAATTTTAATGGCATTTCTTCCTAGCAACAGAGTGGCAAATGTGTTAGTTCAGTGGTTCTCCAGAGTATTTGGTCACCTCCTCGGTGGATATTCAGTACTGTTGTTTTGGTTGTTACAACTTCATGTGTGTGTGGAAGGAGGTATTCTACTGGCAGTCGGGGGAAAGACCATGGATGCCGCAGCTGCCCTACAATGACAAGACAGCTCCCAAGCAACATTCTGGCCCAAAATGTTAACAGCATTTGTGTCAAGAAATCACGTGTGAAGTGATTGGGGTGTGTAGGAGGATAATAGACTGAGAGGCCAAAATAGAGGCCTAAAGTTAACTGCACATTAGTATGCAGTTTGTTTTAATTGTCTAAGAAGGACCGCACACAGGACACATCTTCCAGGGTGGAGTTAGACTCAAGAACCGAAGTAAGTAGAAAAGCAGGTGTGAGAGGGATGGTAAAATTTACCTTTGCTTTGGTGTTAGGGTCCTGGAATCGATGCCTCTCTGAGGACACGCCGAGTCTGAGTTTAGATGTGAGAGAAGAGTGGGTTACTGTGCTTTTTCTTAATAGAAAGCAGACAGCCTTAATTAAGAGGCTATTCTCGGTGCCCTACTGGAGCAGCCCCCAATCCCGTTACTTTTTATCATGACATGCTAGCAGCCCTACAACTATGAAATCAATCATTACCATTGATTTTGATGCTGTTATTGCTCTACTATCTGTCCATCGATGCTTCTAAACTCCATGACACCAGGAACCACATGGAGTTATACAACACTGACTGCCCAGCTCTTATAGTCCCTGCTGTCATATCAGGAATCAGCACACAGAACTATTTTGAGGTATATGAACGACTTAGGCATCTTCATCATTTGAATTCTCACCATAACATCTATCTACTGAAGCAGAGAACTGTCACTTTTGTTACTGTCCAACCTCTTGTGTTCCATTCATCTCAATAAGAGAAGTTTAGGAATTAATAATACCCAAATACCTTTAGATGGCCCAATGCTCTGTTTATTATGTCTAGTTATGTTTTCTTGTTGATAATCCCTGGCAAAGATTCCTCTTCTAGAACTATTTGGAGGAAAGAGAAAACACGATTTAGATCTAAAAATTCTGAGGATCATACCACAAGAAGCATGTTTAAACTGTCAAAGAAAAATCAAAGGGATCAAAGTTCAGTGTTAAGAGGTTGGAGAAACCCCGAACAGAGAAGGCAAGAAGGTAATGAAGAGGGATCAAGGCACCCTGGGTAAGTAATGCAAAAGATGCCAGCCTTACCATGGCTAACTTTGGTGTGATGAACAGACGATCCAAAGAGGAGAAATACAAATAGTCCTAGGCAATCAGAAAACATGCCGTGTACAGTACTTTCAGCATATTTAGGTTTCATGTGTTTTAAATTGTGGGATGATTTGCTGTGGGATTATTTCCCAGGTCAATGAAAAATGTGAAATCAATCAACATCTATAAAATGGAAACATCTGTATGACTCTATTCAAGTTTATATCTGTGCAAATGGAATGTGTGTGTGTGTGTGTGTGTGTGTGTGTGTGTGTGTGTGTGTGTGTGTAGGCCTGGTATTTAAGTCATTCCTATGGCTCTAATAAAAGCTCTGTGATTCTTTAGGGTTTCTCGGTACACATTTGTGTCCCTAGGGGTACTTGTTCCTTCAAGGGGCAAGGGGTGGAGCCTGCTGTAGAGAGCCTCAGAGAGAGGAGCGTTGGGGCCTTCTTGGCCCTGGTGTCCCACCGGAGTGGATGGGAGAGGGGGCATTTACCAACCTGGGGATGAAAGCTAATGGAGACTGGGCCAGACATGGAGGCAGTCTGGAACGGGCACTCAGCCACAGAGAAGATTGGTGCATGGGGTGTTCGCCTTTCTGTGGAGTGCTGGGTATTCGCCTTTGTAAGTTATTCTAGTTCCCCTACCTTGGATATAAACTATGAAAGATTCAGATAAAGATGTGTTGTATGGTTTGTCTAATAGCACCAGGAGCAAGAGACCCTTAGAGAACTTGGGTGGCAGCATTAAACTCAGCTTCTCAGAGAACACAGTGAGATCAGAGAAATCTTTGAATATTTTCTATCACTGAAGGACTTAAGCCCAGCCAAATGCCTTTAATAGCTTTAATTAGACACGTACTACAGTATTTGCATATGTTGATTGACATTATTTATGAAATTATTCATAAAGTTTTATATGATATTGGGTAAAAATATTTAAACACTGGCAATCATTTTCACCAAATTTTACCATTTTATTTCATTACACCAAATTTTTCTTTTTTCTTTCTTTTTTTTTTTTTTTGTCTTTTTGAGACAGGGTCTCCCTGTAGCCCCAGCTGTCCTGGAACTCACTATGTAGACCAGGCTGGCCTCGAACCCACAAATTTTTATTATAACCTTTGTCTTATTAAAAATGTATTTAAATTTTTTTTTTTTAGCCAGATATGGTAGCATAAGCTTATAATCTCAGGGTTTAGGAACCTGAGATTGAAGACTACCATAAGTTTGAGGCAGGCCTGATTTACATCGTGAGTTCCAGCTCAGTCAAGTCTACATAGGGAAACGCTCTCGAAAATAAAATAAAACCCCCTAAAATATCCTTGTTCTTTCACAGACTGTGAGGGAGCGTCATGAAAGCAGAGGTGATGCCTTCTTGATTTTTATTGAATTGCTCTAAATTTCATACAGAATATTTTGATCATATTCAAGCCCCCTTCCCTATCTGCATCCCTCTTCTAGCATACCCAACTACCATATTTCATGTACTGCATCATATATATTAAGGACTATTGAGTCAAATTTGTGGCCCGGTGGAGTCTAGTTAACCTGCTTAGCATCATATCCTTAAAGAAAACCAACGTTCCCTGTCCCAGCAGTCATCAGCTGCCAATATTGCCTCAGCCAGGGTGGAGGCATAGTCCCCACTTCTAGGTAATCCTCACTGCGAATGTACCAGAAAACAGTCTTCCAATAGTGGAGTAAAAAGGCATCGGAATTGAAGCAAAACTTTGAAAGTTGGCATGCCTGAAACTCCGTCATATTTACCACGAAGTGAATTTCCTTTCACTCTTGAATCAGTTTTCCTTTTGGGACATTGTACATTTTTTCTGATGTGTCTATGGAGACTGTCTACTCTCTGATTACTATACCCTGCCTTTTAGTAGTGAACAGGCAGAACATTTCCTTGTCAGACTTTTATAAAATGGAGTTAACACTAAGTCTAATTTGGCACATTGATACACAAGATTTTTAACAAGTTGATACTAAGTTGACAATATGTTCACTAAAGACTTCATATCCTGCTCTAATTACCATTCAGACACAGTTGTGTACTGATTTATTTTTTACTCCATAGATAGGAGCTTCTGCTTGTCACATGATTTGGTAGCTGCTAAAATGCTTGACACGTGGAATTCACACTGCAAGTCTTCAGCAGCTCTCGGTAAAGGTAAATCGATGGCCAGAAATCATGGTGCTTAAGATCCCTCAAGGGCTGGTATGGTGATTTGTGGTACTCCAAGTTCACCCATCCAGGCCCACTGGGCAAAGACCAGCCCAGCTGCACTGCTCTCTTGTGCAGACTAGTCAGATGATCCCGAGTCACAAAGTTTTTATCTTTGTAACATTATTCTTGTTCTTTTTCTTGAGATAGTTTGCAGTGTTTTAATTGTGTCATTTTCTTATGGATGCTATTGTATGAAAAATTCTAAGCCTTGGAATAATGAAAAATGATGATTTTAATAATTTCAATATCTTGTTAGAGAAATACTTTCAAACTTTCATGGGCACCAGAGGCCCTCTTGATATTTCACAGGTGGAGATTCTGATTCTGCATCTGAAATGGGGCTGAGATTGCAAACTTCCAGCAGCTCTCAGGGGATGGTGGTCCATATGGGCCACTGGTCGCATGTTGAATAGCACAGTGCTGGTGCAAAGTTTTAAATGCCCCAGTGAAAGGCCCCCCTGCTGTATGGGTCTATGGTTTACATCCTCACTTATAAACAAGCGTCACCTGTTCATGTTTAAAAACTGTATCTCGGCTATCATTTCAAATGTAATCAGAATACTGAAGGTAAAACATAAGCATTAGTACTTGAAAAAACTTCTGGATATTTCAAATATGCTCTAAGAGAGCATTGATTCTTTACATAACTGATTAAAGCCATCTTAAAGTTCTGAGAAACTAGTAAGATGTGATACTGTGTTGTAAGGCTTTACCAATTTTGTTTCTGAGTTGGCACTTTATCTCAGCTTTTTTCGCTTCCTACTAAGATCCTCCAGTTTCCCCAATTTCCCTTTGAACTGTTTGCCATCTTGCTGGATCCCTTATTAATGAGCGAAAAAAACTCGGATTCACGATGCTTTGACAGCTTTTGTTTTATCTAATCTATTACTGTAATTTCTCAGCTAGAAACTTCATTTTCTCTTTGAATAGGTGCCATTTTTTTTGAAAGTTGCCAAAGAATACATTCTAAATAAGCTTGTATATTGTTTTGAAGTCTGTCTATAACTCCTAATGTTCTTTCTCAGTTCTCATCAAACCAAAAATTGATGACCTGATCAGTAATTGTTGACACATTCAGTCTTAAAAAAGTTCATTTGTGCAGATCAGATTTATGCCACGAGCTCTGCCAGTTCAGTCTTGTTGGGAAGACAGCTCCCTGTTTTATTAGAAGGAGAAATGCTGTGGCATAATCCTCAGCTGGGCTGGACTTGGAGCTGTTTTGCTTCAATGGGGATAAATTGGCTGTGCTCTGCTCACACTTCCCCCACAGCCTTTCCCTGTGACTGATGTCTCCCATTTGCAGGATGTCAGCCCAAGGTCTGAGGAACTTCCTTTAGCAGCATAAATTGGCCCACTTGGCTTTATCAACATAGCAATCTTAGCAGAGGAAGAGTCTGCCATTCTACAAACTGACTGATTTCCCTGAAAGTTGTGATTCTAGAATTGTTCTACTTCTCAACTAAAGAACATTGCATTAGAGGTGTGTAAGGTGAATACATCTAGGAGTGAGCGCATCTTTAAAATGTAAGATTTGGTGTAAAAACCAGAATACCTCTTGTACACTTGACTCAATAAACACATCTAACCTTTGACAAGTTCATATAACTACCTTTTGCCTTACCTTTAATATGACTTTTAAATTACATTTATTATTTATTTATGATCATTATTTACTCATTTTGATGTGTTTGTATGTTTCTATATGGTAAAGTACGTTTTACCTATAGAGATGCTACATTTATTGCCAATTGGCATAATGTTCAGAAAATGTGGAAGTAACAGCGCTGATGAAGAAATATTTGCACCTGCTATACACACTTCATCGTCCAGCTAGAATGTACTTGTACACCCTGGTCACACATACACACCCCTATCAAGAATGTTTGTCCTGACACTTTCTTCTTGTGGAACGTTAGCCATTTATTATGAAGATGTAATTCTTCAACTATTTGGGGGACAATTTAGATAGGGACAATATTTTATTTGGAACCACCAGATGTTTTTTAAATATCATGAACAGTGACTGGACTTAATGGTTGTATAGGACAATGAGAATTAACTAGAAGTTGTATGAAGTAAAATGCATTGTCACATATGTGATGTGTAATTAAATGACATGCTTTTCTCAAGTGGCAACACAGTTTATATTTATCCTTTAACCTACTTAAAGACATCTTAGTTGGTTCCCAGTTTGGTCAATTGTTAGTAAAGCTCCTATGAACATTTAAAAGATTTATTTTGTTATGTTTATATGTGTATGGGGGGGTGGTATGTGCATATGAATGTGTGTCCCCGTGGGGCTATGTGCACATGAATGCAGGTGCATGGGAAGCCCAGAAGAGGCTGTAGGATCCCCTGGATCTGGAGTTACAGCAGCCTGACATGCGTTTTGGGAACTGAATTTCGGTGCTCTGCAAGAACAGAGAGTTACAGAAGTTGCCTCCTGCCCTCGTCTCTCTGCGAATCTAATGGAGATACTAATTTTCAGTCAGTTCATTTTATGGAATGGAAATTTCCAATGTCTTTCCATTTATTAAAATCATAGAATCAAATACCTACTGTTCCTGTTGTTCATGTTCAGTAGATAAGGACACTGCAGGAATTACTATACAGAGCTTCATAGGTAAAGCTGAAGAACGGCGTCATTGGTGACCCATCAGACCAGACGGAGCTGAGAAACCTAACTTGGAGTCACTATCATGTTCGCTAACACGATTACAGGGTAGGGACAGGATAGGGTCACTTATTTACATGTGGCAGTGTGTGCTTTTGTGATATCTTCAAAACTCTTCCCCATGATCACACACAGAACAGAACAGTAAAAACCACACTGAATGCAGTTTAATCTTGCTTTTCTCAAATTTTATTATTAAATGCTTTAGTAATATCACAACATCATTTAGCTGAATACATTCATTTCTGCAGAAATAAATCTGAGTAACATGACTGATTTGGGCCCACATCAAGTTTTGTAGGCACTCCAGTTTCTTGTGTGTTGGAACAGGGAATTGGACAGGAGACATGTGGTAAGTAAGAGAATCAGGGACAGTTTCTTAAAAAAAGACTCACTGGGCTGGAGAGATGGCTCAGCGGTTAAGAACACTGGCTGTTCTTGCAGAAGTCCCGGATTCAAATCCCAGCACCCACATGGCAGCTAACAACTGTCCGTAACTCCAGTTCCAGGGGATCTGACAGCCTCTCCTGTCCTCGCGGGCATCGCACGACACAGGTGTACTTACCTACATGCAGGCAATACACATATACACATAAAAATAATAAAATATTTTTTTAAAGAAAAGACTCACTTCCAAGGCAGGGAGGGAGCCTGAGTAAGAGAGTGCTTAGGAGTGGAACACAGTAGCCCCTTTAGTGCTAAGGCATTCATGTAGTTTAATAAGGCCTTGCTTGGCCATCTAAACAGTACTATGCTTTCTCCTGCTCCCTCTGTTGTATGTTTTTCCACACACAACTTCAAGCATCATTTCTCATCGGTATCTTAAATGTCCACACAGGGATGTCTCAGTTCTCAGGAATCCTGTCTCCCTTAGACATTCTGAAGCCCCTCTGTGCCTGTGCCAGGGGCAGGATTCACAGGGCCTCAGCCAGCCAGTTTCTACCCTTTCCCAACTGCTGTCTTTCATATGCTGATTTTTCAGTCTTTGACCAAGGCTCTCTGGACCTCATTCTCCTTCCTCATAGGGCAACTCACATATTAGCTGATGTCAAGATTATTTAAGATATTTTCAAATTTTAACCTAGAAACTCACTTATTTAACTATAGGCCCAAAAGTCTGAAAGGTGTTTACTTTTACAGATTTCTTTGTTAGTTCATAAAACATTCCTTTGTTCTGACACCCAGAAATTATCTAGCATTCTTATAAAGAGCTAGAAATATCTTCAAGGAAAAGCATAACTAGAGACCCTTCTCTCAACAGTTAGCTAAGGAGAATAATTGGACATATTATTAGCATATTTCTTATGCAGCACAAAGCTTTTCAGAATTTAATGAGAAAGCTCAAGCTTTTGTTGTGGTTAATAGATTTAAATCAAAAATCTAATTTTGTTGCATCACAGTTACTAATTTACTTCTAGATAAGAAATAATCTTGACAGTATTAAATATTGTTGTAGTAAATCTTTTCTTCTCCAGGTCTGACGTGACCATCTGCTTCTGTGGAGCAGAGATAACTTGGCCTGTAGTCATGGCAATGAAGGAAGTTGAACAACACAGTATAACTAGGTCTGTGGTAAAGGTCATTTCTCATTAGAACAAGAGGAAGAGGAGGGAGGTAGCAAGGCTCTTACCTGAGATTCCACTCCCTCCCGAATCCCAATTGCATGCTATCTTGGGATCTGCTAGAATACATAGGGTATCGATGCTTAACCGAGGGCAGGACTTCATGATCCCACCACCATGAGGTCATCACCCAAGATGGGGTGAGACTTCTCAGTGATGCAGCTGTCTCTGAGTCACGTACAATCCTGTGACTAACCCTGCACCCATGATCCTATGAACTCACTAGTTCACCAAACTGGACTTGGAGGGTAGGGTTACTTCAGGTTGTCAGTGTCCTTTCTGGGTTGAATAGGCTTTTTTCACATCTTCCTAGGAAAAGTTATACAACACATATACACAGTCAAAATTCATACATCAGAGGCAAGATATTTCTGAATGATCAGCAATGTAATGTGGAAATGGGTCACGGTATCCAGGGAGAAGATTCCAGGGCCTTCTGCCAGGTACTTTCTCGCCCTCTCATCTCTTACGGACTATAAAATAGTCTTTCAAAACAACAGTTTTCAAACTCTCTTGTTCATTCTACATGGACATTTCTGAGTTTTTGAACTTTTATTGTGTGCGTGCTTCCAGTTCCGTACACATACCTGAAAGATGAGGTTTCTGGGTGCTTGTGAATAAAGCGCGTCTACTGTGGTAAAATACTATTTGACAATAGTATGCTACTGTGGTAGTGCATTTGCAGATGCTCATTTAAATTCTACTACTGCTCATTAGCAGGGCTGTACATTAATTAATGGGTCATGCTAAGCTAGTGTTTTCGCATTCTTATCTTTTGCTTTCCACAACCTAAATATAGATCAATGTTTTATAGTCTAGTACTCACCTTAAGTAATTAATGGCATGAAGGACCTATGTTCTGACTTTCTGTCTCTGTCTCTTTCTCTCTCTCTCTCTTTCCACATACACACACACGCACACACACACACACACACACGCACACTCACACACACACACGCACACTCACCCCCACTATACCAGTGGGGTAAGGCAGAAGAGCAAAGGAAAAGAAAAGCTGTAAGCCGGCGATCCCCCGTTCTGATCAGGGCTCCGTTACTCTTGCTGCGTGTCCTAGGGCAGGCCCTCAGCCGAGATGAGCAGGACACACTTGAAATACTGGTTATAATAAAGAAGAGCAGAATAAAACAATACAGAAAGCCTTACAAGATAAGTTCCAGGTTTATTACAAAATTCCAAAAGTCTCTTTCAGCATCTTCTTCCTTTCAAAGTCAAATTTTTATGAAAGATTTTCTGTAACTGAATGTTCCCATACTATGGGAGCTGTGAACCACAATCTCCAGTTTAGCAACATTTTCTTATCTATACATTATTATGTATGTTAGGTGTGATATCTTTGCACTCAATTTTAATAGGCAGGTATTAATTTTCAAAGTCACTGCATATAATGACAGTGATGAAGAGTATTGCCACAGAATGCTCTGGTTAATCTGCCGGTATGACCCAGTAACCAAAATACACACTAAAACACTGATGTGAATTGAAAATAAAATAACTGCACTTGACAGATTTAATAGTTTAAGTGATTTCAAATTAACCACATACCACTGGCCACAAGTGAGGAATGAGTGCTTTCTCCTATATCAAAACGTATTCTGGAGGCTCATTATACAAAGAATAAATAAATGCAGACTAAGTAAATTGTGCTGGGAAGGGAGAATGGTAACCACGCAACGCTTGTACCTGAATATATTGCAGGCAATTCAGACGCTGTTTTTCTTTTTTCAGTTTTGAAGTATCATAAGTTAAAGACTGCTGATATAATAAATTCAAAGCATGATCTATCTACTATAAGAAATCAATCACGACGAGCTATATCAACTTCATGAAGGGAGTAGTCAATAACACAAGCACTTTCTCATAAAACACCCAAAATCTACTGCAATCCAATTTATCTATTTATCTTTATTTATCTAAAATTTGTCTTCCATTTATCTAACAGTTCAAGTAATAATTATTGTTTGAATCATTACTTTTAAATTTCTTTTACACATACTTAGAGACATACAAATATCTCATTTCATCTCCTGTTATTGATATCAGAGAAATCAGTGTTCCCTCTGGGGATCTTAGTCCCATTATTAAAAGATTTTAGGAATGTACTCAAACTGAAGCACAAGGACAATGTTATTAGAGTTAAAAGAAAAATCCTGGGACAGGCAGGCTTTAAATCTCAGCAGCCGCTCAGAGGAGAGAACGGAGGAGAGAAGGAAAGGAAAACACAGGCGCGCAGCTTGAGTTAAGCGGCATACAGGTCAGCCACACAGCAGAAGGCAGTCACATGTCAAGGAAAGGGGCGTTAAAGACAGTAAGGAGGCCCAAATACCAGGAAAAATATGTTGGTTGTAGCCAGCATCTGAATGAGACAGTAAAAAGAGGAAGGAAAAGCCACGCTTTTTAAAGTCAAAGCTCAGAAAGATGGACAGACCCAAGAAAAACCTCATGGTGGCTTGTAGGAACTGTGCTACAGGCCAGGAATTCTGGGAAAGAAAAGTAGAGTATCTCATTAAAGAGATAATTACCTGCCTATCTCTTTAGCATGGTTTAAGCCGGGCCCACTTTCCTAGGTGTGACCCTTAGGTAGGTGACTGACCAGCCCAAATGAAGAAAATAGTTTTCCTCTCCAGTGTTATTATGGTACATATTTTGGATTTTTTTTTGGGGGGGGGCATATACTAATTGTAAGCACTTTAGGTTGAGTGGAAATAGAGAAACAGTCAGAACATACAGCAAGGTAAACTATTCCTCAGTGGTAGACATTAAGTTCATGCTGGGACAAATGACTAGCTGAAGTTCAGTTCTGAAGCCTTCACCCTTCCACTTCATTTCATGTAAATAGAACTCTATTCATGGTAGGAGGATTTCTCTTTCAGGAGTGAACTTAGTAGGGCTTACTTGACTTTTTCAAATCAAGTAAAGGGATTGTTCAAATTCCCCCCTAGAGAATATGGAATGTAAAGGGGCTTGATGTAAATGTTTGATTTAATTTCGTTTGATAATTGGCTCTTTTATTTTCAGCCACATGTAGATTTTTGACTAAGCTTTTCTACCCCGTCATGTGGAAGACCACAGGAGTCATGCAGGAGAAGTCTGTTCCTTCTTTCATGAGGTAATAGTGATTGTTTCCTACCACGTGATGCTTACTCTTGATGTTACCTTGATTGGATTAGGAAATGCTTGGGACTTTAGTAAAGTCCAACTATGGATGTGTCTGGAAGGGTCTTTCCAGAGGGCCCTGATGTAATCAGGAAGTTAATCTTTTGATGGATTCATAGTATGATGTTGGGAGATGATGAAAGGTTGTCTGAGAACTTATTTATAGGAAAGAGAAAATTGAAGGCATGACCCTCAGACTGATTCTTGCCCTGCCTCTTCTTAATGTCATTTCTACCCTTTTTTAGTCAGGAAATGAAATCTCTGCCCCACCATGCCCTATCTGCCATGAGGATTCACATCACTGAAACCATGAGCCCAAATGAATCCTGCTTCCCTTAAGTTATTTCTGTCAGATACTTGGTCAAAGCAGCAACAAAAGTAACAAACACTATTTGCTGGATTCTCTACTACATATTTTGTAGAAATTATCGTGAATAGTGCTGCAAATATCTGAAGTCTAGATGATGGCATACACACAAGTGAAGTCTTGAGTAGAAGCTTCAACTCAGTACTCTCTATGAAGAAGGTACTTAACAGCGCCGCACAGGAGACAGGGCTACACAAAGCCCAGAGGGAATGTGAAAGTTAATTCTCTTGGAAAACCATAGAGAATGTGTAGATTAGCATGGGAGATGGTAAGAATAGAGAAGCGCAGTAAACAAACATGAGTTTTATTTATTGTTCTTATTTTGAACGTATCTCAAATATTTTGTTAATTTTTTAGAGTGTTTATTTATCATCCATCTCCTTCCATTTTGCTTCAGAGTCTATAGAACAGCTTATGAGCACTCAGTGGTTGGTCCTACCCATTCAGCAGCCTGTGCAGTGGGAGCTGTAGACGAGTCCTCCATGGCCGCCTGGTCCTCCGGTCTTCAGAGGCAATTGCTGAATAGGAGCAGAGGACACTGGCACACGTTCAGATTAGTCTGCCACCTCTGCCTGAGCAGCAATATACCGCACATCTGGCATAGTCCGTTTGCCTTGAAATTCTTTCTTGGTCGCAGCCTTTCCAGCAGTCTTGCTCTGCCTTCTCCGTCTCTCCAGAATCTCTGTAGAAGTAAGTTCCAGGGATTGCCTTCCATGGCTGTTCACAGGCGTTGGTGTTGTGTGTGCTCAGAACTTCCCGGGTCGGCAGCCAGCACATCAGACCCATCAAGTGAGCTCTGCTGCTGCTGTGAGGATGTCAGTGTCTGCAAAGCACTGAGGAAAGTCTGTGTCCTGAAGAATGTCGCTAAGCAGGTGGACAGAAGATGCTGCTGTGAGAGGCTGTCAGTCAGCCCTGCATCATCACTGCCAGAAGTCCTAACTCCTGGAAGGCTACCTGGATCCGGCCGGTGTCTGACCCAGGAGTGAAAGAGACAGTGATCGGAGTGGTTCCAGCGGCAAGGCAAACTTCAGCACTGTCTCAAGCTGTTTCTCCTGGAGGAGATGACACTGGCATCCACAGGGTCTCCAACGGCAACAACAGCTCGAACTGCCAACAGCAGCGTTCCGAAGTCCTTTTCAGATTATGATGTAGATGCCATCATTTCTCTTTTCGTAGATGTGCCGTTCTGCAAATCAGGACTGGTGTCACATAAGTGAGTTCCTGCTGCAAGGAATTTGAAGACATTCTCATCCTTTTTTTTTGTAGGACGTCAGAGGCTCTGAACATCACTGAAAGTTTCTTCATAAGGTATGATGGGAATTAAGAAGACACAATGTGGACTCTTCTCCAAGCAGGGTGTAAAAGCTAATATTTTAACATATATATTAAGTCACTCAGGCTTTTTCCATGTATTTATGTACCATACACTATGCCAAGAAAAATGAAAGGTCTGGGTATTATGTTCAAATTCTTTGTATTTGTAGGAGAGTGATGTAGTGCTTGTGCAGATTCACAGTGAGATAACGGGAATGTCGGCATCAAATAGAGTGCTGAAGCAACTGAAAAGGTTCCATACAATTTGTGTAGAGTTTACATGCAAATGGAGACCTGAAGTCTATGTGGGCATTTTCCTGAAGAAAGGACACGAGTAATATATAGAGAGTGTTCAAAGAAGAGAAAGAGCTTTGGAAATAAGTTGTTCTCAAAGATGCTGAAAAAAGTTATGAATAGGACCTGGAAGAAGTTTAGTGACGAGTGCTCTTCCCTCACACGAGTAATTTACTGGGCATATTCGCCAGCACTGCCCCAAAGAGCCCTCTACAAAAAATCTGGTAAAGAGTAAAAGAGACAGTGAAGGTTCATGACAACCATAGTAGTAGGCACGGACAAGATGCCGCAGACTTCGTAAGCCTGAGGAAGAACTGAGAACCTTCCTTAACATCTGAAAGTGGTATGGAGAGTTTTAGGCTGGAGAGTGGCAAATTTGTATTTATGAGAAGTTTGGGGGGCAGCATTATGTATTAAAAGGACCAGATGAGGCAGCAGAATAAAATAAGATGTTAGCTCTGGTAAGTTTCAGGCAGCAAGTGCAGATGTTCAGGGAGGACGTGGAGTCTGAACGTGCATTTGACAAGCTCTGTGAAGATGCAGTTGCAGCAGAAGAGGGAATAATATTGTTCTTGGGACTGGGCTGGGATCAGACCCCAAGTAACACTAGTGTGTAGTTAGAGGAAGAACAGGCTATTGCAAAGAAAAAAACGATTTCAGTCAGACAAAGAATAGGAACCAAGAGGATACAGGCTCTTAGACCTGATATAAGAGAGATTTTGACCCTCAAATCAGAAAGAAAAGGTTGAGGAAGCAGCACTGTATTTACCGATAATCTTGGCAAAGTGGTCTATGATTTGTAGTGGGTTGAACAACCAGGGAGCAAAGAAACGACTGTAAAGGAAGCTTTCAAAAAACTGCTGTGGAAGGAAAGCAAGACGTGGCAGGTGGCTAGAAGCACACAGGGTCGAAGATACTTTAGTCAGTTCTTGATGAGAGAACTGTACACATCGTTAAATAATGACAGGAAGGAGTCAAGAGAGAACAAAAGGTTACAGACAGTCCATCTAAAGAATCGTGATGACTGGGACTGGAGGGATGGTTCAACAGTTAAGAGCACTGACTGCTCTTACAGAGGACCCGAGTTTGAGTCCCAGCACCCACATGGCAGCTTGCGACCATCCATGACTCCAGTTCCAGGGGATCTGATGCTTTCTTCTGACCTCTGCAGGCATTACATGACATGAATGCACTTATATACATACAATATACTCATACACATATGATTTTAAAAAAAAGAATTGTGATGACTGATGGAGAGGAAATATTTGAAGTTAGGGAAAGTGAAACATTTGCTGCTTTATTTGGGGTCATAAAGGTGTCCTGATGCACACAGTGCAAGCTTAGTTTTTTTTCCAGGCTGTTAAAGCAGTAGTGCTTTCAGTTTATTTGGATTGAAGTTTATCAGAAGATGGTCACATTTTAATATTATATAGTTTGAGAAATAGACCCCTAAAAGTCATGTATAATGGTCAAAGGTCATTTCTCCTTAAGTTTCAGGTACTTTGAATTGGACGATGAGTGAGGAAATCTCCTACTGATTGTGTGAAGTTGGGATGGTCAGCAGGTATTAGAAGCAGCATGGCTGCAGCTCTAATGAAAGACCATCTCTCCCTTGGACTAGGTGGCAGGACCCAGAGTAACGACGATTCTATTTTCAACTACCTGAAATATGCAGCACTGAGAATGTGCGATGACCCAGGAGCGATGGAAGTGCAGTACGTATTCCAGTTACTACAGGGACGTGTGATGTGATGGAGGAAGAGGGCTTAGACAGAGGATCACAGAATTGAAAAGAAAATAAGCTTGGTTGAGGGAGAGCTAAAATGTGAGTAAGCATCAACACAAGATTGCTACAGCAGGCTTTACCACAAGGGACACACACACACACACACACACACACACACACACACACACACACTAACTTAAAAAAAAATGTTAACTCAATTTTAAAATAAAGATGAAATAGCTCTCCTGGCCTGCTCTCCTGCCCTCAGGCCTCTTTTGGGGTAAGTCTATCACACAACCCTCTGTGCCTTGAATAGAATAGATAATCAGATACAAAATTCTTATACAAAATTATGCTCTGTATCATTTCAGGACTAATTCTTCTTACTCTTGTTCTGAAGAACATGGTTGAATGACATTAAGATGGTGCTGTCTTCTTCTCCACACCATTGTCCTGATTTCCTGGGCAGGACATGTAGACTTCTTGCCCCATTGTAAAATACAAAAGGAGAAATGCCAAAGGGAAGCTAGTGTTCCTACCCCATTGGGAAATTCTACCTGGACAATAGAATGTAATGAATTGGTAATGGCAACAATTTGCCTCCATTTCTGATTTTTATTCATCTCATAGAAGCTTTAGGTACGTACAGATAATCATAATACTTGAATTTGTCAACACATACTAATTTAACTTTATTTAGAAATTTTGAGTTAAGAACTATCATTATATGAATCTTCCAATGAAGAAACTGAGGACAGACAGTCTAGGTTATATGCCCAAGTATGACAACTCAGAAAGAGACATTTAACTTTTGGGTCTAGAATTACTTTGTCCAGAGGCCATATGCTCAACTTTCATAAGGTTAGATTATAGATAGTAGTGATAGAATGGAAAGAATTTGCTTTTGATCATTACAGGATGTAAGGTACTAGACTAAATCTACTGTCTGAAACAATCATGAAGTCAACAATATATATGAAGCAATCATGTATGGTAATGGGAAGGCACTACAGAACAGAGTCTTTGAGAACAGGATGCATCCACAGTGCGCTCCATGCCTGTGCTGTATTTCTAATGGTGTGTCGGGGGACATCTATAGCACAGCAGTGGAAAGCGGGATCAAATCTAAAGCTACAATTTTGATCAGTAAAATAAATTAAAAGTTGGATTTAGGGTTTCAAAGAATGTATGAATTTGTGATTAAGCCACCAGACTTAGGGAAGCTATTCAGTAAAAGACACATAATCTTTATTTTTCCTTGAAAAATTCGTACATGTATTCAATGTATTTTATATCTACCCCTCACCCCACAACTTCTCCGAGCAACCTGATCACATCCCCCACCCAACTTTATCTTTCCTATTTATTTATTTATTTTTAATTTATGTTAAACCGATCAGTTCTGCCAATGTGAGCATGGGTGTCGGGTCATCCACTGGAATACGGGGAACTTACCACCAGTCACACTCCTAGAGAAATGTGACACTCTCCCTCTTAGGAGCCATCAACTGGCAACAGCTCCTCACCAAGGGATAGGCCTCCAGAGTCCTCCCCAGTCAGTATTGGAATCCTTAACTGGCTTGGTCTTATGCAGTTGCTGTGAGTTCATATCTGTAACAATCATGTCATGAGCAGACAACATTTCACAGTCCTCTGTCCCATCCTCCAACCATTATATTCTTTCCACCCCCTCTGCTGCATTTTTCCCCGAATCTTTCGGGAAGGGTGATAACATATGTCCCACCTATGGCTGAGTTCTCACTGCCACTAAATTTCAGCACTTTGTCTCTGCATTATCCACTACTCACTATAATAAATCCACTACTCACTATAATAAGAAGCTTCTCTCACCAAGGTTGAGAACAGCACAAATCTAAGGATATAAACACAAATATTTAGAAGGCAGTTTGACAACATCATTTATAAAAACAGCATTGCTAGATTCTCACCAAGCGCCTGTGATTTCCTGAGTCATGAGTTTTCACCAAGTTCATAGCACCAGACATGAATTCCTTCCTATGGAGAAGGCCTCAAATTCAATCAAAAGAGCAGTTGGCTTTCTTGGCCCATAAAAAGTTTTAGAATTATTTCATTAGTGGGCACTCTGTGCTGAAAGGTCAGTACTGTAGCATGCAGGGTCTAGCACTGATTCAGACCATTGGTGCCTTTTCTTCCCCATCAATATCCTGCATAAAACATTCCAGAATTATGAAATCCAGCCAGCAGGGAGAGTTTTCAAATCAGTTCAAGACTGACTTCTCTTTGTCTTGCAATCAAAGTGTGTGGAACCTTTAGAAATGGTGTCATCATCTAGTTATGAGGGAGAAGAGCATGCATTGTTTTGGGGCCTTTGAGGCTACTCATAGGGAGGTAACCAGTGCCTGGCACTGAGATTTGCATTTAAACCACATCTTCTAGGAACAGCCTTAGTCACTACTGTAAGGAATTTATTTCCAAACAACTTTAAAAATCATACTTTCAAGGTAGGCAGCAGTGAGGATCAAGGAAACTCATAAAAGTGCTGGTGGAATGCAAAATTATCAATTATCTTTCTGACTAAGGTACTCCACACTTCAAAAGCTAGAAGATTTTGAATCTCTTCACTGTAAAAAGACAATATATATTTAAAGAGAATGGTGGGATTAACCTGATTTAAACATTGCATAGATTTGTATGTGTGTGTTGGTGGGATGCAAAATTATCAATTATCTTACTGACTAAGGTACTCCACACTTCAAAAGCTAGAAGATTTTGAATCTCTTCACTGTAAAAAGACAATATATATTTAAAGAGAATGGTGGGATTAACCTGATTTAAACATTGCATAGATTTGTATGTGTGTGTTGAAACACTACATGATACCCCATAAAAATGTACAATTTTATGTATCAGTAAATAAATTTAAAAGCAAAACAACAACAACAACAAATAAGGTCAAAGATAGGCTGATTCTTCACAAAAGTATATACAAAGTGTTTAATCAGCACGTGGGAAACACATATTTTCAGTTCTCAGCAAAGCTCAAATTCAAGCTACAGGACAGCTTTGCATCAGCCAAGAATGACCAGCCGGAAAGACTGAGCAAGGTAGGCAGCAGTGAGGATCAAGGAAACTCATAAAAGTGCTGGTGGGATGCAAAATCACAGTTATCACTTTAGAAAGCTATTTGACATCACTTGTTATAAATGTGAGCATTCATTCATTTACCTAAAGTGAAACTGGACTCAGGTATTTATCCAGGAGGAATGACACATAGGACCAAAGAAAGATTTTACTCTAGAGTACTCTGAAAATTATCACAAACATGCGTAGCTACTCTGTTCACAGCAGGCTCAACTCAGTGCACTCTGAATACGCGAGCAAGCCTCAATATTCAACGCAATGCATTCAACGGCAGGGAAGAAAGACCTAGCGACACACAGCACGATGAACCTCAAAAATGTGCCGAGTGGAAGAAGCAAACACAAAAGGCACACACCTTCATAATTTTATGTAGATGGAATTGCAGTGTAGAGAAAAATACAATGTCCAAAGTTAGATTATTTATTCCTGTGTATAGGGTAGAAAGAGGAACGGGAAAAGACTCTAAGAGAATGTTTGTAACAATAAAATTTCTTTACTGTGGTGGAGTTTTAGAGTATATACTTGTTTTATTTCACCAGAACTGATCAAACTGTACACACAAAAATTCTACTACAGTTTATGTAAGCTATCTCTCTAAGTTAATGTGCATGCCAGGCTTGGTGGCACATGCTTATAATTCCAACTTGAGAAACTGAGGTAGGAGGATCGCTATGAACTTGAGGCCAGCCTTAGCTAAGACCCTGCTTCAAAATACACACAAAAGAAATCAATGTGTCCTTTCGTGGGTACATATACAAACTGCTTCATTGATGAATCCATGCACTATTCTTACTGGAAGAGACTGTTCAGTATTTTTTCAAAGTTATTAACTGCTAAGGTTTTTTTTTTTTTTTTTTTTTTTTTTTTTTTTTTTTTTTTTTTTTAAAAACTTATTAAACTCACCATGCCAAAGAAGCATTAAAACCAAAGCTGTTCAGAATGAGTGGAAGATCTTCTCCAGTCAGAGCCAAGGGAAACGTGCAGAATCCCATTCTAGTCCCAGATAGCACTGAGAAAGGGGTTCACTAAAGTTTTCTGAAACAAGACTTGTTTGATGTACATTCTCCTCACGGACTCATGCTGCGGTAGGCAGGACTCAGATTTCTTCAGGATTACTTCTGGCCCCTACTCTACAGTCTACCTGATTCCTAAGACTGTAGATAGGATGGGCTTTGCTCCTGTGATTAGATTATAACACAAATGACTCTAGAAATAGGGGAGGAGATCCTTCACTACTGGTTTTGAAGCAGGAAAAAACCAAATAGCAGGATTTGGGCAGCTTCCTTTAGCTGAGAGCAGGTTCAAGCTATCTTAATGTCAGCTGGATTCTCAGGAACATGATCACAACCACGTACAGAAAGAAAAGCAAGAAATGCAGATGCTAGTTTTATGACATTCGTAATTCACAAAGAGGGTTGCATAGCTTAATCATAAAGTAGGGAATATAAAACCTTTTGACATAAATTGTAAAAAAATCCCAAGAAAAGATAAACATCAACTATGAAACAGAGCTATCTTAACATCTTCATTTGTTTTTTACATCAGAATAGCCATGCTCTGTGTTTTATTGTGTTGTATATATTCAAGAATTAAAATGGAACAGTATCGTTAAAAGACAAAAACAGCTGAAAAATTGGGGGTCCCACTGTTAGAAAAAATCCAACACTGCGTTAAGCCTTTTGATTGAGTTCAGAGTGTTTCTAAGGCAAGCAGACATTTCAGTGTAACTGTCTGCATGTACAATACCAGAAGCACCGTGCGATGGCCTATAACATTACACGGTGTGTTATAATTAGAAAGTGCTGAGGTGGCAGACTGAGGGTTTATTTACATTTCATGAGCTGCCCATGAAAACGTAATAGTTCAAGGGAATAAAATAAATATGTGTGCAATAGTTTTAGTGATGCTAAATTTAATAATTTTAAATGATATTAGCATGAGAAAATGTTCTCAGAAAAGACAAAGGTTGAAATATTAGTTTTAAAAGAAGTACATTTATAGAGTATTACAAAATTCCACAACTGATCGAACACAAAGAATAAGTGACTGTGTGTTGCCCAGTCCCAAGTGACATGCATACAATGCAACCTCTACACCCAAGGGTCAGGGAACCTCACAGAAGATAGGATGCAAAGAATGTAAGAGCAGGACAAAGACACCTGCTGCTACTTAATGCATGATAGACATGAGAGGAAAGCTGTACCAGTGAAATCTCCACAATATGGTAGTCTAAGGAAATCTGCATGATGACAAAACCAGTTGACGTACCAATTTAGACAGAGAAAATTTCATGTGGACCCACCTCAAGATGAAGGGCACAGGCTATCAATGGATGCGGAGGGAAAGAGAATCAGTTTTCTCCGGGGACAGGCTCCCTGAGACGTTATCCAATTCCAAATGGACAGCCTTAAACACAGATACAAGAACCACTAAATGGACTCAATGAATTATAAACACAC
>NW_008347188.1:793119-796151 GCF_000622305.1 Nannospalax galili
CACACACATATGTATGAATGATAATCAAAGAAGAGAGTAAGAATCTGGGAGAAGACATGAAAGGAGTCAATGGGGATCTAGGCGGGATGGAAATAATGCAAAGACAATATTCATCTATGAATTCTCAAACAAATGAGAGCCAGAGAAAAGGCAAAAATCTGCTACTGGTTGATTGGATGTCTTTATTATTGGAGAGGTAAACAATAACAGAGAATCAGCAAAAACTACATCATGCTTTCTAAATTAATATGATTTCCACAATTGAGTAAAATTCTTCTTAATTGCACATAAAATCAAGTCCCTGAAGCTTGTGGTGAAAAGAAAATAAATTTCAAAACCTTGTTTTTTGTTTTGCTTTGTTTTTGTGTTTGCCATGTTACCATAAAAACTGGCAAGTTTGCGCAGTTGCAATTCGTGAGCTGTTTCTAATGAGTCATCAAAGTTACCACACAGAAGACTCCGTGTGTGAGAGCAAATAATTACAGTTCATGAACAACGTAGATTTCATTTCCACATTACAGGTAATTGTACCCACATTCAAATGTGTTTATTTTGCATGCATAATCTTGTACTCATGAAGATAATTTAATCAATGGCATCTAATGTGTGAGGAGAAACTGTTTTCTAATCACACTTCCAGATTTCTCAAAGTTCTGCTGTTAGAAAAGCCTGTGGTGTTAGGCAGAAAGATTTCAGGGAACTTTGAAAAACCTGAAAATCCAGATAGTAGCAATGACTGGATGAAGAAGTACATATATGTATTATAGAAAAATGCAATTCATCCCATTGTATTTAAAATTTCCTCAAGAGCTTTGATCACTGCACTGTCACTTTGATGTCAAAGGCAAGAATTGTAGAACTTTACTATTGTTCAATCATTTTTTATTCCATTAAAAAGTCAAAATTAATTATATTTTTGGTATCTGTTCTTTATTAATATGTAATTAAAAGTAAGCAGTTGTATGCAATAATTATGTTGAAAATCAATCTTTTTGTCTCTTTTTGTTTTTTTATGTTTTTGTTTTTGTTTCTTTTAGCACTATGTAGCCCGAGGTGTTCTGGAATTTATTATGTAGACCAGGATGGCTTCAAGTTTATAGAGACCTGTCTACCTCTGCCTCCTGAGTGCTGGGATTAAAGTCGTGCACCATGACTTCTGAAAATAGTCTATCCTGAAAATATCTATGACACCTCTGTGCTCCTGGGAGTTATTCGAACACACTTCCAGGGAGACCATGTCTCCCTGTTTAAGTGCTTGTTGCTGGTGGTTTTCACAATAGGGTTGGGTTTCCTTCAAACCTGCATACTAGGCAGGAATTCTGGTAGTTTCAGTTAAGCACACATCTTGTGATTTTCCACACTTCTGTCTCTTGGCCTATTTATGTGAGGCACATGCTGAATCAACCTTACATGACTGGAGTGAAGACAAGCTGGTCATGGTGAATCATTTTCCTAACCTATTATTAAAGGGGATTTGTGTTTTATTAAGACTTGTAACATTGATGTGCATCAGTGAGATTAGCCTATACTTGCCTTTTTATGTCATGGTCTTATCTGCTTTTGGTATCAGGGAAATATTTGCTTTACAAAATGTGTTTGGTAGTGTTCCTTTCCTTTCCATTTTATGGGATAGTGTGATAAGCAAGGTGTTGGCCTTCATTTTTAAAGGTCAGACAGTTCAGCAATGAGTTTATCTAAATCTGGGCTTTGCTTCTAAGTGACTTGCTATTAGTGCATCAGTCTCACTACTTGTTACCGATCTGTTCATGTTCTTCATATTCTCTGGGTTTAATTTT
This sequence comes from Nannospalax galili, assembly GCF_000622305.1. Lineage (NCBI taxonomy): Eukaryota > Metazoa > Chordata > Mammalia > Rodentia > Spalacidae > Nannospalax > Nannospalax galili. The sequence goes on from NW_008347188.1 coordinate 794,916, forward strand.
GTACATCATACGTTTCTTCTACATTTTCCAACTTATAAGAATATGGTTTTCCAAAATATGCTCTAACAGTCTTTAAATGTCACTGGTTGCATTGCATTGCCCCGTTCATCTCTAATTTTGGTGCATTTCTTTTTTACTCGTAAGCATTTTTAACTTTTATTTTTTATATTGAAATTTTGTGTATTTCATACAGAAAATCGTCTTTATCCACCCTTCCTCTTTGGCACCTCCTGTAGAACCCCAGGATATACTGGAGTTCGTACAACCTGTCATTTGTATTAAGACTTATCATGCATTGTCCCTCAGTGGAAGTTCATTCACTGAGGTCTAGTCAGCCTGTGTAGAGTCCCTCCCTTTAAGAAGATCAGCTCTTCCTCAACCAGCGGTAATCAGCTGCCAATAATTCTTCAACTAAGATTGGGGCCTGCTGTTAATTTCTGCAGTTCTGTGCTGGGTTTCTGTCTGCTTGGGTTTGCATGGGCCCTGTACATGCTGACATCATTGCTGTAGGTTCGTATGAGAAAAGTCCAAGGAGCCTGTTGGACTATTGCCATATGGTCATGCACCTCCTTCCTGGCTCTTACAATCTTTCACCCCCTCTTCCACAATGGTCTGCTTTCAAGGGAGGTAGCTTCCAGGTCAGTTCCAGCTCCATTGCTCAAAATCCTGTGTCCAATATATGCCCTGCCTTTAGCAATAAGGTCTTTCCTTCAAGTTCTGGGAGGCAATTAAGGACTGTGGCAATAGCCTGTATAATTTTGAGAGTCTTTGGACTACCCTGATCAACAACTCGAAGGAAGGTTTCTCCTGTCTGGTGCTGTTTATTGTTATGTAGCCTTCACCTATACTCACAGAATCATGTAGAGATAATGTATGTGGAATTTTCAGTAGGTTTTTGGACTAATATGGTCTATTTATTTTTATTAGCTTGGCCAAGAGAATTTTAAACCTGTTTATCTTTTAGAAAATCAACTTTTATTGATTTCTCCATAAACACGACATGTTCTGTTTGTAGTTCGTTATACTACGCTTATCACTGTCTGAACGTTTCTACCCTGTCTTTAAGCCCCAGTATGCTGTGTTCTACTTGATATGTTCTGTAAGTCTTGCTTCTCACTGTTTGTTGTTTTACTTACCAAGGTTTTATTCTGCCATTATCTTTATTTTTTCTGTTGTATATATTATATATTACATTGGATATATTATATTTTTGTTGTATATATTTCTGTTATATAT
>NW_008347188.1:796601-797079 GCF_000622305.1 Nannospalax galili
GTATGTATATGTATATATGTATGTGTGTCTGTATGTGTGTGTGTGTGTGTGTGTGTCTATTGAGTCAGGTTTGTGTCCCTAAATGTTCTTTGTTGTGGGTTCATCCACTGGAACCTGGTCAACCTACTAAGAGTCTCACCCTTAAATGAGACTGAATCTCCCCTTCCCAGCAGTCACCAGTTGCCAGTAGTTCCTCAGATAGGGTTGGGGTTTCTTACCCATTTCTCCAAGTCTATGTTGGGATTTTTGTCTGGCTTAAGCTTATATGGGACTGGTCCCCTCTTTTGCAATGATCCCGAAACAGGCAGAAATTTGATATAGGTGTCCTATTCAGGGATGAGCAGTCCTACGTTTGTTGTTCTCTGCATCTTGATGTAATTCTCTGTGTTAATCACCATCTTCTGTATAAGGAATCTTCTCTGCTGGGAATTGAGAGAAGCATTGATCTGTGAGTATAATAAGAAGTCATTAGAAAAAA
>NW_008347188.1:797375-812671 GCF_000622305.1 Nannospalax galili
GAGAGAAGCATTGATCTGTGAGTATAATAAGAAGTCATTAGAAAAAAAGTTTAATATCTTTTTAAAATAGTTATGTCATACTTTCTTTCATGGCCTGTAGGCTGTTTACCTTCAGTTATGAGCTCCATGTTATTAAGCAAAACTTATATCCAATTAGAAAATAGTTGGTTTTTCCTATAACATTTTTGCCACTATTGCATAGTGGCATATCTTTCAGGTCAGTTGTAGCTCATAGAATTCAAGACTAGGTAAGATTCATGCTTCTGTAGGGGTAAGTATGCATATAGACAAGTAGCTTCTGTAGGGGTAAGTATGCATATAGACAAGTAGCTTCTATAATGGTAAGTTTCCATATGGCTTTCTCCAAGGCCTTTACTGCTGGTCATCCCATCCCCTATTTTCTCCTTTGTGCTGCCTTCCTATTCTTCACCCCTTTACCATTTCCTGCTGTTTTATTCTCCTTTTTCACTGTAGATCATTGCACTTTCCCTCCCTTCCCAGAAAGCCCTTCACTCCCCATCCACTCTTTATTAGTTTGTAGCTTTTCTGGATTTTGAAATTGAATCAGAGCATTAAAATCTTAGATACGCATGTTGCAATTTCAAAATCTAGAGTAATCAAATCTAGTATTTTTCTCTTGATTGGATTCTTCTTTCAGATCCTGTATTGACTTACCTATTTTACTTAGCTGTTTATTTGTGTTTCCTTTGAATTCATTAGGAATTTTTTTATGTCTTCTTTGGTTTATTAAACAGTCCTCACACTGCTCCTTTGAACTTTGAGATTTCACTTAGCTTGTTCTCATTGGATCCCTTGCTTGGATTTGTTATTTACTTTTTGAGAAGTCATGTTCCCTTATTTTCTCGTATTTCTTGTGATTCTCTCTTGAGACTTGTGCAGCTGGGACTCGGTCACTAGAAATCTTGGCAGTGATCAAGCATGCAGTGGTCAAGTAGGACTAGGACGTGGTAAAGTTGAGGTAGCATTCCTCTGTCTGCATATATTCACTCGCCCCAGTAAGGTGAAGGTCCTGTCTCCACACCATAACGCTTTTCTGACTGTTTCTGTCGGTGTCTTTCAATGAGGTCACATCCTTTGTAGTATTATACTTCCTCTGCTGATCTTTGTGTAGCTTTACCTTAACCAGAAGATGTGCTTCATGGATCAGATCAAGGATACTATCACTAGATATGTCTTTCAGTCTATATAGTGCTGTTGGCTGACTTTTTCTAGTAAAAAGTCTTTGTAATCTCTTTTCTATGGCTCTGTTTAAGTCATCAATCTCTCTTGGTTTAGCTTTGATGGTTTGGCTGAATCTAGAAATTCATCCACTTCTTTTCTGTTTTTAACTCAATGGGGTGCAGGGCTTTCAAGTATTTTTTATAGTCTCTATGGTATCTACTGTAATGCTTTCCTGTTCATGTCTGATTTTGTTGATTTGGGTTTGCTCTTTTTTGCTTTTGGCCAGTTGGGCTAAAGTTTTGCTGATCCAGTATATCTTTTCAAAGAAACAGCTCTTAGGTTTGTATTGTTTCCTTATTTATGTCTTCCTGTTTTCTGTTCTGATTTATTTCCTCTCATCTACTGGGTTTTTCTTGGTTTTCCATGTTCTGAGTTGTATCATTAAGTCATTTATGCTCTTTCTGAGCATTTTTTAATGTATGCACTTAAAGCTATAGATTGCCCTCTTAGGACCATTTTTAAGATATTTGATTTATTATTTTTATTTTATGTGTATAAGTGTATTGCCTGCATGTATGTGAGTGCACTTACGTTGTGCAAGGCCCATGGAGGTCAGAAAAGGGTGTCAGCTTCCTCTGGAACTGGAGTTATGAATGGCTATTTGCTACCATGTGAGTGCTGGAATGGAACCTGGGTCTTCTGCAAGAGCTAGTGTGTTTAACAGCTGAGCTATCTCCCAGCTGCTATTTTTAATGTGTTCTAGAAATTTGTTGTATTTTCATTCACATTTAATTCCAGGAAATTAAATGCTAGATGGGCCACAGGGCATAGGGGAGAGGCTAATACTAGCTTTCTCCCAAATAGTTGTGATATTAAACTGACTCTGATGACTTATTGTTGTATCCATAGATTAATGCGCCTCTCAACTCTCAGCAGAGAAGTTTACTTGTGCAGCAGATGGTGATTAACAACAGAAACCCACAACGGGGCAATGTGAAGAGAACAAGAGGCTACAGAGTGCTTAACCTGAAAAGGACACCTAGATCAAACTTCTCCTCACAAGGCTCAAGAATCACTGCAGAAGAGGAAGAGAAAAATAGTAAGAGCCAGAGGTGGTAGATGACCATAAAAAAATAATTTTCTGGACAACTTGTCAGTTACTCATATGAACTCACAGCAATAGTGAGAGCATGTACAAGTCCCATGCAAGCTCAAATAGACAAAACTCCCAGCACAGACATCAGGGAAATAGGTAAGAAATCCTCACACAACCTAAAAGAAACCTTTGGTAACTGCTGGCTGTTGAAAGGCAGAGGAGACAGTCTCTTTCAAGGATGATACTCTTGGTAAGTTAACCAGGCTCCACACTGAAGGACATTTGAGGACACAAATTTGACTCTCTATATAATACGGTACATTAAATTGGGAGGGAGGGACCAAATAAGGGGAGGTGTGGGTAGGGGAGGCATCGAGATAGCATCAAATTATATGTGTGAAAAATCTCAAAATTCAATAAAAATTAAGTTAAAAAATAAACGGGTTACAGGCGAGGCATGGTGGTGCACACCTTTAATCCCAGCACTTGAGAGGCAGAGGCAGGCAGATCTCTGTGAGTTCAAGGCCAGCCTGGTCTCCATGGTGAATCCAGAACAGCTGGGGCTACAGGGAGACCCTGTCTCAAAAAGACCAAAAAGAAAAAAAAAGGTTACAAATCTAAACAAATGGTTTTTAAAAGAAGAAATAAAATTGGCTAAGAAACACCTTAAGAACTTGATATCTTACTACAGAGAGACTTGCTCAACCATGTTCATTGCTGCTGCTTTCACAACAGCTAAAAGTGTAAACAACTGAACTGTCCTTCAATTGATAAATGGATAATAAAAATGTGGTATATTTACAAAATAGTGTTCTATTCAGCTTTGAAAAAAATGAAATCATAAAATTTGCGGGTAAATGAATGGAACTGGAAACTCTCATGATGAGTGAGATAACCCAGACTCAGAAAAACAGGCAAAACATGCTGTAACTCATTTGTGGATCATAGCTCCATGTACTCAGATTAGACTGTATACCTTGAAGTAACCACAGGAGCCATGAAAGTAAAAAAGGTATCATTGGGGGGAAAGGGAAAAGTAACTTAAGAAATGCAGATAGTAGGAGTCAGACATTATCAAGGGGGAAATTGGAAAATCAGGGTAGTTTAAGTGAGGAGTGGGATAATACAGAAGGAGGGAGGAAAGATAATACTAAAGTGTGGTGTGAAAACCATAAGGAGATGTATTATTACATTCGCCTACTATAAAATACACCACACACACACACACACACACACGCATATGCATGCACGCACACACATACCATGTTTCTATAATGCAAGTGCATGTATACATAAGGTGAAGACCACATGCAAAAATTATAAAAGGAAGCCTCTCTTTTAGTTGTTAGGGCAGTCCAGGAGATCCCCAAAATAATATAGGCTATTCCCACAACCCTTGGTTGTCCCCTAGAACTTGAAGGTAAGACTTTATTGCTGAAGACACAGCATACTTTAGACACAGAACTTGCAGCTGGAACTGACCTGGAAGCCTCCTCTACAAGGATTAATTCTCATAGTATCAGAAGATACTATACAAGCTGCCAAAGGAGAAAACTAATCACTGGTAACACCCGGCTGCAAAGTCCACATCAATGACCGGCCCAGCAAAGTATCTCTATTGGTGCGATAGTGACATTTTTTATTGTGGGAGTAATCAACAGCTATCTAATTGGAACTAAGGCCCCCTTTAGAAAGAGGGAATCTGTGCCTATGATTTCATATCCGGTACATATGATTGGAGACATCATAGACCCTAGAATAAAACCTACTACTTCAACTTCCCTAGACAAACATAATTTCTTAGTGTATTCTAAATACATACTTTTATATTCACAGATAATTCTAGCTCTCCCCACTTATCATAGAAGCTGGGTGGGTTTTTTTGTTTGTTTGTTTGTTTTGTAATAAATGGAAACTATTATAAAGTTCTACAGCTGGACCAAATGCAGAGAATAAATAACTGTGGGAAGCCCAGCTGGAAGTGGTACATCTATAATGCAGTCTCTACACTTACGGCTCAGGGAACTGCTCAGAAGAGGGACAGAAAGACTATAAGAGCCAGAGGAACAAGTTGCCTTCTATTAGGTAATTCATTCTAGGCATGCAAGCCAGGAAAGCTGCACCTTATGAAATCTCCACTGAGTGGTAGCCTAGCAAAATCTGCATAATGACAAAACCAGTTGGCATGTCAATATGGTTGGGGGAAACTTGATGTGGAAAACCTGTAGAAGTCAGGAAGCTTGACAGTGGTCACTGGGGAAATGCATGCCTCAAGGAGTAGAGATAACCGATTATAATGACATGAGATGGAGAATGAGAAAACTGGGAGGAGGCTTTAGCAGGGATGGAGGTAGGGATGTGGGAGAGGTGGGGGGGGCAAGGGAGAGTTAATAGAATGAAGTGTGCATGGAAAAGCCATATGGGCACCTAGTGTTTAAAACACGAGAGTCTGCATGTATGACTAATGAACCCAATAGCCATGGGTTATGAAACAAAATTCCAGTGCCAGATTGGGATACCTTCTTACAAATTGTTGGTCAGGGTGGCCCCAGAACCTGTCAAAACCACACTATTGTTCTTGGGTTTCCGCCCACCAGAACTGGTTGCTTAAAGTCTGTTGTTGAAGACCCTACCTGTGACGTTCTTAGTGGAACAAGGAAAACTATTTTAGGCCCTTGTTTGCTAACCTGTGGGCATGTCAGAGAAAGAGAAAGGGTCTTCTAGTGGAATTAGGACAGGCTACACACTAACAAAATCCATTGCCTTAACTAACAATAATTTCTCATCCAGGATTCAGCATGGGTGATTCTGTGAATTAGTAGCTCTGTTTCACAGAGTCAGTCAGTAATTACACCATCTTAGATACACAGTTTCCAAGATTATACTGACCATCTTCATTTCAGATAGCAGAGTTCAGGACAGAGAGAGTGAAAGGTTAGAACTTTTCTCGTGTATGTGTGTACATGTGTGTACAGATGTGTGTATGTGTGTACATGTGTGTACAGGTGTGTTCATCTGCACATACATGTGTGGTGGACAGAAACCTTCCTCTCTTGCTTACTACACACACACATACACACACACACACACATATTCAGAATTTCATAACGGGTACACTAAATTTAGATCATCTCTACCCCTCCCCTCTCCCAACTCCTCCCCTGTCCCCACCACTCTACTCTCAGATTCATGTACTGTTCTTACATTATTTATTATTATTATATTAGTGTTTCCCACATACATGTGAGTGTACTGCTGTCCACTGTGGTATGGGGCACTCTATCAGAAGGTTCATCCCTCAAGAAAACGGACTCTGCCTCCTTCAGCAGCTGTTGACTGTCTGTAGCACCTCAACTTGAGGCTTGAGGGGAGGCTTGTGACTCGCTCCTCCCTCTGTGCTGGCACGTTGACTGTTGTCATCTTCTTTTTCTTTTTTTACTGAATTTTTGTATATTTCATGCAGAATATCTCAAACAATCTTAATCATCCTTATACCCCAGTTCCCACCAGCACCCTCCCATAGCTGCCACACTGGAACGCATCTACTCTGTCTTCTGTATTAAGGCCCAATGAGTCAAGTCAGTGTCCCCAGATGTCCCCCAGTGCAAATCCATCCACCCAGGTCTAGTCATCCTATCTAGAGCCCCTTGCTTTAGGAAGATCAGCTCTTCCTCACCTAGCAGTAAGTCAATGTTTCTTCAGCTAAGATTAGAGTCTGCTGTTCATTTCCCCAGTTCTATGCTGGGCTTTTGTTTGTCTGAGTTTGCATGGGACTTGTGTATGCTGATGCCATTACCATAGAATCAAAGGAACAGGGTTCCAGGAGATTGTAGGCTATTGCCACAGATCTTGATGGCCTCCCAGAACTTGAAGGTAAGCCCCTTCTGCTTAAGGCAGAACATACTTCAGACACAGGATTTGGAGTACTAGAGATGGAACTGACCTGAAACCACTTTCCCTGAAGGCTAGCTCTCATAGCTTTAGAGAGCAGTATGAAGGTGCCACAGGAAAACATCAATGTATGGTCCAACACCAGACCAGATAACCACATCAGTGGCTGGGACAGCATACAACATTGGTACAGTAGTGGCACTTTTATCTTGAGGGCAATCAAAAGCTACCTAATCAGACTAAAAGCTCACTCAATGGGAGGAAATTCAAGTGTGGTACTGTAAACATAACTAAATACACATGGCTGGAGAGGTCACAGATCTTAGAGAAAACCCCAAGAATGTCATATCCCTAGACTAATGTAATTTCTTTCTATGTGAAAAATATGTATCCTTATATTTACAGACAAATATCCCAGTCACCACTCATCAAAGAAGTGTATTTTGCACCAGTCAGAGACTATTGCTGAGTACCATAACTGGTCACACAGACAGTGTCTATAAATTGCCCAGGCCTAAGCGACTGCTGTCCTCTTATGCAAGTCTGTCTATGGGCAGACCTCTCTGAACGTGCCAGATCTCCTTTAATCTCCAGAGATAATCATGATCAGGCCTAGTTAGTACTTGGATGGGAGACCATCTCTTTTTTTGAGACAAAGTCTCAGTGGAAACGTTGTTTCAGCTAGGCTGACTAGGCAACAAGCCCCTCCCATCTCGTATCCACCTGTCCGCACTGTCCCCTCCAGAGCTGGAGTTAGAGACTCACGTTGCCATGCCAGCTTTGCACATGGGTGCCTGGGATCCAAAATCAGGTCCATAGACGTGAGAAGCAAGTTCTTTACCCACAGAACCATCTCTTCAGATCCCAGAACTTTTCTATTAGTCAAGTGAAACAGACTGGAAATATGATTTCCACTCATGTGCTAATAGCATAGCTTAATTACCTGACCACCATTAGCACAGAATTTGAGAAAAGCAATGCCCATGTAGGCTAGATATAACTATCACAACATTAGAAGGGAAGAATGAATTTGGGTGACAGCTAGCAATACATAATACTAAATACGTCCATTAAATAAGTGAATGAAGCGAATTTAACCACTTCAGAGATTCATTATTTTCTTGAATCTAGATAAGGTTTTTATTACATTTTATTTACAGTTTTGACTCTCTGTGTGTGTGTGTTTGTGTGTGTGTGTGTGTGTGTGTGTGTGTGTGTGTGTGTGTGTACAGGGATCCATGCTATGGCACACATATGGAAGTTGGAGAACAACTTGTAGGAGTTGATTTTCTCCTTCTACCATGTGAAACCAGAGAAATGAATGAGGTCATTAGGCTTGATGTTGGGCACCTTTGCTCACTGAGCCATCTGATTCACCCTCTAGATATGTTTTTAATAAGATTTAGCTAAGCATAGCTTGACAAATATTCATAGCCATGTAATTCCCATCACAGCTCAACTGTAGTATTCAAACCTCCCATTGTCTCATGTCTCTCCCATCTTCCCCTTTGCAGTTAACCCTTTCCTGAAGCCACTGGCAAATAATATTACTTCTGCCCCTGTGGTCCCCATCTTTAAAGACCAATATGCTGCCGATGAGCAAAGTAGGAAATGCATCTACTCACCCCAGATAAAGAAACCATGACAGCTCAAGTAGCAATTGCACCAATGTCCATCTTGGGGAGTCAATGAGTTTGTATCGGGAGTACTAGCAGGACTCTGGGTGAGGGGCCACTTACACAAGCAGGGACAACTGCAAACCACCCACATGACAGAGAAATCCACCCCAACAGCAGTGACAGCTCACAAAATTGAAATCCTGGAGCTCTCTGCATGACTACCAGGCAGATCCACAGTTGGAGAATCTTCTCCCCTCATGTCAGGCTGGTCAGTCTCCTCTCAGCACTTTTCTGTTTCAATAACTTTGGGACAGGACCCTCTATAATCTTGCAAGCCTTAGCTTTCCCAGATAGTTTATTTACTTTCTGAGTTTCAGGAGCCTCATGTCTCCCTCCTGGTAGGAATATTTTGATTTAGGGAAATTGTTACACAACAGGACAGCAAATATATGTATATGTATATATATATATATATGAAGTAATATAAAGAGGAACATAATGCTGAACAATAACCTTTATAAAGGAAATAAAAGTAATACTGTACACTGTTGCTGAAAGTAAATTTAAAGTACACAAATAAATGGAAAGATAGTTGGTGTTTATGGAGAAGACAATGCTATTAAAATATCTACAGCACTGAAAGAGAATTACAGACCCACTACAATTCCTATCGAAATCCATGGACACTGTTTAATAAGTAGAAAAATACTTGAAAGTCACATGAAATTTCCAAGGACTCTGAATACTCTCGGTGGTAACGAACAGGAAAAAAGCTGGAGGCTTCACACTTACCGATTCAGAATTTATTGTACTGTCATGGCAAGGACGAAGTGTAATATTGGCATAGAGACAGAAACGCAAACCAGTGAAACAGAACAGAAGGCACCAAAATAAACCCATATGTCTAAGATGGCATAATTTTCTTTGCAACAATGCCATGAACACACGATGGAGAACAATTATCTTGTCAATAAATGTTGAGAAAACATGCAAGAAAATGAAATAGGGCCAAATCTCACATTATACACAAAAATAACTGTAAATGTATAAAAGACTTAAAATATAATATTCAGTGCCTTTAGCTTAAACTCCTAGAAGGAATCATAGAGTAAAAGCTTCTGGATATTGTGCACAACAATGATTTCTTGAATATGTCACCAAACTACAGAAAACAAAAGCAAAATAGACAAGTAAATTTATGACAAACTGAAAAGCTTCTGCACAGCAAAGGAAAAGTCATAAAAAGATAATCTGCAAAGCAGAAGAGAAATATCTGTAAGCTATATATCTGATAGATAATTCCCAAAGCATGCACAGGGAACTAAAACAAAACAGACAAAGGACTTAAATGGGCATTTCTCCAAAGAAGATATATAAATAGCCTGTGGACAGAGGAAATGTTGCCCAACATCACTATAACCTGGGAAGTATGAATTAAAACCACAATGAGATTTTACTGTTCCCATTGCAGAATTTGCTGGTGAGGATGTGGAGAAAGGGAGTTTGCTGCTGGTGAGTGTATCCATGAGCGAAAACTATCATAGTATCCAGCAATCCCATTGCTAGGAATATACGCTAAGAAATTGAAAACATAGTCTCAGATGGGAATGTGTATTCCCATGTTACTGCGTGGAACATTGGCAGCAGCCAAGATGTGGCAATGTCGTAAATGTATGTGACTCTTCAGAGAAATCAAGGTGTGGAAGCAATCTGAATGTCCATTTGGGATGAATGGATAAAGAAAATACTCCAGATACAAACAATGGAATATGTTCCAGCCTTAAAAAGGAGAAACTATGCCATCGATGTTGATGTGAGTGAACTTAGAAGATATTCTATGTGCAATAGACTGGACATAGGCAAATGCCACATGTTCCTACTTAAATGATAGTCATTCAAAATGGTGTTTATTAGCACGTAGGGAGGCAAAATGAAGGAAATGGAAAGGAATTGATCAAAGGATGCAAAGCTTTGGTTACACAAGATGAGAAATTCTGAGGTTTTGACAACATAGTTTCATGTCTATAATGACATGTGGTAGCATGAAAGATGATAAATCTTTCTCTGTAAGGTGATAGATTCTTGTTTTGATTTACCACCAGAAATAATAATATAGTGAAGGATAACAGAATCTTAGGAAGTGACATATTTTATGTGTTGTGATGACAATTTCATAAGCGCACACATATTTCTGAACCCATCAAATTGTCTACACTACTTATATCTAATTTTTTTGTATGTCAAAGTGATTATTTTGTTTCTGGAGAAGCTTTTGTAAAACACAGCTTATAAGGCCAAGGTTGTGATTTTAATTTTTATTACATGATTTCATATTTTAATATTGAATGCACTATCCCATCTCACATTTTTTTTTCTCTCCTAAATTCCTGATCCTCCCACCTCTACCTGCCAGTTATTAGAATTACAAGTGTGCACACCATGCATGGCCCATTTCACTTTTAATACTTGAACAGCATATTTTAATCGTTTGGTTAAATGCAAGTAGTTTACATACACTAATAAGAAACAGTAGTTAGCCAGGCGTGGTGGTGCATACCTTTAATCCTCACACTTGGAAGGCAGAGGCAGGCAGATCTCTATGAGCTCGAGGCCAGTTTGGTCTACATAACGAGTTTCAGGCTGGCTATCAGATAGCTGGAGCTACAGAGAGACCAACAAAATTAAATTAAAAAATTAAATAAATAAATAGAAAGAAAGTAAAGAAAAAGAAAAAGAAAAAAGGAAACAGCAGTGACAGCTAAGCACCCCCAGTACTTGGAAGGCTATGAGTGTCATTTGAGTTCACAAGTTCAAACCCATCTGGTAAACATAGCAAGATAAAAGATCGGATATCAAAAGAGACAAAAATTAATCGCATGAGCAGTCTCTGGTTTCTCTTGATTGGCTTCATTCCTGGACTTTAAGCTGAAGTGCCATGAGTACCGTGCTCTTTGCAGTGGGGCACCTGAGAGATGGGCGTGGATGTGCTGTGTTACTGTAATGCTAACTCTTATTTTTCGATGGTTTGGCACTTTTTAAAATTTATTTATTAGTTTTTTGTGTACTTCATACAGAACAGCTCAAAACCCTTAATCACCTTTATGCCCCTGTCCCCACTGACACCCTCCCACAAACCCTCCCCCCCCACTGGAGCCCATATACTCAGTCATCCCTATCAAGGCCCACCGTGTTGTCAGTGTCCCCAACCACTCCCCAGTGCAAGTCTGTCCACTAAGTCTAGTCGGTCTATCTAGAGTCTCTTGTTTTAGGAAGATCAGCTATTCTCCATCCAACAGCAATCAGTTTCCAACATGCCTTCAGATAAGATTGAGGTCTGTTGTTCATTTTCCCAGTTTTATGCTGCGTTACGCCTGCCTGAATTTGCGTGGGACTTGGGTATACTGACACATTAGCATAAAATCATATGAGCAGGTTCCCAGGAGCTCGTAGGACTCTGTTTCCATGTGGTCCTGCACCTCCTCCCTGGATCTTACAACCTTTCTGCTCCCTCTTCTGAGATGGTTCCTGAACATTGGGTGGGAGGAGTTTAATAAAGGGATCCTGTCCAAGGCCAGCATTCAGCAGACTCTTACTTTCTACACTTTGGTCATTTGTGACCTTTTCTGTTCCTGGCCCTCTGCTACATAAGGGAGCTTCATTATTGAGAACTGAGATATTCATTAGTGTCCTCTTCTTTATCCCTATTCTATGTTCCATGAGCCTTGGGTGTAGAGGTTGCGTTGTAGATGTGTCACTTAGGCCTGGGCAATTCATAGACATTATCCATGTGTGCCCCATTGTGGTACTTGGTAATAGTCTGACTGGTACAAAATGAGCTTCTTGATGAGTGATGACTGAGATATTTGTCTGTAAGTACAAGGATACATATTTTGCACATAGTAAGAAATCACATTAGTGATGTGACAGTCTTGGGGATTTCTCTAAGATCTATGGCCACTCCAGCCACGTATGTTAGGTTATGTTTATATTACCGTCCTCGAGTTTCCTCTCTTTGAGTGAGGGTTTAATCACATTAGGTGGCCATTGATAGCATGCAAGATAAAAGTGCCTGCACTGCACCAATGGCGTATGCTGTGCTGGCCATTGATGTTTGAAGCTGGTGTTGAACCACCATTGATGTTTTCCCTTGGTACCTTCATAGTGCTCTCCAAAGCTATGAGAGCGAGCCTGGAGATGAAGCGGTTGCAGGTCAGTTCCAGCTCCAAATCCTGTGTCCAAAGTATGTTCTGTCTTCAGCAGTAGAGTCTTACCTTCAAGTACTGGGAGGCCATCAAGGGCTGTGGCAATAGCCTGTGTAATTTTGGGAGTCTCTTGGACCACCCTGGCCAACAACTCAAAGGAAGGCATCTCGTGCCTGGCATTGTTTCTTGCCATGTAGCCTCCAGCTGTATACATGGACTCATGTGGAGATAATGTATAATTTGTCAGTAGGTTGTTGGACTAATATGGTTCCCGCTGGTCTTTTAAAACTAGCTAGGCATTATTTACCTCTCCTCTCTATCTCACTGTCTAACCCTTCTACCACAGTTTCCCCCATTTAAAGTGCCCCCACTTCCTCATTTCTCCCTTGATAATACCCATCACCTATGGTCCCACTTCTCTTGAGCTCTTTCTTTCCCTTATCACCAAGGCTCCTTGTATAACCCTCCCTCCCTCTACATCTTATTGTATGGTTGCCTTTTGAGATTCATCACTGCTTTGACATAATGTTTTCTTTTTAAATTAATACTAAATCTTGGAAGCCAGGTGTGGTAGTACAAGCCTTTAATTCCACCACTCACAGGGCAGAGGCAGGCAAACCCAGCCTGGTCTATATAGCAAGTTCTAGGCTTGTTAGGGGTACAGTGAGAACCTGTCTCAAAACCAAATAAAGTAAAATAACAGCAACAACAACAAAAATCTAATAGTTGGAAGAAGACTTTGATATTAAAAAATATACTCACCAGAATTTTCTTATTAATCTTAGCTCATACACATTAATTTTATGTGTATGAGTTTACTGCCTGAGTGTGTATAATTGCAACCATGTCGTGCAGTGCCCACAGAAGTCAGAAGAGGGTTTTGGATCCCTTGGAACTGGCGTTACGGACAATTGTTAGCTGCCATGTGGGTTCTGGGAATCAAATCTGGGTATTCTGCAAGAGCAGTCAATGCAATTAACTGTTGAGCCATATCTCCAGCCTCTAAAGTTTTATTATGTTGGAAAGCAAAAGAGAAGGGAGTCTTAGTATTATCCAACCTAAGAGCTATGGATTTCAATAGCTATTAATGTCTTTGTGGACACGTTTGCCTTACATACAAATAAAAGCTAATAATTCATTAATAAACATGCAAATAATCACAGTCTAGAATTCCCTCTATTAAGATATGATATCGCTGTTGTATACTTACTACACAAAACCCAACACAGTTCATGGTCCTTCATTTGAAAACCACTACTGTTTCTCACTATGGGTAAACTAAACAATTTATGCTAATAAGAATATATTTTCCCCAACACATAAAATTATTCTTCATTCCAGCTTCCAAATGTTTTTATCTTGCTCAATTAGTTGTTCATTTTTCGTTACTGTTGAATTGAAACAAAAGCTGTCAACAGAATGATCTAGACAAGATGCTAAACCCTCCACACAGGCAACAAGCAGGAACCCAAGGGCAGATTTACTTTGTTTATTTAACTCCAGTTCCAGGGGATCCGACACCCTCTTCTGACCTGCATGGGTACAGCATGACACAAGTGCACTTAACTACATGCAGGTAGTTTACTTATATACATAAAAAATGGAAAATTATAAATAAAATATTTAAAAATATTTTATTATCATGCATATGTGTATGTCTATGTGTACATGCGAGTGCAGGTGTCCACAAAAGCATAGGCCAGAGAGGTTGAGTGCCCCTCTAACTGGAGTTACAGGTGATTGTGAGCCACTTAAACTGGGTGCTGGGAACCAAACTGTAGTCTTCAGTAAGAACAGTACATGTTCTTAACTACTGAGCCATCTTTCTGGCTGGACCAGTTTTATTTCTGGATGAGTGTTACTGAAGGGGGCTGGAGAGACGGTTCAGTAGTGAAGAGCTCTGACTGCTCTTGCAGAGGAACTGAGTTTGAATCCCAGCAACCACATAGGGGTTAACATCCATCTATAACTCCAGTTCCAGGGGATCCGATGCCTTCTTCTGTCCTTTGCAGGCGTGGCATGACAGAGAGTATACTACATACATGTGGGTAAAACACTCATTGCATTAAAATAAATAAATAAATAATAAATAAATAAAATAAATGATAAATTGTTAAGAAAGTGAGTTAAGGTAGATCAAGGTTATAATGGTTGAAGTGGTGTAAGATTCTGAGACCAGAAGGTGTGAGGCATGTTACTTTGGTGAAGGGACTCCTTGTATTGAAAGGCAGAGAGAAGAAAATACACTAGACTTCTACTGTATTTTCTAGAAGCCACTCAAGCTCATTATGACTCATTCTCTCTAGTCTCTTCTTCCTCCAGCTCCTAGCATCCACACATCTGGCATCTGTTCTGTAGTTCATGCTAGGAAGCTGGGAGTTAATCCAAACCATTGTGCTTCTGTCCCTTCCTAACACCTCTATTCTATGGGTCAGGCAGCTCAGCCTTTCATGTAGTGTGAAGAGATATTCACACTCTGTCTTGGCTTGGCTCTATAACACTTCCCATTCTTTCTTCTTTACCCTCAGGTCATCAATACCTGTTCTGTGTAGGCCTTAATAAACCTAGGTGTGCTATATGTCTGCCCAAGCCTAAAGTGGATGCTTGTAGCTGACCCTTTAGCTTCCAGGCTCCAGGCACACATCCACCCCTCTGAGAATCATAGCCTTCAACCCCACTTGCCCAGCTCATCATGAGAGCCATCATAGTTCTTGGCACATACTGCAGCAGTTGTGTGATTATTTCCATTGTGCAGAGCCTGGGATCTGTGTGAGACAAGTTATGAGTGGCATGAACACATGAAAGGGTTGTGTAGGCAGTTAGGGTTTCATGTTACCAACAATAAGGTATAATTAAAGGTTTTCACGGAGGAAAATTGACTTGATAAAAGAAGTGCTTTAGGAAGAGGCATGATGATGGAATGCTGGGTGGGGCTGCTGTTGGAAAATCAGACAGGACAGACTATCACAACAGCAACTCAACTTGAGATCATAGATTTGCTTCAAATGTGCTGTTCTAGAAACAGAAAACTTGGGCTCATCCACAAAATACAAAACAGAGGTTTGTAGTATTTATTAAAAATTGAACAGGTGCTACTAGGAGGGACAGAGACAGTCTCTTTCATGCATGGGACTCTTGGTAGGTTGACCAGGATCCAGTGGATGGCCCCATTCTGGAGGACATTTGGAGATGCAAATTAGACTCTACAGACCTTAATACATACATACATACATACATACATATATATATATAATGTATATTATATACAATATGTACATTATAGATGTGTGTAATATATATTTACAA
>NW_008347188.1:812730-822837 GCF_000622305.1 Nannospalax galili
AAGGAAGTGTGGAGACACAAATTAAGACTCTATAGTCTCCTCTCTCTTTCTCTCTCTCTCTTTGAGAGAGAGATAGAATATTAAATTTGGTCAATTGTTAGAAGGGGAGGTGTGAATAGGGGAGAAAATCTAAATACCATCAAATGATAACATGAAAATCACAAAAAATTCTATTAAAAACTGAAAGATAAATAATAAACTAGAAAATATATTCTTTATATATGGTATTCAAAAGTCATTCATAAAACTTTAAGGCAATCCTACAAAGTACTTAGATACCGATCTTAATTCTTTCTCACCAAATAACTAAAAAAGATGAAAAACAGAGAGTTCAGCCTCATTAATATTCTAAATTAGAATGCTAATTGGATAGCATTTGTTTTTGTTCTCTGTATTGAAAGCAGTTAAAATGAAATTTTTAATTACATTAGTGATATGACGTTTAAACAATATATTTTCAAATTCAAGCAATGGAAGGTTCCAGTCACTGTAGTAAAGTAACAGCACAAGGGCCAGTGTTTACCTCTTCATTACTCGGTTGTCTTCACTCGTTCTTTTATTGAAACAGTCTCTCCCGCTCTAACTGGGTCAACAGAAGCCAGCATCCAACAGAGAATTTTGCCCATTGATCCCTAGGCCTAAAATGTCTCACAATACAATCCGACAGACTTCTCAGTTCTTCTCACTGTTTTCAATGAGAAAACTCTTTTTTATGTTAACTATACATGTGCACATTCATTCACTATCTTGGCCAGAGAAGAAGGTGGGATCCTGAGGGATTGTGGTCAGGTACCCAGGTCACAAAAGGAGCCGTTGGCTCTGTGAGTTGTTTACATTATAAACAGTAGTTTTTGGTTGCAAGGTTGGATAAAGTCATTAGTCCAAGTTATGTTTTTATTGTAAAGTCTTTCCTACATTCAAATTGCGTTGTGAACACCAAATTTTCTTCTAAAGTACCTGAAATTTCTATATCTATCTCTATTTACATATGTATATATGTACATAAACAATAATTTTTAAAGGTTGCATAGGAGATCAGAAAAACAATCTATTTCCATCATTTTGTACTTGATGGTGATATAGGAATTATTACACCAATTATGCTAGTCTCTTTCTGTGGATTCTTACCCCAAAGTAATCAACTAGCTTCTCTGCTTGAACCTTATGGAGGAAAAGAACCAAGCTCAGATATTTCCTGTGGAAACCCAGTGTTTCCTTCAAAGGGAAAGTATTAGATGTTTAAACATTTTAAATGTTATGCTTAAGCCCTCCTTCTCCAGTCTCAACTGTGGTCTTATTTTTACCTACTTCACTTTCAGAAAAACAGTAAGTTATTAAGCCATGCCTGGTTTCAAATTCTGACTTTTTATTTAATAATTATGCAACATTGTAAAAATTACTTAACACCTCTATGCTGGTATTTTCTCATTTATTAAGCAATATTGAATGATTTATTTCAAATATTGCATTTTTAGAGAATAGAATTGTTTTGATTTGTAGATGACCCGATTTTATTTATACTACTACTAGAATAATAATTTAAGAATTTTAAAATACGTAAAATAATATATAAATCAATTGTATTTTATTTTGTTTCTTATAGCAATAGTAATCAAAGAAGAGGACAGGAAATTTAAGGGGGATGGGAAAACAGGAAAATGAATGGAATTTGCTATCTCTATTTTAAGAAAAATAAGCCAGACCCAAAAGACAAACATCATGTTTTTATTTCACACACAGGCACACATGCATGTGCATTAACATACACACAAGTACACACACACACACACATGCGCATAGCATAACTGCACACACACACATAACACAGGTACACACAGGGTGGCTCTTATTGGATTAAGATATATTTAGGAAATTGGGGTGGCTACTTTTGGGTTTATCTGTGAGGGTGTTTCCACCTGTACCCAGTTTAAAGGATGAATTAACACAGGTTTTATATAAAGAGGTGTAGTAAGTTCATTCAAGTCTTGATTCTCAGAAAATATCTTAAGTAAACAATAAAAAATGTACCATACACTTTCAATATATTTATTGTTCTATTGTGTGTATTAGTAAATGGCTTTCATGACCAATAATAAGAAAACGGCTGAATAAATTGTGGACTATAACTGTTATGAGACTTGTAAAACAGATTACTGTTATATAAGTATTAAAAATGTTTTCATTGGGGTTGGGATCTCAGGTTCAATAAATGGCAAGTGTTTTATGTGTACTGAATGGTGTTTTCACTGGGTTGAGGGTCTCAGACTCAATAAAAGGGAAAACGGGAATAGTCATATCAATGTCTGAATTTTCCTTTCTGTGTGTCTTGATCCATGGACATGTGAAATGACACCTGCTGCCATCACAGACAGGAGCTAGACCCACCACCATGAGGGACCCTATCCCCTGAACTGTGAACTAAAACACACTGTTCCTCCTTTAAGATACTTCTCAGATATTTGGTCACAGCAAAAGAAAAATAACCAAGAAAGAAATTTGGTACTGAGAAGTGGTAGAGTTGCAATGTGAAAAGGATTTTAGGCTCTGGAACTGTTTTACAAAGGGAATCTGGAAGATTTTGAGCTGTGGACTGGCAACACCCTAGAATGCTGTAAGCAGAACATAATGGCCCATTCTTGTGGGATTTAGGAAGTCCAATGCCAAGAGAAACATGAACAGAGGAGGTCAGGCTCATTAGGGTTCATCAGAAAAATCAGAAAACAGGACTGCATCAGAACATGGGCTACAGACAATTCATGTTACATGTGATAAAGAGCCTGCCATCATCGCTCTGCCCATGTCCTGATAAGTTGAGAGAGGCTTCATTCAAACGTAATAGATTAAGTTGTTTGTCAAGAAAATTTCAAGACAGGAGTAGGGTGGTTACTGCTCACTACTCTTAACCAGATTTACACTTAGGGCAGAAAGATAGTAAAAATGGGCAGTTTCTTGAGGAGAGTTATGCTAGTTGTGTTGAAATTGTTGTCAGGACCTGTGCTGAGGCTGTAATTTTTTAATTTTTAAAGACATAAGTACCATTAAGTAGAAACCTAGAGGAAGTTTCTCTCAAAGGTTACAGCTTGTAAAAATGCAAACAAATTTGAGAGATCCTGAACTGGGACTACAGCTAGATGGGTTTCCTGTCAAAACAGTTGTTGAGAGAGATGTTTTCCAAAATTCATTCAACAATACACGCAGAAGCACTGAAGCTGTGGAATAAAGGGACAGCTTACATTTGCAGCTTGCAGCATAATGTGGCAGTATCATTCAGGCAATGCTGTTTTTCAGACTTGCAAAATGCAAGAGTTATAAGGTCATGGAGGCTTGTACCATAGTTTCAGAAAGCCACTGAGGATAGCTATTGTGCAACAGGATTAGATTTCTGCAAGGAGGCCCCCAAAGACCTTTCCATGAATCTGTAAAGGTCCAGCGCAATGGAGACCACTGGATAGCGAAGATGCCAGAAATGTGGGTGTTTACTAAAGAAAGCTGTAGGCAACGGATGAAGCCAGCCCTAGAGAGTGGCTACTATCACTGTAGTTGACAGAGCTGGAAGTGCAGCATTACCCAAGCTCCTTGGAGACCAGATAATTACATCATGAGTCCAAGATGCCACATATAGAACTTTGAGATCTAGTGTTTGCTCCTTTTGTTTAGAAGTTCCATCTATGTGAAGATAAGTCAAAGGTCCTACTCAACCATGCCTGGCTTCACTTGGAAGCATGAATAAGATGTTTCCTCTGAGTTGACATTCTTCTTTGTAGACTGGACACTGGTTCAAGACCATCTCATGGGGTCTCCATGTCCTCCCTGAACAAGAGAACAGGTGACTCGCCACAGTTACAGAACATTATGAGAAATGTTCTAGAGTCCCCTGGAACTTAGTTGACCTTGGAGTGCAAAGAGCAAAAACTGTCCTTTCAGTCCTTCTGACCACATTAGTATAGGCCTCAAACTATGGCTGTTAAACATCCAATAAGGTTAGTTCCACCAGTCTGGTACTTTTAATTTTCATGTGCTATGTAGATAAGGCTTGCATTAGAAAAACAAATATTCTCAGATAAACCTTGACTAGATATATATTTTGTTCCTTAAACTAGTTGACTATACTATGACTATAGAAATTTTAAGATTATGTGTATGTTATTTTTGTCTCATCCTTTATATATCATAACAAACATACACAGACCTTCATCACTTGCTTAGTCCTTCTCATTTTTTTCTATCTTAGAAAATATCTCCATTCCCATATCATTTTAATACCTTTTACATTCTCATTTTCTTTTTTTACAATATAATTATTAGACATAGTAGCATTAATAAATACATTTTCTGTCTATTGTGAGACTTCTTTTCCTGGGCCTGCTAAACAATGCTTATTCCCTTTTAAGGTTCTAATATCAAGTCAATGTTTGATTAAAGTTTTACTGGGTAACCAATGAATTGATTGAGCTTACTTATCAAGATAACTGAGGGGTTGCTGAGGTGTATGTATGACCTTGAGGGTATACATGCTGGAAAGCCTTTACCCAGCATGGGTCATGCCTTCTCATCCTAGCTTCCACAGATTGTATGTTTTAGCCCTCCCCAAATACAGGAGGCCCTATGTGATTAGGGTGAAATTACATGCAGTTGGCTGGGAAGAGTGGCTGGATACTCCAGTGAGGGTCCAACGATCTGCTTGGCCCTCTTTTAATGAATGAGCACAACAGTCAACAAGCTCAATTGTGACGCTGTTTAATGATCAGGTCAGCTGAAGTTATGATGATGGTAGTTATTTCATGCAGAAGGGACTGCTGTACAGCATCATCTTATTAAAAGCACCTAGAATTTAAAAGGATTTGGTGCTGTGATCTACATATGAATGAGAACATATGTCATTTGATTTTCTGAGTCTGTGTTACTTCACTTAGTGTAACAGTTTCTAGATCCATCCATTTACCTGAAAATTTCATTATTTCATCTTTCTTTACTGCTGAATGGAACTCCATTGTGTAAATATACCACATTTTTGATAGCCACTTGTCAGTTGAGGGACACTTAGGTTGCTTCCATCTCTTAGCTATTTTGAAAAGAGCAGCAACAACATGGTCGTACAAGTGTCTCTACAATAGGATGAGTCCTTTGGGTTTATGCCAAGGAGTGCGTTGGTTGTACAAGTGTCTACAATAGGATGAGTCCTTTGGGTTTATGCCAAGGAGTGGTATAACTGGGTTAAATGCTTGGTTCATTTTTAGTTTTTTAAGAGTTCTCCACACTGTTTTCCATAGAGGTTTCATGAGTTTGGAATTCCACCAGCAGTGAATGAGCATTCCCCTTTCTCCACAGCCTCTCCAGCATTTGATATCATTTGTTTTCTTGATCCTAGCCAGTTTGATTGGGGTAAGGTGATACCTTAGGGTAGTTTTCAATCCTGATCCTAGTCCATCTGACTGGGGTAAGATGATACATTAGGGTGGTTTAATTTGTATTTCCCTAATTACTAACGATGTTGAACATTTTTTGAGACATTTCTTAGCCATCTTTATTTCTTTGAGACTTCCCTGTTTAGATCTTTAACCCATCTTTTAATTGGGTCATTTGGTTTCTCCATTCTTTGTTTATTGAGTTATTTATGTATTCTGGATGTCAAACCTCTCTCAGATGTGTCACTGATGAAGATTTTTTTCCCATTCTGTGGGTATTCTCTTGATTTTTTTAATTGTTTCTTTTGGTGTACAGAATATTTTAGTTTAATGAGGTTCCACTAGTTGATTGCTGACCTTAATTGCTGAGCAATTTCTATCCTATTTAGAAAATCCTTTCTTATACTTATTTGTAAGTTCCTGCCAATATTTCTTCTAATAGTTTCAGGGTTTCCAGTTTTACATTGAGGTCTTTGATCCATTTGGAGTTGACTTTTGTGCAAGGTGAAAGACAAGGATCTAGTTTCATTCTTCTACAGGTGAAGATCCAGTTTTTCCAGCACCATTTACTGAAGATGCTATTTTTCCTCCATTGTGTGTTCTTGGAACCTTTGTCAAATATCAGGTATCATGTAATCGGATTTGGATTTTCAATGATATTCCATTGACCTATGTATCTATTTTTGTGCCAGTACCATGCAGTTTTCATGACTATAGCTCTGTAGTATACTTTGAAATCTGGTGTAGTAATCCCCCCAGTCTTGCTCTTTGCGCTCAGGGTTGCTTTTGCTATCTGGGGTCTTTTGTGCTTCCATATGAATTTAAGGATTTTTTTTCTAATTCTATAAAGTATTTCATGGGTGTTTTGATTGGGATTGCATTGAATCTATATACTGCTTTTGGTAGGATAGTCATTTTTGCAAGTATGGGAGGTCCTTCTGTCTCCTAGTGTCTTCCTCAGTCTCTTTAATGATTTAAAATTTTCATTTTAGAGTATATATGTGTGTGTGTGTGTTATATATGTATAAAACAGCAATTGGGAATGGGAGCATTTCCCTGTATTCTTTCTCCAATTGCTTGTTATTGGTATGTAGAAAGGCTATGGATTTTTGTAGATTGATTTTATATCTTGCCAGTGTACTAAAAGTGTTGATCAGTTCTAGTTTTGTTTTGGAAGTTTTGAGATCTCTTAGGTGTAGTATCATATCATCTGAAAAAAGTGATAGTTTGACCTCTTCTTTTCCAATTAGTACTCCTTTTATTTCCTTCTCCTGTCTTATTGCTCTAGCAAGAGTTTCAAGCACTATGTTGAAAAGGAGTGGAGATAGTGGACATCCTTGTCTGGTTCCTGATTTTAATGGGAATGCTTCCAGTTTTTCTCCATTTAGAATGATGATGGATGTTGGTTTGTTGTATATAGCTTTAATTATGTTGAGGTATGTTCCCTCTAGTCCAATTCCCTTTAGAACTCTGAACATAAATGCATGCTAAATTTTGTCAAAAGGGTTTTCTGCATCTACTGAGTTGACAATGTGGTTTTTGTCTTTGAGTCCATTTATATGATTAATGACATTTATTGACTTGGGTATATTGAACCATCCCTGCATCTCTGGCATAAAGTCTACTTGATCATGGTGAATGATCTTTTTGGTGTGTGTCTGTACGTGGTTTGCAAGTCTTTTGTTAAGAATTCTTGCATCTATGTTAAGTAAGGATATGGGTTTACATTGTCCTTTTTGGTTGTATCTTTACGTGGTTTGGGTATTAGAGTGATGCTGGCTTCATAGAAGGAATTTGGGAGTTCTCGCTCTATTTCTTTTGTTTTGAATAATTTAAGTAATATTGGTTGGAGGTCTTCTTTACATGTCTGGTAGAATTCTACTGTAAATCCATCTGTGCCTGGGCTTTTTTTTTTTGAATTGTCAGGCTTTGTATTGCTGTTTTAATTTCTTTAAATGCTATGGGTCCTTTTAAACTGTTGGTCTTTTCTTGGTTTAACTTTGGAGTTCCCATGATTTCAGCTATCCATCCGTTTCTTTAAGATTTTCAGATTTAGTAGCATATAAGTTTTTAAAATATTCCCTTATAATGGTCTCGATTTTTGGGGTGTCTCTTATGATGTTGCCCCATTCGTCTCTGAGTTTGTTGATTTGGATTTGCTCTTTATTCCTTTTGGTTACTGGGCTAGTGGAAGGGTCTCTCTATCTTGTTTAGCTTTTCAAAGAACCAGCTCTTAGATTCATTGATTCTTTATATTGTTTTCCTTGTTTCTATTTCATTAATTTCTGCTCTGATTTTTGTTATTTCTTCTCTACTGCTGAGTTTGGGTTTCATTTGTTCTTGCATATCCAGTGTCTTGAGTTGGCTTGTTAGGTCATTTATTTGGGCTCTTTCTAATTTTACTAATTTTACTTAGAGCTGTAAACTTCCCAGAGATTATGTTGTGTTGTATTGTCCTTTTCATTGAATTCCAGGAACTATTTTATTTCTTTCTTAATTTCTCCTTTGATTCACTCATTGTTTAGGAGTATGTTGTGATGCTAATCCTGGGTGTCAACTTGACTGGATCTGGGGTTAACTGAAATGAAGCTGGAAGACTCACCCCAAATGTGGGTGTTACCTTCTGATGGCAGCCTGTATAAAAGGCCATGGCAGAGGAGAACACTTTGCTTTTTGATGCTTGCCTTCTCTCTCACTGGTGAGTTTGTCTTGCTGCTGTAGACTGAAGACTACTAGCCTATCTCTTGGAATTCATCAGACCTTCAGTGCCAGATTGGGACTACTGAGACATCCAGCCTCGTGGACTTAGCAACTACAGATTCTCAGCCTCTCCAGTGTGGTGCAGCCATTGTTGGACTACTCAGACTCTGTCCTATGAGCTAAGCTGATAAATCCCTATACATATATATTCATTCTACCAGTTCTGTTTTTTGGAGAACCCAAACTAATACAGTTTTTCAATTGCCACAAATTTGTGTAGTGACCAGGGCTTTGTACAGTGTTGATTTTGAGCTTTATTGCATTGTGGTCCAGTAGAATGCATGGAATTATTTCAATACTTTTTGTATTTTTTGAGGTTTGTTTTGTGTCCCAGTATGTCGTCAGTTTTTGAAAAAGTTCCATAGAGTGCTGAGTAGAAAGTGTATTCTTTGGTGTTTGGGTGGAATAATCGAAAGATGTCTGTTAGGTCCATTTAATGTATGGTATGATTTAATTCAAATGTCTCTCTGTTTATTCTTTGTTCAGTTGACCTGTCTAAAAGAGACAGTGTGGTATTGAAGTCCCCTACTATTACTGAGCTAGGGTTATTCTGTGTCTTAAAGTCCTGTAGTGTTGTTTTTATGAATTTGGGTGCACCAGAGTTTGGTGCATATATGTTAAGGATTATAATAACTTCATGGTTAACTGTCCCTTTGATCAGAATGAAGTGACCCTCCTTATCTTTTCTGATCAGTTTTACTTTGAAGTCTATTTTGTCAGACATTAGAATTGCAAAACCTACTTGTTTCTTAATGCCATTTTCTTGGAATATTCTTTTCCATCCTTTTACCTTAAGGTAGTGTCTGTCCTTGAAAGTGACATGGGCTATTTGCAGACAGCAAGGAGATGGATTTTGTTGTTTAATCCATTCACTTAGCCTGTGTCTTTTGACTGAGGAGTTCAGTCCATTGATATTTAAGGTTATTATTGAAAGGTGTGTGTTGGTTGCCGTCATTTTGATTGTTGTTCGTGTTCTCTAATTTTGTGTTTCCTAGGTTATACCTTTATTTGTTTTGTTTTGTTTTGTTGCGCCTGGGGTACAGTGTTTCTCTCTCTGCTCTCTGTATTCCTTCAAGTATTCTTTGAAGGGCTGGTTTTGTGGACATGCGTTCTTTTAGGCTTTTTGTGTCATGGAAGATTTTTCTTTCCCTCTCAACTATAATAGACATTTTTGCTGAGTAAAGTATTCTGAGCTGACATCTATTGTCATGTGGAAGTGGAAATATGTTGGTCCAGGCTCTTCTGGCTTTCATAGTTTGCATTGATAAGTCAGCTGTAATTCTGGTGGGCTTTCCTTTGTGTGTGACTTGATGTTTTTCTTTTGCTGCTAGCATTATCTCTTTGTTCTGTAAATTTAGTGTTTTTATTATGATATGTTGTGGGGAGTTTCTTTTCTGATCCTTCCTATTTGGTGTTCTAGGTGCATCCTGTATTTGTATGGGAATGTCTTTCCTTAATTTTGGGAAATTCTCTTCTACAATCATAAGAGCTGCTTAACACCGTTAACATGAAATTCTTCTCCTTCCTCTATTCCTATGATCCATAGATTTGTTCTTTTCATGGTGTCCCACATCTCTTGCATATTCCATTCTGTGATTTCTTAAATTTTCCATACTCCTTGCTTGAGTGGTCAATTCTTCAACTTTATCTTCCAGTGTTGATCTCCTGTTTTCCATTTCATTCTTTCTCGAGGTGAGGCTTTCCCATGTTGTTTCAAGTTGGCTTATTGAGTTTTGTACTTCCTTCTTCATTTCTGAGTTTTTTTCAATGTTTCTCTTTTGTGAATTCATTTAGCAGTTTATCCCTATCTTCTTTTAGCTCTTTGATTTGTTTCTTCATGTGTTCTTTAAATTCATTGAATTCCTTGATCATATTTATGATTGTTCTTTTAAATTCTGTGTCCTGAGTTATTTCTAGGGGGTTCTCCTAATAGAATTCTTCT
>NW_008347188.1:825769-832891 GCF_000622305.1 Nannospalax galili
TTTGTTGCGCCTGGGGTACAGTGTTTCTCTCTCTGCTCTCTGTATTCCTTCAAGTATTCTTTGAAGGGCTGGTTTTGTGGACATGCGTTCTTTTAGGCTTTTTGTGTCATGGAAGATTTTTCTTTCCCTCTCAACTATAATAGACATTTTTGCTGAGTAAAGTATTCTGAGCTGACATCTATTGTCATGTGGAAGTGGAAATATGTTGGTCCAGGCTCTTCTGGCTTTCATAGTTTGCATTGATAAGTCAGCTGTAATTCTGGTGGGCTTTCCTTTGTGTGTGACTTGATGTTTTTCTTTTGCTGCTAGCATTATCTCTTTGTTCTGTAAATTTAGTGTTTTTATTATGATATGTTGTGGGGAGTTTCTTTTCTGATCCTTCCTATTTGGTGTTCTAGGTGCATCCTGTATTTGTATGGGAATGTCTTTCCTTAATTTTGGGAAATTCTCTTCTACAATCATGTTTAAGATCTGCTTAACACCGTTAACATGAAATTCTTCTCCTTCCTCTATTCCTATGATCCATAGATTTGTTCTTTTCATGGTGTCCCGCATCTCTTGAATATTCCATTCCTGTGTTTTTTAAAATTTTTCATAATCTTTGCTGGAGTGGTCCAGTTCTTCAACTTTATCCTCCAGTGTTGATATGTTTTCCCTTTCATTCATTCTAGAGATGAGGCTTTCCCCTGTTGTTTCAAGTTGGCTTACGAATTTTACAGTTTCTTCTTCATTTCTGCCTGAGTTTTCTTCAGTGTTTCTCCTTTGTTTGAATTCATTCAGAAGTTTATCCCTATCTTCTTTTAGTTCTTTGATTTGTTTGTTCATGTGTTCCCTAAATTGGTTGAATTCCTTGATCATGTTTATGATTGTTCTTTTAAATTCAGTGTCCTGGGTTATTTCTAGGGGTTCTCCTTGTAGAACTCTTCTATAGGATTGGTAGAATGTGGGGGGGGACATAGTGTTTTGGATTTTCATTTTATTTTTTTCATTGTGATTTTGGCATGTGAATTTCTTTTGTTCTTTATGACTCTGATATGAGAATTAAGTTGAAGTATGCTACTGTTTGTATTATCTGGGTGCCTAGATCCTTTCTTTATTGGCTATGTAAGGCCGATTGGTACAGAGTTCAGGTTTTCTCAGGTTTAATTTGGAGGGAACTGATGGCTTCAGATCAGCTATGCAGGAGTACCACAAAAGCCCAATTCTGGTTCCAGTCGAGTACACTCGGGCTTCCTTCACCACGTGGAGGCAGGATTCCAGAGTTCTCAGGCAGTCCTGTGAGTTCTCAGGCCCTCTGCCAGAGGGAGGCCTGGGAGGCCAGAGGGAGATCAAAACTCAGCACTCTCTAGTGTTCTGCTGAGATCAGAGCCGCTACACCAATGGAGGTTGAAACCCATACTCTCAGGCTGTCTACTAGGATAACAGCCTTAGCCATCCAAAGCCAGATCTTCCCTGGGGCCTTGGGAAGGGGCTCACAAAATCGCTCTGCCAGAGGGAGGCCCGAGGGAGGCCCGAGGGAGGCCAGAACTCAGCACTCACTGGAGGCCTGCTGATATCAGAGCCACTAAACCGATGGAGTTCCAAACCTCCAATCCATTTTTTTTAATGTCTGAATAACATTTCATTGTGTATGCATACATTTTTTTTCCAACTCATAGGCTAATGGACATCTTGATGATTCAATTCCCTAGCAATTGTGAATACAGCAGCAACAAATGTGAATGCGCAAGTGTCTTTGTGAAAGCAGTTAATGACTTCTGGGTGTATCTTCAGGAGTGGCTTAGCTAGGTCACATGATAATTTTGTTCCTAGCTTTTCGAGAAATGTCCAGATTGACTTCCAGAATGGCTGCATTAGTTTACACTCCTGCCAACAGTGTATGTGTTCCTCTTTCCCCTCATCCCTGCCAGCATTTGCTGTCATTTGTATTCCTGATGTTAACCATTCTGACTGGCGTAAGAAGGAATCCTAAAGTAATTTTAACCTGTGTTTGTTTCCCTGATGGCTAAGGATATTGAACAGTTTTTAGTGCTTACTATAACCATTTCCATTTCTTCTTTTGAGAGCACTTTGTTCAGTTCCATATTTCATTTTAAAAACTGGTTGTTTGGTTTCTTTGTATTTAGTATTTTAAGGTTTTAGTATTTCTAAACACTAATCCTCTGTTCATTGCAGAGCCGACAAAGATTTTTTACCATTCTCGTGGCTATCTTCTCCTTTAATTGACAGTTTCCTTTGCTGTATGGAGCTTTGAATCTCATGAGATTCCATTTTTCAGGTGTTGATTTCCTGTGCTACCAGAGTCCTAGTCAGGAAGTCCTTACCTTTACCTGTAAATGGAAGCATTCTCCCTTCATTTTCTCCTAGCAGCTTTTTCATAGTATTAGATTTTATGCTGAGGTCCTTGCTCCATTTGGAATTGGGTATTGTACAAGATGAGAGATAAAGGAATAGCTTCTTTTTTTTCCCCAAGGATTCCCATACCATTTGATGACAATGCTGCCTTCTCGCCAATTTATATTTGTGTCATCTTTGTCAAAAATCAGGTAGTTTTAGTTGTGTGTACTTATGTCTCAGCTATGCTGAAAATGTTGTTTTAGTCCAATGGCCTATGCATCTATTTTTGTCCCAGTACCATGCTGTTTTTATTATAATGTCTCTGTAATATAATTTGAAAACAAGTAGGGTGATACTTCCTGCAATATTCTTTTGGTTCAAGATTGCTTGATTTTTTTTTTGTACTATCGTTTAA
Organism: Nannospalax galili; assembly: GCF_000622305.1. Taxonomy (NCBI): domain Eukaryota; kingdom Metazoa; phylum Chordata; class Mammalia; order Rodentia; family Spalacidae; genus Nannospalax; species Nannospalax galili. Next base: position 828,522 of record NW_008347188.1, read on the forward strand.
GCTTTGAGACTGTTTTTACTGTCTGTGAAGAATCTCCTTGGAATTTTGATTTGCATTGCATTAAATACACAGATTGCTTTTGATAGGATGATGATTTCTCACAAGATTAATTCTTTCAACTCATGAGCATGTAAGGAATTCAGTCTTTGAGTCCCTTTCTCCCTCTCTTTCTTCAGTGTCTTAAAGTTTTCAGGTGGTAGAGATATTTCATTTCCTTGGTTAGGTTTAGTCCTTTGTATTTTGTTTTTTAAAAAATTCTCTCTCTCTCTTTCTCTCTCCCCTGCCCCCAGTTGTCTATGTGTGGTGTGGATCTATTGTGAATGGGATTGTTTCCCTGATTTCTTTTAAGTCTTTGGCATTGTCATATACAAAGGCTACTGATTTGTGTGTATCGATTTGTATCATCCCTTTGCTAAATAGGATGCAGTTCTAAGCGTTTTATTTAAGGAATTTTTAGGTCTTCTTACATATAGAATCATATCATCTTCAAATAGGAATAATATGATTTCTTCCTTGCCTGTCTGAATCTCTTCTATTTCCTTCTCTTGTCTTACTTCTGTAGCTTTAGGCCCTCCATTAAAGAGGAGTAGACAGAGTGGGCACCCTTTTCTTACTCCTGATCTTAGTAGAAAGGCTTTGCATTTTTCTCCATTTATCATGATGTTGGCTATAGGTTTGCACTACATAGCCTTTATCATGTTGAAGTATGCTCCCTCTATCCTTAGCCTCTCTATGATCATGAAATTGATATTGAAGTCTATCAAAGGCATTTGCTGCATCTATTGAGATGATTACATTATTTCTATGTTTGAATCTATTTTTGTAATGGGTAGCATTTATTAATTTGTGTATGTTGAAATATTCCTGCATATCTGGAATGAAGTCAACTTGATTGTAATGAATGAATTTTTTTTCTTTTTTTCTTTTGAATGTATGTTTTTATTGAGTTTTTGTGCATTTCATATATTTTAATCAAACTTAGATCCCCTCCTGAATCCACCTTTGTAGCCCCCCAAACCCCTCAGCCAGATTTTATGCATTCTGTCAAAAAATTAAGGCCTATTCTATCAAGCATTTGTACCCAGATATACCTTGGTGCTAGTTCACCCACTGGAGTCTAGTCAGCCTATCTCAAGTCACTCCCTTAAAGAAGATCAACTCTACCTCACCCCACAGTAATCATTTGCCAATAGCTCCTCAGCTAAGATTGGGACTTGCTGCCCATTTCCCCAGTTTTATGCTGGATTGAGTCAGCATGGATCTTGTGCATACTGCCACTATTGTTGCAACTTCATATGAGCAAGTTCCCAGAGGCCTGAAAGCCTCTGTTTCCTTATATTCATGCACCAACCCTGGCTCTTACAATCTTTCTGCCCTTCTACCACAATGATCCTTGAGCCATGAGTGGGTGAGGCTCAATATAGGAGTCCTACTCAGGGAAATGCACTTTGCAATCCCCTATTCTCTAAAACTTGATCAATAGTGGCATTCTATGTGCATCACACTCTGTTGTATAAGGAAGCTTTACTGGTGAGAGTTGAAGGATATATTAGTATTTTCTCTATCCCCTGTTCTACTATGTTCCATGACCCTTAGGTGTAGAGGGAGATGTGTCATAGGGCTAGGGCATCTCTCAGACATATATTCTCTGTGTGTTACCAGTTGTGGAGCACTGTAATAGCTTCCATCTGTTGCAAAAAGAAGTTTCTTTGATGAGTAGTATACAGTATACTTGTTTCTAAATATAAGGATCCATATTTAGCATGCAGTAAGAAATTCATTTGTCCAGAGATATGACAGAGATAGGATTTTCTCTAGGATCTATGACCTCTCCAGCCGTGTGTATTTGGTTATATTTACAGCCACGAGCTCCTTCCCATTGAGAGGAGATAGCTGTTGATTACCCTCTGGATAAAAGTGCCACTATTGTACCAAGAAAGGTTGTTTGCTGTGCCAGTTGTTGTGGTCATTAGTCTTTACAGCTGAATTGGACCGTTGATTGAAATTCTCCCTTAGCAGCTTGCATAGTATCCTCTAGAACTATGAGAGTTAGACTTCAGGGAGGAGGTTTCCAGATCAGTTCCAGCTCAATTGTTCCAAGTCGTGTCTAAAGTTTGTCCTGTCTTTAGCAATAGGCTCTTACATTCTAGAAGATAGTCAAGGGCTGTGGTAATAGCCTGTGCTATTTTGGGAGTTTCTTGGACCACCCTGACCAACAATTTGAAAGATGGTTTTTCCCATCTAGCACAGTGTTTCTTATTATATAGCTTGTAGGTATATACATGCACTCGTGTTCAGATATTATATGTGCATTTTCAGAGGGTTTGGGGTTAACACATTTCCTGTGATATTTTTGATGTTATCTTGAATTCTGTTTACCAACATTTATTGAGCATATTTGCATCTATGTTCACCAGAGAGATTAATCTGCAACTTTTTGTTGTATCTTTATCTGATTTTAGAATTAAGGTAAGTATGGCTTTATAAAGAGTTTGGAAATGTATCTTTCCCTATTCCATGAAATAATTTGAGTACTATTGATGTTAATTGTTCTTTAAATTGCTCATGAATTCTGAAAATAAACTATCTGTATTTTAGCTGAAGGACATTTTATTATGCTTCAAGCTTATAGCTGATTTTGGATTTGTTTAGAGCATTTATTTCTTCTTGATTTAATTTTGGTATATGTATCTAGGAATTCATTCATTTCATTTAGCTTTTTCCAATTTAGTGGAATAAACATTTGTAAATTACATCCTTATTTTCTGAATTTTGTTGGCATCTGTTGTAATAGCTCCCTTTTTATTTCTAATTTTATTATTTAGGATTTATTTTTCTCTTTTGGTTATCTTGGTTAAGGTCTACTCATACTTGCTTGTATTTTCAAAGAATCAAATTTTTGTTTCTTTTTCACTAATTTCAGCTGTGATTTTGATTATCTCTTCCTGTTCTTACTTTTAGATTTGATTTCTTTCTCATTTTTCCGAAGCCTTAAAACATACTATTAAGCTATTGGATATGAGAACTCTCAAACTCTTTACAGGCACTTAGTGTAATAAATTTGCCTTTTAGAACTGCCTTCATCGTGTCTCATAGCTATTGGTATATTATGTTTCCATTTTCAGTCAGTTTTAGGAATTTTTCAATTTCATTCTTGATTTTTTTCAGTGACTCAATTATCATTCAATAGTGTGTTGTTTAGTCTCCATGAGTTTGTATACTTTCTGTTGCTATTGATATCTGGCTTCATTTATTTGTGGTCATATAGAAGACAGTTAATTATATAAATTTTCCTGTTTTTGTTGAGAGTCCTATTATGTCCTAATGTATGATCAATTTGGGAGAAAGTTTCATGTGTTGGTGAGAAGAATGTGAACTCCTCACTATCTGAATTAAATATTCTGCTGATGATGTCTGTTAGGGTTGACAGTTTTAAGTCTTTCAAAACTTGTAATACTTTCAAAACTTTTCAGGTACTTTAGGACTTAAAAGTATCTATTGAATACATAAAGTGATTTTAATTTGCATTTCCCTAATTATTAGTGATGGTGAACATCTTTTAAGATGTTTCATAACCATCTTTACTTCTTCTGAGAACTCTCTGTTCAGCTCCTTAGTCCATCTTTCAGTTGGGTTGCTTCTTGTTTTGGTTCTCTGTTTTTTGAGTTCGTTATATACTCTGGTTACTAAGCCTCTGTCAGATGTGTCGCTGGTGAAGATTTTCTCCCATTCTGTGGGTTTTCTGTTTGCTTCCTTGGTTGCGTGCTTTGATGTACAGAAGCTTTTTAGTTTAATGAGGTCTCATTTATTAATTCTTGCCCTTGTTTCCAACTGATGTCCGGTTTAGAAAATCCTTTCTTACACCTATGTCTTGGAGGTTTTTCCCAAAGTTTTCTTCAAATAATTTGAGTTTCAGGCTTTACATTGAGGTTTTTGAGCCATTTGGAAATGACTTTTCTGCAGGGTAAAAGATAGGGGTTTAGTTTCATTCATCTGCAGGTGGAGATCAAGCACCATTTGCTGAACATGCTGTCTTTCCTCCAGTTAATGTTCTTGGCCCCTTTGTCAAATATCAGGTGGCTTAAATTGCATTTACTCATATTTGGGTCTTCAATTTTGTTCCATTGATCTGATTTTGGTGCCAGTACCATGTGGTTTTTATTACTATAACTCTGTAATACAGCTTGAAATCTTGTATAGTAATGCCCCCGGCATTGCTCTTAGTGCTTAGGGTTGTTTTGGCTATCTGAGGTCTTTTGTGCTTCCATATGACTCTTAGGATGTTTTTTTCAAATTCTGTGAAAAATGTCATGGAGATTTTGATTGGCATTGCATTGAATCTATCAATGACTTTGGTAGGATGGTCATTT
>NW_008347188.1:832987-842189 GCF_000622305.1 Nannospalax galili
CCGTTTAGAGCTCCTTAATGTCTTTGGTCAGGTTTATTTTGAGATATTTTATTATTATTTTTTAAGCTATCGTGAATGGGAGTGTTTTCATGTGCTCTTTCTCTGATTGCTTGTTATTGATATATAGAAAGGCTACAAACTTTTGTAGGATAATTCTGTAACCTACTACTACACTGAACATGTTAATAATTTCTAGGTGTTTTGGGGTGGAATTTTTGGCATCCCTTAGATATATCATCTTCAAAAAGGGATAATTTGATATCTTCTTTTCCAATTATTACTCATTTAATTTCCTGCTCTTGTCTTATTGCTCTTGCAAGAGTTTCAAGTACTATGTTAAAGGGAAGTGGGGATAGCGGGCAGCCTTGTCTCGTTCCTGGTTTCAATGGGAATGCTTCCAGTTTTTCTCCATTTAGAATGATGTTGGCTGTGGTTTTGTTACATATGTCTTTAATTATGTTGAGGTATGTTCCCTCCAGTCCAATTCCCTCTAGGACATTGAACATAAATCCATGCTGAATTTTGTCAAAAGCCTTTTCTGCATCTATTGAGATGATAATGTGGTTTTTATCTTTGAGTCCATTTATATGATTAATGACATTTATTGACATGTGTGTATTGGACCAGCCCTGCATCTCTTGGATAAAGCAGTCTTGATCATGGTGAATGATCTTTCTGATGTGTGTCTGTATGCAGTTTGCAAGTATTTTGTTGAGAATTTTTGCATCTATGTTCATTAAGGATATGGGTCTATAGTTTTCTTTTTTGGTTGTCCTTTAACTGACTTTGGTATTAGAGTGTTGCTGGTTTCATAGAAGGAATTTGGATGTTCTCCCTCCATTTCTATTTTTTTGAATAAATTTAGTAGTATTGGATGTAGATCTTCTTTAAATGTCTGATAGAATTCTGCTGTAAATACATCTGGTCCTGGGCTATTTTTAGTCCGGAGGTTTTGTATTACTGTTTCAATTTCTTTTTGTGTTATGGGTCTGCTTAAGTTGTTAAACTCTTCTTGGTTTAGTTTTGGTGGTTCCCATGCCTTTAGCTTTCCGTCCATATTTTTAGGTTTTCAAATTTAGTAGCATATAGGTTTTTAAAGTATTCCCTTATAATGTTCTATATCTTTCTGGTGTCTATTGTGATGTTTCCCCTTTCATCTCTGATTTTGTTGATTTGGAGGTGCTCTTTCTTTCTTTTGGTTAACTGGGCTAGCGGTCTGTCAATCTTGTTTATCTTTTCAAACAACAAGTTCTTGGATTCGTTGATTATTTATGTTGTTTTCTTTGTTTCAATTTCATTAATTTCTGCCCTGATTTTTGTTATTTCTTCTCATCTGCTGGGTTTGGGTTTCATTTGCTGTTGCTTTTCAAGTGTGTTGAGTTGCAATGTTAAGTCAGGTTTCATCTTACCCCAGTCAGACGGGCTAAGGTCAAGAGAACAAATGATACCAAATGTTGGAGAGGATGTGGGGAAAGGGAAATACTCAACCACTGCTGGTGGGGCTGCAAACTGGTTCAACCCCAATGGAAAGCAGTGTGTTAAACTCTTAAAATACTACAAATTAACCTACAATTTGACCCAGTTATACCACTCTTTGGCATATACCCAAAGAACTCATCCTATTGAAGAGACACTTGTACATCCATGTTTGTTACAGCTCTTTTCACAATACCTAAGAGATGCAACCAATCCAAGTGTCCCTCAGTTGATGAATGGATAATGAAAATGTGGTTCATTTATATGATGGAGTTTTACTCAGCAGCAAAGAAGGATGAAATGATGAAATTTGCAAGTAAATGGATGGAACTAGAAACTGTTATACTAAGTGCAGTAACACAGACTCAGAAAAAAAAATTGACATATGTTCTCCCTCATATGTGTATCCTAGAACAAGATTCTGCTAAATGAGTATGCAACCAGACATAACTACAGGAATAGGGATAATGGAAAAGAAACAGGCAGGTAAAGGAAAAAGAACCTGAAAGAGAAGGACAGTAAAAAACTGGCCTTAATAAGGGAGATATGGATAAAAATTGGGTTAGTTTAAGGGAGGGGGACGGGAAGGGTACACAAGGAACGTTGGGGATAAAGGGAAAGAAGGAGCTCAAGAGAGGTAGGACCGTAGCAGGAAGGTATTATTAAGGGAGAAATGGGAAAAATGGAGGCACTTTAAATAGAGAGGTTGGAGTGTGGAGAGATAATGTGAGAGATAAATAATGCCTAGATAGTTTTGAAAACCAGAGGGAACCATACTACTCCTACACACTATTGACAAAGTATACATAGCAGATCAAGAAATATGTGTCTAGGTAAGGTTCATCTGATAACAACTGGTCTTTGCCCAAGATTTATCTACATGACACACAGTAGTTAAAAGTACCAGACTGGTGGAACTAACCTTCTTGTATGTTTAACAGCCATACTTTGAGGCCTATACTAATTTGGTCAGAGGGACATAAAGGATAGTTTTTGCTCCTTGCCCTCTTAGGTCAACTAGTTCCAGGGACTATGAGCACCTTCCCAAAATGTCCTGTAATTGTGGTGTGTCACCTGTCCTCTTGATCAGGGAGGCCAAGGAGACCCTAAGAGATGGACTTGAACCAGTGCAGTGTCCAGTCTACAAAGAGGAGGATCAACACAGATGAATCATTTCCTCCATGCTTCCAAGCGAAGCCAGCCATGGTCAAGCAGGACCTTTGAGTTATCTTCACATAAGCGGAACTGGTAAAAGAAAGGAGCAAGGGGCTCCTCCCAAGCTCACATGACCACTGAGGAACAGATCCTCAAAGACCTTAAGAGTAAAAATAAATTGGTTTATCTGGGCCAACTATATGGCCTTAAACACCCCAAAGGAAAGTATAACCAAAGATTAAATGGGCCATTATGATTTTTTAAGATTCAACATTTATAGCTAAAGGCTATACAATAAGCAACAATGCCAGACAGGTGATACCTTCTTTTGAATTGTTGGCCAGGTGCCCCAAGGGACTCCCAGAGAGTAACCCAGCATAGAACTGGGAAAATGAACAGCAGACCCCAATCTTATCTAAAGGAATATTGACAACTGATTGCTGCTAGATGAGGAACAGCTGACCCTCCTAAAACAAAGGCCTCTAGATAGGCTGACTAGATTCACCAGAAGATCAAGTAGTGGGGAGTGGCTGGGGGTGCCAACAACACAGCAGACCGTAGCAGAAATATCAGAGTACAAGGGCTCTAGTTGGGGGAGGAAGGCTATGGGAGGGTGCTGTCTGGGAAGTGGGTGTATAGTCGAATATGATGGTTCAAGATGTTTTGTGTGATACACACAAAAAAAATCAACAAAAGTTTTAAAAATGTATTATATTTGAGGAGAAAGCATGGAAATTTATGTCATGCTAATTAGTAGAGGTGATGAACAATACCATTGAAATCTGCCCGGTGACTTTATAGACATACACAGGCACCAAGGATCCATGTGCAACCGATTATGACTAATAATAATCAGATACACACAGATTAGAGCTGCAAGCGCTGACATCTCTGTGTTAGTAGCAAAAACAATGAGTATGTCTGCAAGGAACAATATATTCTAAAATGAAAAGGAGATCTTTTTTAAAGATTAAAAACTCATCCAATTTTATGTCTTATAAGGTGTATACTGAATTCATAATATATAACTGTATTAATTCAACTGTGAACCTAGAAACTTGCACCTACTTGTGAAAGAGATGTACTGTTGCCCTGGAGTGTGTTACTGAATATGTTAAAGCTGTAGTGAAAAGCTTCTAATCATGTAGTTATTAAAAATTTTAAAAAGTATAATGATTAAAAAAATAATAATTCTTCAAAGCATAAGAATTTACTCCTTAATAATTAGTAGATGTGAAAAACATTACCAATGAAATATACCTGACGACTTTATATCCATGCTGGTATCCTATATCCTAAGCTGCTATCATTACTAGGGTCCTTTCCAGCTCCAAAAAAAATATTTATTTTCATTATTACTCCACTTGTGGCCATAGTAGCCTAAGTGACTAGAAACACAGAGAAATAAAAAGTATAACTAGGTCCCAAACAAAGATGCCAGGAATGTTCAATAAGTGGCCTAAAAATGTACAGCCAGTTTTGTAAGAGAAATGCTTCTTCTAAGTATGAAGTATTTTGTAATGAAATGCTTCTTCTAAGTATGTGGCTATTAAATAAATATTTTTTAAAAAAGTTTCTATTGAATATTTGGTTATTCTGGTGCGCCTGCCTTTTTAAATAAATTGACCTCTCGTGGTTTCAGTACTATTGCTTCGTTCTGCATTTTCAGTGCTTTAACTAGTATAGGTCATTATTGTAAGTAGGCAAAACCACCAAACAAGAACATTCCATGAGTAAAAAAGCAGTTTACTGCAGGACAAATTAGCAGTATGTCTCACAGGAGTAGAGAGCAGAAGCCCAGTGGGGGAAGTTAGAAAGGTTTTATAGGCCCTTCAGAGGCCTGTGGAGTCTTCGGGCTGGCGTAGGTAGATGGTTTAAGGGCAGCAAGGATATTCATCTACCTGGGGCAGTTAGCTATTAGGAAGGAAAGAACTTTAGTCTCCTGATAAGTAATGCCTAGAGTCAGAGAATTGACCTAGCATATATGAGAAACCCCGGTAGAGGCCTGTGAGGCCGTCTTAGAGCACTGGCAGCTCTGCTGCCATCTTAAGGACCTAATAACTAGGAGCTTTTCTGATCTTTTCTGCTTGGTTATCTGGAGGCCTCTTGTACATGGATGGGATATCTTTCCACAAGTTTAGGAAATAATTCCTATGGTTTTATAAAAAATATTATCTATGTCTTGAGTGTGGGCTTCTTTACCTTCTTCTATGTCCACAGTTCAAAGGTTAGGTCACCTCATGGTGACACTATGGTTTATAGTGTTCCATTTATATGCAGTTTTTGAGTTTATTATTGACCCTGACGGAGTGGTCTCATTTCCATGCTTTTGTCATCCAGTCCTGATACTCTGCTTTCACATCATGCATTCAGTTGGCTTTTCTTCAGCAATTTTTTTCTCTTTGTTGACTTCTATTCTCTTCTGTGTTTTCTAACCTTCTTCTGATTGATGTTTTCTTCATTTATTTGTTTTTGTTTTCTTGGAGTATAAGCATATTTAGTTTGAGTTGCTTGAACGTAGTAATAACCATTACTTTGAATTCTTTGTCTTCATGTTCTTCCTGGTCATTCTTCTTGGGGAATCATTGCTATAAAGTTAATAATTGGGGAGGGGGGCATGTCATGGTTTTTCATGTTACTTATTTTCTGACCTGGAACTTGTGAATCTGAAGTAGTATGTTGGTATAGTTCTCTCTCTCTTCTTTTTGTTCAATTGTTCACATAACCTTTCTTCTTTTATTGATCTATTTATGCATTTATTTATCCATTCACTCATTTTTTTTTTGAGACAAGGTCTCACTGTCTGGCTTCAGACTCACTATGTACAGCAGGCTGGCCTTGAACTCATGTAGATGTGCCTGCAAGTGCTGGGATTAATGGTATGTACCACACCCAGCCACCTTTCTTCTTTCAGTGGAGGTGTGTGCAATGGTGTGTGCAATGTTCAGAAGACTAACTTGTAGAAGGGTTGAGATGTTATTTTGCAGCGTTTAACTGATATTGAGAGCTGTGAGTTCTATCTCCGGTCCTCTATTGAACATCCAGTATGGTCTATACTTACAGTCACTACCCAAGGGTCAGCACATCCCTTGCTTATCTTTTTCTCCACTGCCTTCGCCATACCTGGGTTCTCTACCTTGAGTCAGCTCTGGTCAACTTGAGTTGGGTGTGGAGTTGGAAATCTTATGGGTTGGAGAGGAGTAGGTCTAATGAGAGAACCCAGAGGTGACAGGCAGTCTGACAACAAAGGGATGTGAAGTTCTGGAGGACCCTGACTTTAAGTCAGGCAGCCTGCCAGTGCAGGGAACCAGGCAGCCTAGCAGCATAGGAAATGGGACAGGCTGACAACATGGGGAAGCAAGACCCTGCAGGAGCCTGGCGAAGGGGAACAGCAAAGTTATGGAGTTTGCAGGAAAACTGAGAGGTTTGGAAGTTGCTGTATTAAGTTCTCTTCCATATGTGGATCCTAGCTTTTAACTTTTATATATCTGTATATATGTGGATATGAGTGCTGATATATTATGAAACTAGAAAGGGGACCAGAAGAGGGAAAAAATAAGAGATTTTGAGGAAGTGGGGAGGGTGCCTGGTCACACGCGATGTGAAAGTGAAAGGGGACTATTGGATGCAGAGGTACAGGAAACTAATGACGGTGATGGCAAGGGGTTAGAATTTAGGGGTGGAGGATTAATAGAAATAAGTTATGTAAGAAAATGTCACAATGAAACCTATAGTTCCTCTAAAGGAAATCTTATTTAACACAAAGAAGTGTATTTTAAAAATAAAATTATTGGTGCTGTAGAGATGGCCCAGGAGTTAAAAGCATATGCTACTCTCAGTTTGACCTAAGTTCAGTTTCAGGGAGTTAAAAATCACCTGTATCTTCAGGTCTAGAGAAATCTAATGTGCTCTTCTGGTCTCTGTAGAAACCTACATTCAGGTGTTCACACCAACACACAGACACATGCAAGTACACAAAACTAAAATAGTAAATGAAAAAATTTTTAAATGTGTTCATACCTTTCTATGCAAAATTGACGTGAATCAAATATCAATAAAATTTACTGAATTTGCATTAGAACACAGAGAACACTTTTTTGTTTTTTGAGACAGTATTTCATATAGCCCAGGCTGACCTTAACCTCATTATGTAGGCAAGAATGACCTAGAATTTCTGATCATCCTGCCTCCACCTCCCAAATGCTCAGATTAGGGGCTTTTGGTTTTTGGGAAAGGTGCATCACAACGTAGCTCAGGCTGGTCTAGAACTCATAATCTTCCTGCTCTAGCTTCCCAGATGCCAGAATTATAATCAAGCACCAGCATACCTCAAGAAGAAGGGCTCATGTGCACGTATGTGTGCATGCTCATTTGTGTCTGTGCGTATGTGTGCATGTATGCACTTATTTGAGACTGGGTCATACTATGTAGTGATTCTCCTGCCTCAGCAGACTTATAGATGTTTTACACCTTGCATGACAAGAATAATTTTAAAAATAAGGGTTTTAAGAAGAAATGTTTTAGTACAGCATATAGCAATTGTACCATATTCTTATTCCCCATAAAGGTCTCCAGAATGAAGTCTTACACACTTGAATACCAACTTGAAAACTTTTGGTTTGCAGAAAATATATATCTAAATATGGAGTGATTTTTACTAGAGAAAATATTTGTTTTGATTTTCTATTTTTTTAGCTTTACAATTTTTTTTAAAAATGTTTAATAACTACATGATTAGAAGAAGCATTTCATTACATCTTTAACATATTCAGTAGCACACTCCAGAGCAAGAGTACATCTCTTTCACAAGTTGCTGTAAGTTTCTATGTTCTCAGTTGAATTGATAGTTATGCAATATTGAACTCAGTATAAGCCTTGTAAGACATAAAATTGAATGAGTTTTTAACCTTTAAAAATGATCTCCATTTCATTTTAGAATATATTGTTCCTTTCAGAAATACTCATTGTTTTTGCTACCAACACTGAGATGTTGGCACATGCATCTCTAATCTGTATGTATCTAATTATTAGTAGTCATAGTCAGTTGCACTTGGATCCTTGGTGCCTGAGTATGTCTGTAAAGTATTCAGGTACATTTCAATGGTAATGTTTATCACCTCTACTAATTAGCATGATGTAAATTTAAAATTTGTTGATTTGTGTGTGTGTGTGTGTGTGTGTGTGTATCACACAGAACATCCTGAACCATCTTATTCAACTATACACCCACTTCCCAGATGGCACCCTACCGTAGCCTCCCTCCCCCCACTAGAGCCCTTATACTCTGATATCCCTGCTACTGTCTGCTGTGTTGTCGGCACCCCCAGCCCTTCCCTACTACTTGCTCTTCTGGTGAATCCAGTCAGCCTATCTAGAGATCTTTGTTTTAGGAGGGTCAGCTGTTCCTCATCTAGCAGCAATCAGTTGTCAATATTCCTTTAGATAAGATTGGTGTCTGCTGTTCATTTTCCCAGTTCTATGCTGGGTTACTCTCTGGGAGTCCCTTGGGGCACCCTGCCCAACAACTCAAAAGAAGTTATTGCCTGTCTGGCATTGTTGCTCATTATATAGCCTTTAGCTATACATGTTGAATTTAAAAAATTATATTGGCCCATTTAATCTTTGGTCATACTTTTCTTTTGGGTGTTTAAGGCCATATAGTTGGCCCAGATAAAACGATTCATTTTACTCTTAAGGTCGTTTGAGGATCTGTTCCTCAGGGGTCACATGGGCTTGGGAGGAGCCCCTGGCTCCTTTCTTTAACCAGTTCTGCCTATGTCAAGATAAGTCTGAGGTCCTGCTTGACCATGGCTGGCTTCGCTTGGAAGCATGGAGGAAATGATTCCTCTGAGTTGACCTTCTTCTTTGTAGATTGGACCCTGGCTCAAGTCCATCTGGAGGGGTCTCCTCGGCCTTTTTGATCAAGAAGACAGGTGACCCACCACAATTACAATACATTTTGAGAGATGCTCATAGTCCCCTTGAACTAGTTGACTTAGGAGGGCAAGGACCACAACTGTCCTTTATATCCCTCAGACCAAATTATTATATGCCTCAAAGTATGTCTGTTAAACATCCAAGAGGGTTAGTTCCACCAGTCTGGTACTTTTAATTACTGTGAGTCATATAGATAAATAATGGCAAAGACCAATTGTTCTCAGACAAACCTTACCTAGACATATATTTCTTGATCTGGTATATATAATTTGTCAATAGGTTGTTCGAGTAATATGGTTCCCTCTGGTTTTCAAAACTAACTAGGCATTATTTATCTCTCGCATTGTCTAACCCCTCAATTATGGTCTCCCCAGTTAAAGTGCCCCCATCTTCCCCCTTTCTCCCTTAATAATACCCTTCTCCTATGATCCTACCTCTCTTGAGCTCCTTCTTTCCCTTTATCCCCTAGGTTCCTTGTATACCCTTCCCTCCCCGGTCCCTTAAACTAACCCAATTATTATCCATACCTCCCTTATTAAGGCCTGTTTCCTACTGTTCTTCTCTTACAGGTTCTTTCTTTTCTTTACCTCCCTGTTTCCTTTCCATTATCCTGGTTCCTATAGTTATGTCTGGA
>NW_008347188.1:842983-847885 GCF_000622305.1 Nannospalax galili
CCCCCCCCCACACATTTGCTCAAGCCTTCGGGCCAGCAATCTTGCCCCAGATCCACAGGGAGTCAGTCTATTCTGTCTTTGAGTTGCTGAGCTGGCTGCGAGTTTCCTACACCATCACTCTCTACTGGTGGCTCCTGGCTTCCATCCCAAGATGGCACCCAGCTTCCCTTCCTACTTCCCACTTGTATCAGGCCCCACCCACTGGAGGAACCAGCCAATTGGGAGACACTCCACCGCTTTTCTCCACTCTTACAACCTTTCTGTCAATATTCAGCTAAAGTCCCTGAGCCTTGGAGGGGGTGATAGATGTAGGGTGATCTCTCTTGTATCATGGCAAGATAGTGGCTTCTTGGGCTTCCCCATTAGTCGTCTTTAGGCTGTGGCCACTGATCTATCTCAGTGGTGCTTTTTCCTATTATAAAGACAAATGGAAGGAAGTAGACACATTTAAACAAACATGAATGTAAATACAAATGCTTAGACAATATCCCAGTAGGTGTACTATACTCATTAAACAATATACTTATGATGGCTTCTCCACTAGGGCCTGTAGCCTTTCTCAACAAAAGGCGTTGGCCTGGTCTACAGTGCCAGATGTGTGTTCCACCCCTAGGAGCAGGCATTATATCCAATCGAAAATTTGCTGGTGGTACATACACTAGGTGCCCCACTACTGCACCAGCAGAGCATCTTTTTCTCTTCCCCAACCATCTGTATAGAGCCTTCTGGCAACATGAACGTAAATCCATCCAGTGGCACAGAGGCTTTTTTTTTTTTTTTGGCTTAGTCTCAGTTCCATCTCTTCTTCTTCTCCCGCACTCACAACATGCAGTGTCCTCAGCAACATGGCCTTACTGACCTTTCTGTGTACAACCAACATTAATGGTAATAGCCTTGGTGAATTGGAGGACCTCAAGGGTCTCTCTCTGACCAACAGCTCCTAGGCGGGCAACCCACCCCTGGTACTGTAGATTTTCTTAACAGTTGTCTATAGCTGACCTTTGCTTCTTCATGTATCTTTCAAATGGGTTTCATATCTGTAAAACATTCGAAGGAATGTTAACATTAAATATTAAATCACTCATAGACAAGGTCTCATATTGCTTGGAAAGGTTTTGTCCATTCATATTAATTGTTTTCTCCATAGATCCTTGTTAGGTACCATAGTATGGATATGAGGCACTAATTTGGTTAGCTCATTGCCATTTTTAGTTGTCCCTTTGGATTCTTTTATTCTTGATACATTTACAGGTGTTGGCTCCAGTTGCCTGACCCTGTACTGGGCTAAGGAGGCAGGGGGCTTCTCCTGTTCCCACTGCACTTGTTGGTTCCCTGAGTCAGACAAGCTCTGACTCTGCTTCCTGACTGTAGCCACATCTGTCATCTTCCAATTGACCATACCAGGTTGCTGGGGGAGAACTTGGTGGGAAAACCTGCTTCCACCCCTAGTATAGACTTTATCAGAAGAGAAATGCATCTTTTTTAATCACTGGGGATTCTTAACCACCCCTCATATAGTTGTTATCCTTCGAATGTCCTTTGTAAACTGTTCTTCTGGTTTTAAAACCTTCCAGAAGTGTCTTAGTACTGAATTTGGTTTTCTATCAGTTTTTTCTCTGGGGATTTGGGCTTGACATAAGTCTTGCCACATTTGTGTTTGAGTAACCCAAGTGGACCATTTCCTCTGTCTGGTCTTTTTTATATCTCTTATGGGATGTTCTGTTATTCTGCAGACACTTTTTACATGCTGGTGAGAATCATTTAGATTTGCCAAAGCCTCTCTCACTTTACACAGATCCTGTCCCATTAAAGGGATTAGCAAAACCATTAAAGCTCCATAACATTCTCGAGGTCCCAGTTGAATTAAGCTTTATTTCATATCACTCGTGAACACATTCTTATCTGGCCCAGTGAACTGGACATCATATATTCCTTTCCTCATGCCTAAATCTCTCAGTAATGCCTGCCCCTCCTTTATAGTCCTCCAGGCCCTGCTAATCATGTTAATCTCCCTTGGTGAGGACCGTGTATCTTTAATGCCTTCAACCAGACATCCCATTAAGGACTGCTCCCCCTGCATTGGCCTAGGTTGAACAGCCTATATTGTAAGGATGGATGGGTGGTTATATAACTCAGCTGTGAAGTTTCTGAAGGACTTAGACTGACATCATTTGCTCCCATGTCACATACTCTCACAAGCCACGTGGCCACGGGCTCTCTTGTTTTCTTGTAAGTTTTTGCTAGCTTTAACACTTCCAGCATGGGATATTTCCTAGCTATAGTAAAGTTAGCTTTTTTTTTTTTCCTTTTTACTATTATCGTTTTCTCTATGAGTCCTTGAACTTTACACAAGTCAAAGTGTCCCACCTTTCCTCTGTCTCCAGCTAGCGCCTGGATCTGCTTTTTCACACACACACACACACACACACACACACACACACACACACGCACGTGCCTGGATCTGCTTTTTCACACACAGACACACACACACACACACACCCCTGCATATCTTTTATTATGAAAAGCAGCTGCTCTATTTTTCTGGGAGCTCCCTTTGGGTACAGAGCAGACAAAAGATCTTCTAACTTTTAGGTAACTTTTAACAAATCCTCACATACCCGCAATATATCCCCACATTTACAACATAGCTGTGGCCCCCGCTTTTGTGTGGCTGGTCTCTTTTTAGTAACCCAATGCAAAAACCACATCAGTGCTGCCATTAGCACTCTTCTAAAACTCATTCTCAGGTTTGTCATATCCTGCTGACTAAGCCAGTTCTGTGATCCAAATTCTCTCTGGGTCTCCTGCATGATCAGACGAACCATATAATATATTTTATGTGAGTTTATTAACTTACAAAGGAATGAGTACCCAGTGCCTAGCCTCGCACCGCTGCAACTCAGAGCCCACCTTATCAGACCTTGCCATGCCCATAGTCCCGCTAGCATTCCCCCTCGCCTCTGTGGCCAGTGATCCCGTTCCAGGTCCACAGGGAATCACTCCACTCTGTCTTTGAGTTGCTGCACTGGCTGCAAGTTTCCTACACCATCACGGTCTACCAGCGGCTCCTGGCTTCCATCTCAAGATGGCTCCCAGCTTCCCTTCCTAATTCTCACTCATGTCAGGCCTCACCCATTGGCGGATCCAGCCAGTTGGGAGAAACTGGGGTAAGATGAAATCTTAAAGTAGGTTTAATTTGCATTTCTCTAATTATTAGTGATGGTGAACATTTTTTAAAATGCTTCATAGCCATATTTATTTCTTCTTTTGAGAACTCTGTTCAGCTTCTTAGTCCACCTTTTAATTGGGTTACTTCTTATCTTGATTCTATTTTTTGAGTTCGTTATATATTCTGGTTATTAAACCTCTGTCAGATGTGTCACTGGAAAAGATTTTCTCCCATTCTATGGGTTTTCTGTTCACTTCCCTGGTTGCCTCCTTTGATGTGGAGAAGCTTTTTAGTTTAGTGAGGTCCCCTTTGTTAATTCTTTCCCTTGTTAGCTGAGCAATTGATGTCTGGTTTAGAAAATCCTTTCCTACACTTATATCTGATAGGTTTTTTTGCCAAAGTTCTCTTCTAACAGTTTCAGAGTTCCAGAATTTACATTGAGGTCTTTGATTCATTTGGAACTGACTTTTGTACAAGGTGAAAGATAAGGGTTTAGTTTCATTCTTCTACAGGTGGAGATCCAGTTTTGCCAGAACCATTTGTTGAACATGCTGCCTTTCCTTGAGTGAATATTCTTAGCTGCTTTGTCAAATATCAAGTGGCTGAAATTGCATGTACTCATATTTGGGTTTTCAATTTTGTTGCATTGATCTATGGGTCTATTTTTGTGTCAATACCATGTTGCTTTTATGACTATAGCTCTGTAATACAGGTTAAAATGTGGTACAGTAATCCCCCTGGCATTGCTCTTAGTCCCCAGGGTTGTTTTGGCTATACGAGGTCTTTTGTGCTTCCATAGGAATGCTTTTTTTCCAATTCTGAAAAATGTCATGCTGATTTTTATTGCTGTTGCACTGAATCTATAAATGGCTTTTGGTAATATGGTCTTTTTCACAATATTAATTCTTCCAATTCATGAGCACAGGAGGTCCTTCCATCTTCTGATGTCTTCCTCAATTTCTTTCTTTAAAGATTTAAAATTTTCATTGTAGATGTCTTTAATGTCTTTGGTCAGGTTTATTACAAGACATTTTATTTTTTTACAGCTTATGTGAAGGGGAGTGTTTCCATGTACTCTTTCTCTGATTGCCTGTTATTGGTATATAGAAAGGCTACAGATTTTTGTAGGTTAATTTTGTAACCAGCCACATTACTGAACATTTTAATAATTTTGAGGAGTTTTCTGGTGGAATTTTTGGTGTCTCTTAGATATAATGTATCATCATCAAAAGGGATAATTTGATCTCTTCTTTTCCAATTATTATTCCTTTAATTTCCTGCTCTGGTCCTATTGCTCTTGCAAGGGTTTCAAGCATTATGTTAAAGAGAAGTGGAGATAGAGGACAGCCTTGTCTGGTTCCTGATTTCAATGGGAATGCTTCCAGTTGTTCTCCATTTAGAATGATGTTGGCTGTGGGTTTGTTATATGTGGCTTTAATAATGTTGAGGTATGTTCCCTCCAGTCCAATTACATCTAGGACTTTGAACATATATGTATGTTGAATTTTGTCCAAGGTTTTCTCTGCATCTATTGAGATGACCATGTGGTTCTTGTCTTTGAGCCCATTTATATGATTAATGACATTTATTGACTTATGTATATTGAGCCATCCCTGCATCTCTGGAATAAAGCCAACTTGATCATAGTGGATGATCTTTTTGATGTATGTCTGTATGTGGTTTGCAAGCATTTTGTTGAGAATTTTTGAAACTATGTTCATTAAGGATATTGG
>NW_008347188.1:848273-848814 GCF_000622305.1 Nannospalax galili
TAACTGGGCTAGTGGTCTGTCAATCTTGTTTATCTTTTCAAAGAACCAGGTCTTGGATTCATTGATACTTTGTATTATTTTCTATGTTTTGATTTCATTAATTTCTGCCCTTATTTTTGTTATTTCTTCTTGTCTGCCGGGTTGGGTTTCATTTGTTGTTGCTTTTCAAGCATCTTGAGTTGCAATGTTAAGTCATTTTTTGGGTTATTTCTTATTTTTTGATGTCAGTACTTAGAGCTATAAAATTCCCTCTAATGTCAGCTTTCAATGTGTCCCAGAGGGTTTGTTGTGTTGCATTGTCTATTTCATTTAGTTACAAGGAAGACTTTTCTTTCCTAATTTCTCTTTATACCTTTTCATCATATAAGAGTGTGCTGTTTAATCTCCATGTGTTCATGTGGTAATTATGGCTTCTTCTGGTGTTTATTGTAAGCTTTACTGCACTATGGTTTAATAGAATGCATGGAATTATTTCAGTCTTTTTGTATTTGTTGAGGTTTGTTTTGTGTCCCAGTATATGGTCGATTTTGGAGAAGGTTCC
>NW_008347188.1:848849-849634 GCF_000622305.1 Nannospalax galili
TGGTGCTTGGGTGGAATACTCGGTAGATGTCTGTTAGGTCCATTTGATATATGGTATTGATTAATTCAGATATCTCTCTGCCCTGTTGACCTATCTAATGGAGACAGTGGAGTATTTAAGTCCCTTAGTATTAATTAATTGGGATTAATCTGGGTCTTAAAGTCCTGTAGTATTGTTTTCATATGAAATTGGGTGCACAAGAGTTTGGTGAATGTGTGTTCATGATTGTAGCATCTTCTTGATTTATTGCTCTTTTAATCAGAATGAAGTGGCCCTCTTTATCTCTTCTGATTAATTTTAGTGTAAAGTCTATTTTGTCAGATATTAGAATTTGAACACCTGCTTTTTTCTTAGTACCATTTTCTTGGTATATTTTTTTTCCATCCTTTCACTTTAAGATAGTGTCTGTCCTTGAAAGTGAGATGAGTTTCTTGCAGACAACAAAAAGATGGGTTTTGTTTCTTAATCCATTCATATAGTCTGTGTCTTTTGACTGGGGAGTTCAGTCTGTTAATATTTAAAGTTATTAATGAGAAATGAGTATTGAATCCTGTCATTTTTATTTCTGTTTACATTCTTGATATAGCTGTATTTTCCACAGTTATATGTTCATTGAATTTTTTTCCACAACCCCTTGGGTACAGTCATGCCTTTCTTCAGCTCTTTGTATTGCTTCCAGAACTCAAAGGGCTGTTTTTGTGGACATGAATTCCTTCAGCCTATTTATGTCATGGAAGATTTTTTGTTCCCCTTTGACTATAATAGACATTTTGGCTGGGTAGGAA
>NW_008347188.1:849749-861866 GCF_000622305.1 Nannospalax galili
TATGTGACTTGTTTCTCTTTTGCAGCTTTCAGAATTTTCTCTTTGTTTTGTGCGTGTAGTGTTTTTACTACGATGTGCCATGGAGAATTTCTGTTCTGGTCCTGTTTGTTGTTCTATATGCTTCTTGTATTTGTATGGGCATATCTTTCTTTAATTTTGGGAAATTTTCTTCCACAATTCTGTTGAAGATCTGGTCCATGCCATTATCATGGGATTCTTCTCCTTCCTGTATGCCTATGATTCGTAAGTTTGGTCTTTTTTGGTGTCACACAATTACTGCATATTCCATTCTTGTGATTTCTTAAAATTTTCATAACCTTTGCTTGAGTGGTCTAGTTCATCCACTTTATCTTCTGTCTTGATACTTTCTTTTCCATTTCCTTCATCCTATTGGTGAAGCTTTCTCCTGTCGCTTCTAATTGGCTTGCTGAATGTTTCATTTCCTTCTTCATTTCAGTCTGAGTAGTTTTCAATATTTCTAGCTCTTTTCTGAATTCATTCAGAAGTTTATCCCTATCTTCCTTCAGTTCTTTGATTTCTTTGTGTGTTCTTTAAATTCACTGAATTCTTTCATCATGTTTATAATTGTTCTTTTGAGTTCCATGTCCTGCATTATCTCTAGGGTGTTCTCATTGTACTCCTCTAGAAGACTATTGGCATTTTGTGGGGATATGTTATTTCAGATTTTCATGATATTATTTTTTCTCTGTGATTTTGACATGTGAATTTCTTTTGTAGTTTCTGATTCTTGTGAGACTCAGGCCTTCAAGTTTAGGTCTGCTTCTTTTTGTGAACTTTATGTGTCTTTGTGTTTTACTTTTTGGCTGAAAAGCTGGTTCCTCTAAGCTTCCAGTTGTCTCTTTTGATTTTATATTAGAGTGGCCGGATTGCTTTTGTCTTCAGGAATTCCCACAGAGGCCTAAGTCAGATGAGGATCAGATGCTCTCAGGCTTTCCCCTAAGGTCTGGATCCCTCCTAGAAAGATTTTGGCCTCAGGAATTTGGGAGTTGGAATGGCCTGGGAGCAGGGCCCAGGAAAGATGCTGATCTAGGGCAACTGGTGGCCCTGCTACCCAGAGATGCAAAGGGAGATTTGGGCATGAAGGGGCCCTCAATAGCTCCTGGGGACTGCACTGAGTAATTGGCTTGGTCTGGATTCAAAGGATAAGGAAGCAATGGTGGTTCCCCTGGTGTCTGGGGCACCAAGACAAGGAATGGGACAGGACCCAAGCTAGGAGGAGAGCTGGGCGGAGGAGATGGGAGGGTGAATGAGGCTGGGGGAATCAAGGACTTACCCCGGAGAGAGGCCTTTGGGTTGTGTAGGCCCATGGAAGAATAGGGAGGTGAGGCTTGCTATGATTTTCTATAAATAAGGATTCACTTCTTTTTCTAGCATTGATGATTGATGCTTACATGATAAGCAAGCTCTTCATCTGCGTTTCTAGGTATGGGAGTTTTGGATTCTTTCTTAGTTTTTGCTTGTTTTTGTGTTGAAAGCTATTTTTATGCTAACATAAAATTTAAAAATGCTAAAAGTTTAAAAAACGTATCTGACTGCAAGGAAGCTTTTTATTTCTTTTAAACAATTCATTGCTTAACACTTGTCAATATTTGGAATCTTCAGTCTTTTACCTCCTGCCATTAACATCATTCTCTCACACATGTGCTTTGAAATGTTTCAGTATGACTTAAGATCCCATTAAAGTACTGAACAATCTGTAGCTAAAGTCAACCAGCTTTACTAGAAGCAGCCTTGTTACTCTGATTTTTCTGTATTACTTTACCTTTGTGCAGGGTCCTCCAGTTCTCGAGCCATCTTTGACTCCTGTGCCTCTGCTTTTATGGAGCCCTTCTCCTCATTCTTTTTCTCAATATGTATGTTCTCTGGGTGTTTTCCTGGGTGCTTCCCTTTCTAATGATCAATTTTAGTTTTAATCACTCCCACAGCTAAAAATGACTCTCAAATGTAGATCCCAAGGTTGTTCTTTAATTGCTCAAGAGTTCCCAACTTATACTCACTTATCTACTGTGTTCTGTATGCACAAGGCCCTCAAGCTCAATAGTAGAGAATGAACCTCACCATGTCCACTTGTTCAGAGGCTTTCTCATGGCTCAATGTCACAATCCTCCTGCCACATGGATTCTAACCATAGATGTAATCTTTACTCACTTTGGCTTTCCTTCTTTTCATGTCTAATAAATGATTACTGTCCTGATTCTTCCTGAGAAGCATCCTTTCAGTTTCCTCATTTGTCATTCTCTTGATGCTGCTCTTAGAGTCAAAGCCCCCACCATTTCTTACCAAGGTAGGAGCAGCAGGCTTTGTCATCATTACTCTGACTTTATCCAGCAGCTACCAAGGCACATCTTATTAATAAGAAATGTGCTTTTCCCATCTCCTGATTTCCCATTTAGCATGTTTTAGACTGGTCCCAGGAACTCTCTAAATGTCATCATGTTCACAGTCTTGAATGACAGTCTCTGTTGACTGTTCCAGGCTCACCATTTGCATCTTCTGCTCATTCTGTAAGAACATGGAGCACTTTGCAGCTCCCTTGGTACAGCTTTCCTGCAAACCTTTGCACACAACATTGCCTTCTGTTAGAGTAATATTCACACCATTGAACTCAATCTCTACTTCGCTGTAATAATTCACTAAGGCTGCAGTAGCAAAATGCAACAGACTGGGTGGCTTAAGCATTTGAAAGTCCTTTCCTCACATTTCTGCAGCCTGAAATGTAAAGATCAAGTTGCTGGTAAATTTACCATGATTGAGGCCTCTTGTCTTGGATAGTCTCTGGCTGCCCCAGCGTGTGATCACTCTTATGCTAATGCACAACCTTCATGCTCTCAGCATGCTCAAGATTCCATTTACAAAGACGCTAGTTAGATTTGATCAGAATCCACCTAAATGAACTCATTCTGAATTTTGTTACCTTTTTCTCAAGTTTCAAGATCTTATGTCCAGAGTCTCACATGCTAAGGTCCTGGGCATTTGGGCTCCAACAATCCAACACATAACTGTTGTGTGGCCCATTTCAACCTCAGAAACTGATGAATGCTGTGTACACTTCTGATTTTTTTTCTGTAATATTAATTTTTAGGAAAGTACTTTGCAGTCTATGAAATTTGATTTATATTCTGTGCATGGCAATAACTTTTAGAGGTCCATGTTCAAAGAATATACTATATTCAAAGTGCCTTGCTTTGCTGGTATATTTTAAACATTTTGAACATAAATTTTGCATATTTTAGCCACTAGAGTATCCACAAAATCTAGTAAGTAAAGTGTAGGATACAAAAACCATGACATTAGTACAAGAATAAATCGTCTCTGCATACAAATGCCCTTGATTTCTTTCCCTGCCTATTTTACTTGCTTCATAATTTGCCAGAGACCCACTGTGCATTGAAAGAGATCTTTCAGTTGATTGCATTCTTCCCTAGTTCTGTGCCTTTGCTTGTTACTTCTGACTGAAACTCCCTCTGTAAACCCTTCTAATCCTCATCTTCCATAGGAATGGACACAAGTTTTCTGGGCCCATCTCCTTGTGTCTATCGCTATTTTAGCATTTCTTAACTTCTGCTTCACTGTTCGCTCCTTAAGGAAAATGATGTTGTCCTTTTTTTCATTCACATATATATTTCATATGTTTAGGAGACTAGTTGGAAAACAGGAAGACATCACTGCTCATTTTCTGAACATGTGTGAGATAAAAGCAATCATAACAATTTATGGTGTTCTAATGAATCTGATAAGAAGGGAGCATTTGGTTATTCCTTGGATGGAAGTGTTTAGAGCAGTGATTAGAGTGGAACAGGTCTGGTGTACTACAAGAAGAGGCCCAGGTTTGTGTTGCTAAAGCAGAGACAGTGAGGAAAGACCGGTAAGGGATGAAGTCTGAAAGGCAATGAAGTTCGGACATTACACAGAGCTTACTCAACAGACAAGATTAGCTGTAACTCTGGGTATAATGAGAAGAAATGGGAGGAGAAATTGTAAACACATTTTGATAGACTTTGATAATACTCAATGAGGGAAGATGGAAGCAGTAAAAAGTCAAAAACTCAAGAAAGGAACCCTGAGCACAGATCATGAAAGAGCAATACTTACTGGCTTTTTCCTCTGTTCTGTGCTTAGCTTGCTTCCTAAACAACACAGGAACACCTGCCCAGAGGTGGCACTACCTATAGTGGACTGGACTCTCCTACATCACTCAATTAGGAAATGCCCCACAGACATGACCACAGGCCAATCCAATGGAGGAAATTCCTTAACTGAGGCTCCCGCCACCCAGGTGTGTCAACTTGACAGCTGAAGCTATCCAGTTGATGTACAAGAAAGGCTGTGGTATTTTGAGTGAGGAATGTCCCCCTTAGGCTCATGTGTTTGAACACTTAGTCTTCATTTGGTTGTGCTATTTGGAAAGGATATGGAACCTGTAGGAGTTACAGCCTTGTGGTGGAATTACATCACTTGGGGTAGGCTTTGAGGGTTTATAGCCTCACCCTACATCCCAGTCTCTGTGTTTCCTGTGTATGGATGAAAATGTAATCAGCCAGCTTCCTGCTATTTCTGTCATGCCATGCCTTCCCCACCCTTATGGACTGTCTCTGAAACCATAATCCAAAACAAACCCTTTCTTCTGTAAGTTGTTTTTGGTCATGGTATTTTATCACAGCAACAGAAAAGTAAGTCAACTAGAAGAATTGAGTTGCTGCTATAAAGAACCTTATCATTTTTTTATTTTTTTTTTGCAGGATAGTGGAACACTTTTGAACTTAACTTTAGAAAAGCCATTGAAAATTGAATTCTGTAAGCAGAACTGGAAGTTCTAGTAGGAGCCTGGAAGACGGTAGTGCTGAAAGCAATGCAGAGAGTGTAACCTTCGCTCATGAGGCGTCACAGGGAAACAAGGGCTCAACCAGCAACTGGGCTAGAGGGCATTTGTGTGATATTTTGACACAGAATTTGGCTGCATTTGGCCCATATCATAAGTCTTGGCCTGATGCTAAATATGTAATGGAGCAAATTCTTTGATGGAGGAAATTTCAAGACAAACTAACACTGAATCAATGGAATGGTGATTACTGATTATTTTTGTTTAGGCATACAATTAAAAAAAATTGGGGCAGAAAGAAATTGAAAATATGCAGTTTGGAGAGGAAAAAAGAAGATTAAAATAGTTGTCAAACAAAGGACCAAAAAAAGAAAAAAAAAGGCTATAATTAAAATGTTAAAGGGATTAGTGTCATTAAAAAGGATCCTTTTCTGCACTTGAATAGAAAAGGTGCCCTCTAGTAAGACCACTTAGTCTCCAGTTTGTGAAAGAGAGCCTAAGGGGTTGCTTGCTCCTATCATGCAATTGCTTAAGCATATAAAAACTGCTGCTAATGTGGTTCAAGGAGGCAGGGATGCATCATCTACTGAAAGCTGAACTTAGTGTGTCATCTATGTTCTGGTACTGGTTTTGGAGACAAGAAAGATGTAAGAATGAGGGATCACAGATTCTTACCCTGTAGTTTCAGAGAGCCAATGATGCTGGGCCATGTGCAGCAGTGTCAGAGTCCATGGAAGTAGGCTATGAGAGGCCACTGAGTGAAGGTGAGAAACCTGGGCTCAGCTGGAGGCCCCAAGAAACTGGAAATGTCAGAGACGTTTGCCCAGGAAAACCTCACACAGGGAGTGGAACCAGCCTGAAAGACGTGGTTATTACAGGCAGCAAGGCTGAAGGGGGAGCCACCAAAGCACTTTGAAACTGAAGCACCAGACACTGAACATGGAGTTACAGGATTGGGGGTTTTCCTAATGGGTCTCAGTCTTGCTTTGATCCAGTCTTTCTTCACTCTATGCCAACTCCTCAGCTTTGGAATGGGAATGTATATCATGTGCTATTGTAGATTGACAAGATGTAATTTTATTTATTGATTTTATGGGAGACACAATAAAGAGATTTCTTTGAGTCTCAGAAGAATCTTTGGGCATTTGGCTTTTGATGAATATTGAGACTTTTAACGGCTATGAAGACCTTTGAAGATAGACTAAATATATTTTATGTTGTGAGATGGCTATGAAACTCTGGGACCTAGGGGATGAATGTGGTAGTTTGAATGAGAAATGCTCCCTATAGTTTCATGTATTTGAGCACTCAATTCCCAATTGTTGGCACTATCTGGGAAGGTTATTGAACTCTCAGGAGGTTATTAAACGTTTGAGAGTTTAAAGCCTTTCCCCACTATTGGCTCTCTCTTTCTGCTCCCTGAATGTGAATGAAAATATCATCAGCTGGCTTCCTGTTTCTGCCACCATGCCATCCCTTCTCTGCCATTATGGACTCTGCTTCTGTTCCTTTTGCTCATGGTATTTTATCACAGGAACAGAAAGGTAAACAAAACAAAGGTTATAATAGAGATGGTAAAATGTGGCTGAAGGCTGTGCATATATTGCCTATACACATAGCATAGTGTATATGAAGAAAGATGTGAGTAGATGAATGTGAGATGGGAGTGAAATGGGATGGAGAATTTTGTGTTTATTCACAGGTAAGAAATATCATTTAATATCCGAGTAAATTGCTTTGTAGATTGTCCAACTTTTCAATATAGATGATTGAAGAAACTTGATGGTTATGGAGGCAGAATATATTTAGGATCATCTGTAAAACAATATAAGATAAAAATTGAGTCTGTTTGAAGAGATTACAAAAGTAGATTTCATTTGACGTGTTATAGATGCACAATATTTCTGTAGATCCTAATTACAGTTAACGGAAAATGTGGAGCAAAGGATGATTTTTAAGGAAAAGATAGTTTTTGAGAATTTACTACAATGACCCCCTCTTTCTTGGCACAAAGGACTAGTGACTTGAAAGAAGCAGTGAAGAGATTACTATCCTTCAATCAAACATCTGTCTATATAAAACTTCCCTAGGAAGACAATGTGATCACATGTTATTATAACAACCATAGATAAAGGGTGTTCAAAAGTACAGAAAGAATAATTTTTAACAGTGAAAAGAAAATGTGATTCAAGAATGTATTCTTATAATGTGAGTATATATAAGCCTCATAAATCTTCCAAAGAAAACTGATTAAGTTGCAAATACAAATGATTTGATATATTGCAATATACACACTTAACAAAATATATCCTGAAATTTTATTTACATAATAATAAGAGTAGTTCATCTGGAGAAGAATTAAATCATGCCCTGCAAGATTTTTAATTCTACATACCTTAGTTCCTATGATATATTTTTAAGTAAAATAAATTTCTCTTGTTAAAGTCTTCCTTTTTAAAAATAAAAACATCAGGCTGGAGAGATGGCTCAGTGGTTAAGAGCACTAACAGTTCTTGCAGAGGACCTGAGCTTGATTTCTAGCACCCACATGGTGGCTAGCACCCATTCGTTACTCCAGTTCCATGGGATCCAATGCCTTCTTCAGACCTTCATGGGCATTGCACAACACAGGTGCACTTACACACATACAAGCAATATACTTATACACATAGAAAATAAAATAACTGAAATATTTTTAAAAATCAAAATATTTCAACTGTAATAGCAATGTCAAAGTTTACAAGTTCTTTTCTTAACTACACCAAGCAAATGTGGTCAGTTAAGTAGTTTTTGTAAGTTATTTCCTCCAAAACCTGAGCTTTTCTTTTCTACCAGGAAATATCACAGCTTTCTAGTAGTTCTCTTTTTGGAGGACTTTCACCTAATGAGTAAATTGCTTTGGAGGTATGTAGGAACTCCTTTCCCCAAATAAAAAGTAATCTTGACAAATTAGGTATTGTACAGATTTCTCTACAGATTCTTTTCTTTAGAAACTAAATATAAATAGCATATATAATAATTTTAATCCACACAATAAAAATTGTCATGAAAAATATAATAGATACAGCTTGTTATAATTCTGTCAATAAAATTACTGTTTTACATCAAAGGTTATGCTTCTCATTAGCCATTTATTAAAAAAAAAAAAAAACTCCACATGATACATTGCATCTGTCTTTACTGACTCACATGCATGTAGACTAACATCCAGCTTCTAACTATTCCACATCTTCCTCTTTTGTAACTGGAAGGAATTATTTAATGTTTATTTGATATAAGACAGTTGATTTTTTTGCACACACATAAAATTTAGGTTAAGTCACTACCTTGTGTGGTGAAAGAAACTATAATGATAGCTTATGCATCAATTCAAACTTTATTTTTTTCCTCTTTAAATAAGACGTAATTACTTACTGTAAAGTAGCTAATCAGTTTTTAATAACCACATTTAGAGACACAGTCATAGGACTAAGATAGTCCAAGTGAAATGATTATACAAATAGAGACAGTATCACCTTAGAAAACTCATTTATGTATTAAAATCTGTTTTCCTATCTGGAAGTTTAAAAATGGCTGTCTTCTTCAAACTAATTATGCATTCTGTAGCTTATGCCTCAAGAAGAAACTGGAGCTTATCCATAAAAGCAAAGTTGATTAATACTAACCTCTTCTAAGCAACAAAGGAATGAGCTTGGTCTTTCTGCATGTCTCACTACTTTACATAAGAATCCTGTAAGTTCATTCATCAACCATGCTTTTTGTATATTTTTCTTAGCACTCAATTAAAACAATAAAGTCCACTTTCTGAAATTTTATTATTCCCCAATAAGAACTTAAGGTTATAAAGTATGCACAAAAATCTTTGAAATAATTCTATCATTTAATCTTTTTACAATAAAACCTTCATACACACAGCTTCCTGGAGCCAGCAGCTTGCCTAGGTAAGATTGGCTACTGTGCCCACTGCAGCTTGACTCCCCAAGCCTCATTCACCCTCCCAGCTCCCCCATCCCATCTCTTCTCCTAGCAGGGACACTGGTACATTTCCTGCCTTGGCACCTGAAGCCTGTGGACTGACCTCTTGGCCCAAACTCTCCACTGCTTGCTGATCCTTTGCTCCCAGACTAACACACTTCCTCCCCCTAGTACCCACCTCCCTTTGCATCTCTGGGTGGCCCAGCCCCACATCTTCCTGAAGCCAGCAGCTCACCTGGGTAAGTTTGGCTGAGCCCACTGTGCCTTGACTCCCCCAGCCTCATTCACTCTCCCAGCTCCCCCACCCCACCTCTCCTCCTAGCAGGAGCATTGTTCCATCTTTTGTCCTGACACTCAAGACCTGTGGACTGATCTCTTAGCCCCAATCCCCACTGCTTCCTGATCCTTTGTATCCAAAACAATCCAATTCCTCCTTGTAGTCCCCAGGAGCCCTAGGGCTTCTTCTTGTTCCTATCTCCGTTTTCATCCCTGGGGGCCAGCATTGTTCTTGGGCCCTGCTCCCAGGCCAGCCCAGCCCTCAAATTCCTGAGGCCAACATCTTGCCTGGAGGGATCCAGACCTTAGGAGAAAGACATCTGTTCCTCATCCAACTTGGGCCTCTGTGGGAACTCCTGAACAGCAAGATGAAAGCAATTTGGCCACTCCAATATAAAATCAAAAGAGAGAACCTGAAGCCTAGACCAACCAGCTCTCAGTTCCCAACAATTAAACAACAAAGAAGCAGACTTAAACTCAATGAAGGAAAGCTTGTGTCTCACACAAGAACCAGAGTCTACAAAAGAAATCCACATGTCAAAGTCACAGAGAAAAAGTAATAACATGAAAAATCAAAATAATATATCCCTGCAAAGTACCAGCAGTCCTCTAGAAGAGTACAATGAGAAACCCCTAGAGATAGCACAGGACATGGAACTCAAAAGAACAATTATAAACAAGATAAAAGAATTCAGTGAATTTAAAGAACACACAAAGAAAGGAATCAAAGAACTGATAGAACATAGGGAAAAACTTCTGAATGAATTCAGAAAAGATTTAGAACTATTGAAGAATGCTCAGGCTGAAATGAAGAAGGAAGTGAAACACTCAGTAAGCCACTTAGAAATGACAGGAGAAAGCCTCACCAATAGGATGAATGAAATGGAAAACAGAATATCAAGACTGGAAGATAATGTGGATGAACTAGACCACTCAAGCAAAGATTATGAAAAATTTAAGAAAACACAAGCATAGAATATGTAGGAATTGTGTGATATCATAAAAAGACCAAACTTATGACTCATAGGCATACAGGAAGGAGAAGAATTTCAGAATAATGGTATGGACCAGATCTTCAACAGGATTGTAGAAGAAAATTTCCAAAAATTAAAGAAAGACATATCCATACAAATACAAGAAGCAAATAGAACACCAAATAGGACCAGAAAAGTAACACTCCACGGTACATCATAGTAAAATTTCTAAATGTACAGAACAAAGAGAGAATACTGAAAGTTGTAAAAGAAAAACAACAAGTCACATATAAAGGAAAACCCAGCAGAATTGCAGCTGACTTTTCAGTGCAAACTATGAAAGCCAAAAGAGCCTGGACCAAAGTATTCCCAGTTCTAAATCACCACACAAGCAAACCCGGATTACTTTACCCAGGCACAATGTCTATTATAGTCAAAAAGGAGAAAAAAATCTTCCATGATGTAAATAGGCTGAAATAATTCACGTTCACAAAACAAGCCCTTCAGAGAGTTCTGGAAGCAATACAAAGAGCTGAAGAAAGGAACAACTATACCCAAGGGGTATCAGAAAGAAATTTAGTGAAGGTTTAACTGTAGAAAGGCACAGCTAACCAAGAATGTGAACAGAAATTAAAATGACAAGAATCAATACAATCTTTCATTAATAACTTTAAATATCAATGGGCTTAACTCCCCAGTCAAAAGACACAGACTAGTTGAATGGATTAAAAAAAAAACCAACTGATCTTTTTGTTCTTTGCAAGAAACCCTGCAGGCGGGCTCTCTCTATCTCCATGGCGGGCTCTGTAGGTGGCTGCAGGCTGGCTCTGCGCCAAGCTGTGGGAGGCTCTCCCTTTGCTCACGGGTCGTTGGCCACCGATCCACGAGGGCAAGGAGAACAGAAGTGGCGAACGGGGTCAGAACGGCCAGTGAGTGCTGTCGAAAGACAGCTCTTCAAGGGAAACTGATCCCAGGTGGGTCCCAGGTGCAGTGAAACAGCAGTGACACAGCCCCAGGCACAGTGAAAACAGCTCAGCTCCAGACAGTGATACAGCTCCGTTTATTAGTGGGAAAACTAGAGAATTTATAGTGTGGAGGCAGTAGCAAAAGCCTCAGTTGATAGGTGCTCATAGTATGCTTTATTTACATGTGGCAGTGGGCTTCTGTCTTCCAGACTGTCAGACAGTGCCTGATTATCATATAGAAAAAAACCTGTGGGTAGTTTTTACTTCAGGTAACTATGCTAAAGGCCATGTTTCAGATAAGGCCAGGCATCTTCACTTGGCGGCACTTTCAAAGTGAGCCAGGAAGAGAGCAGGAGGCCCCCTGCTGAAAAGGGGAGTGTTTCCATTTGGTGCCAAGCCTCTCAGGGCTATCTGGACATGGAGAAACTGCAACCCTAACGGCAGGGTTTCCCAACATCTCCCCCTGTTTGATTTAAAATGGAGAAGTGTCAGAGTCTCTCCATTAGGTGCCAAGCCTCTCAGGACTATCTGGACATGGAGAAACTGCAACCCTAATGGCAGGGTTTCCCAACATCTCCCCCTGTTTGATTTAAAATGGAGAAGTGTCATCACAAGCCTTAAGAGCCAACCCATCTATTTCCAGAGAATCCAAAGTGGGCCAACAAAGGGCAGGAGCCATGAAAACAAGGGATTGCTAAACCAACCTAATTGTTTGGTGGGTTGAAATCTTGAAAATAGATCATTACGAAGTTTTTTGAGAGCATTAACAACCCTGGCAAAAGAGTTCATTTGTCATTGGAGAGATTCCAGGCTGTCAGTCATGGATGCCATTGCCTGGTCCAGCTTGTCTCGAAAATCTCCCGCCAGGTGCTGGGTTTGCACAATCGCAGCAGTAGCAGTGCCTCCAGCACCCAGGGAGAGTGCAAGTCCGATCCCTACTAGCAAATGATTGAAGATTTCTCTCCGCTGGCAGCTGTGAAGAAGGAGAGCGGCTTCCTCCTTTTCGAGTAGGTACACCTGGGGTGTAATCATTACTGGTACACAAAAGGTGGACAAAAAGGCTTTTTCTTTGTACCATAGGAAAAGA